>NC_044307.1:75354942-75657281 GCF_007474595.2 Lynx canadensis | reverse complement strand
ATTTCAAGGAACTTGGTATTTATTGGGATTTGAAAAGAAATGTTAGAATAAGTTGACTAGGTTAGATGCAAAATTAGTTAATGCCCAGTAGGTCAATAAAAGATCATATCTTGAGGTTATCTTCTTCTCCCAGACAGAATATAAAAATCACTTATCAACAAGATCTGTAACTTTTAATATATCATTTTAGAGTCAGAATCCTTAATTAACATTTAAATTGCAAAGCCAAATGAAGTTACCTTCCCCTAGATAATTAAATAATCCTTGGGTAAGCTTGCTAAACAATGTGTCAGTATGACATCAAAGTAATGCTATAATCTCTGGATTGTATTTCCAAGTTGTTTTGGCAACAGAATAAACAACAGATAACCAGTCCTGCAATAAAGTTGCTAATTATAAATTATGAGCATTTTAAATATTGGTGTTTTCCCACTGAAAACATTTAAACCTCCTGTATTGAAATGTTCAACTCTTTTTTTTTTTTTTTTAATGTTTATTTCTTAGAAGGAGGGAGGGAGAGAGAGAGAGAGAGAATGAGAATGAACGGGGACGGGGCAGAAAGAGAGGGAGACAGAATCTGAAGTAGGCTCCAGGCTGTCATCACAGAGCCTGATGCGGGGCTCAAACCCATGAACTGTGAGATCATGACCTGAGCCAAAGTCGGACATTTAACCGACTGAGCCACCCAGGTGCCCTTGAAATGTTCAACTCTTAAGCCTACAGCTGTCAATTTTTTTAAATAAAATTGCTCTTTCAACTTCACTTAACTTTGTTAAATTTCAGTTGGTAAAAGGAAAATATTCTTGCTGAGATTTTATAAGGGCATTCTTCTGGTTCTCATGTTTTCATTCTGAGCTTCAAGTTTCAGAATTTTTTGATTTTTTCAATTTACTAATTTTCATTACCACAGTATCTTATACAATTAATTGTGTTTTCTGGTTCATTTAAGAATGCTCCATATCCTTAAATCAGACTTTTTATGTCATAAATTCTTGTAAATGGCTTTTAGAGAATTTTTATAATTTAAAACTTAGTGTTAATTATAATTTGTGGGGTTATACGAAAATTTTTCGGTTTTATATGAATATAATAACTCTTTAATTCTGTCAACTATTTAAATCAGTATGTATTCACACTGTTAATTTTCAGAACTTCTCAAACATTTACTTAGTGACCGAGTTAGAACTTTAATGAATAACCGGTGAAACCTTATAAACCATCTCCTTTTACCTTATTCTTTGGCATGAAATTGAAGAGAAATTCTCCTTTTCTCTTTCTTTTTCTTTCTTTCTTCCTTTCTTTCTTTCTTTTTCCTTTTCTTTTTCTTAAATTTTGCACCAAAAGAATGCCAAGTAAAAAGTAAAAGCTAGATGAGATCTTTTAAACTTGCACTGAAACAGTTTTATTCATTTCCATCTTCAAGCACTTTTTGCTAAGACACACAATACTGTAAAGAATAGGTTATAATAACCAATTTTGTGAGACTACATTTCAGCCTTTACTTGTTAGAAATAAGTGACCATTGAAGACCAAAGCATTAAGATAGCAATGGATAAAGAAGAAAGCAGAATCGTGTGATTTTAGACAGTGCTGTTCAAGAGGGACATGCAGTTTGTGCCTTGCTCAAAGGCAGAATGAGAGGGGCTAAAATTCAGCCCACTGTCTGCTATTCAAGCTGTGACCCTTTTCATCCTTGAAAAAGGGGTGCTTTTCTTTTCCTTATCTGCTGGTGCAGACGGTACACTTTTTATATAGTACAAAGCACCCTCCAGGCTAATAGAACCTTGGCTTAGGACCTGATGGTCACTTTTTGATAATTAGACATCATTAGTCTTCTGTCTCAAGAAAATGTCTATGACTACAGTATTTCATAGCAGTAGAAAAATCAGCTAGAGAGAAAAATACTAATAAATTCTCTAATTCCCAAGCAAAATAGTAAAAATTATAAGTCTTAAGACACTGAAGTAAACTTGCATAATATGAAATGGAGTAATATTAGTCATGTTCAGTTTGCATTTATCCTACAGATATGCCAGGGTAGTAGAACATGATGCTAAATTGTAACAAATATATTTTGGCTCATTTGACTAAGCAAAAATAAATAAATAAAATCACTTTCTCAGTCTTGTTCGATGAAATCAGGTCACTTCTATTATTAAAGCACATTTTAATTTTGTATAACCAGACAGTAAAATACAAACTCTGAAACTCTTTTAGACCTATTTGGATATTTTTATCTGACCATAATGCTAGTAAGAGGATTCACTTTCCAGCATCCATGGCCACTTCAGATGTTTAAGAATTTCTCTTGGAGGTTATACATACTGATAAATATTGGCATTTTAAGGGTTATCTTGTAATGAGGGTATTTTTTTCTGTTGGTGTAAGAGACAACCAAATTTTAGCAATTTCATATTTTAGTAAACCTAAGTTAAATAATGCATACAAGATTTGCATCTGTTGACCAATAGTGAGCATTTTTGACTGAAAGAAGATAGAGCTTTTTGTAATCCCTGCCTCTGGCCCCGTAATAAGGAGAGTGTTTTTCTCTTCATAATAAATTCATCTCTCAGCACAAACAAGTGAATATGTATGTTGTATTTCTGTGTGTCTTAGAAGTGGGAAACAGATCATTACTTATTATAAATGTTTGAAGTGAAATTTCTAACTTTTTGAGAAATACAGAATTACTACTAGGGTTTTATTAGAATTAAGAAACCTAATAGAAATTAATTACCAACGTGCATTTGAAGGCTCATCATTATTATGCAGTAATATGACTTTAATAGTTTTCATGGGGAATATTAGCCATAGTATAAGCAATTTTGGTGACCTATATTACCATTTACTTGCTAATTAAATCTGAGAGGCATATCTATGGGCTGTTTAGGAAACATGCCTTGTACACACACACACACACACACACGCACAGAAAGATTTATAGAACCTTTGAAATTCGTATTTCTGTAATGAAAATTACAATTTGACTTAAATATTAGCTATTGCTATTGTTATCATTAACAAGCATTTGATACACTCCAGGCATGGGTGAGCACTTTAAATATATTAATGCATTTAATCTTTTACAGTAACCTAACCTAAGAAGTTTAGCTGCATATCACTGCAAAATACAGATTTCCTTGTTAATTCGGTTATAGTTCTGTTTCCTCAATTACAGTGAATATTTTCTAGTAATTTTCTTAGTTCAAAAAAATATGTCTGATTATGTAGTACTTGCAGTGAATTGAACTCTGCTGCTGTGGGTTTGGGGGCAAGGGTTTGTATAGTTTAATCCTTTATAAAAAGTGGTAGCTTTGAGAATAATAACTATTCCCATCATCCTAAAGTAGGGCTTTCTTTTATAGTAGGGAAAATTTTGCATAAAGCAAGAAATAAGTAACATAAATTACATTTCCTCCAGAAAATTCAGATTTTAGAGACTAAAACCTGTGGCAAAAGTTTTCAGCATCAGTAATGCCCCAGTATGTTTAATCATCATAAATTTTCCTAGGAAATTTTACTCTCTATCTTTAATCATATTGCAAGCAGTCTTATAGCCCTCCATCTGAAAAAAACAGTAGTCACAAGCAAGGAACTAGTGTTTTAATCTTTTATAATTTTTTTAAGGTTGTTTTTGTTTTTTGGGTTTTTTTTTTTTGAGAGAGAGAGAGAGAGAGAGAGAGAGAATGAGAGCGCATGCACACAAACAGGGGAGGGGGCAGAGAGAGAGGAAGGAGAGAATCCCAAGCAGGCTTTGTACCCACCAGCAAGGAGCACAACACAGGGGCTTGAACCCACAAACTGTGAGATCGTGACTTGAGCTGAAATCAAGAGTCGGACGTTTAACTGACTGAGCTACTCAGGTGCTCCTTAATCTTTCATACTTTTGAAAAATATTTCTATTTCTCTCCTTCTAGTACACATAGATAGTCTTCTCCTTTATCACTTACCAAATGTACAAAATAAATTGCCCATTCCCTGTCATAGACAATTGCAGGTCTGGAAACTTAACATCACATGGCTCTTAGCCCTTCTAAGTCAGATTGCATCTTGAAATAGCCATTGATAAAACAAGGCTAGACAGAGTCCCACCAATGCCAGGAGAATAGAGAACCAAGTCTTTCTGGCTTCTGATGACCCACTTTGGTTTCCAATTAAAATTTTAGGGTGTATGACTATTGAGTAACAGTTGTATTGGGCCTGATTCTACTGGTTTAAGGAATTATTGGAAGGACCTTCTTTTTCTCAGGATTTGGGACCTGATCATCTAACAGCCCCAAATCTAACCAACATCTTTGCTTGGTGTTCATTATGCATACGTTCTAAAATTAAAAAACTGTTTCTAATGTGATGTACCCTGTATGTTATCATTTTCTTTTTTTTTTTTTTTTTTTTTTTTTAAATTTTTTTTTTCAACGTTTATTTATTTTTGGGACAGAGAGAGACAGAGCATGAACGGGGGAGGGGCAGAGAGAGAGGGAGACACAGAATCGGAAACAGGCTCCAGGCTCCGAGCCATCAGCCCAGAGCCTGACGCGGGGCTCGAACTCCCGGACCGCGAGATCGTGACCTGGCTGAAGTCGGACGCTTAACCGACTGCGCCACCCAGGCGCCCCTGTTATCATTTTCTAATGTAATGAAATGTATAAGATTTGGTTAGGTAGAGCCTTGATTACCTTAGTGTATCTGTAGAGTGCGTTATCTAATATTTATTGGGTTTGAAATTGCATAGTTAAATGAATGTGATCATTTTTTATTGAAAAAAAATTTAATGTTTATATTTTGAGAGAAAGAGACAGAGCAGAAGTGGGGGAGGGGCAGAGAGGGAAGGAGACACAGAATCTGAAGCAGGCTCCAGGCTCTGAGCTGTCAGCACAGAGCCTGACACGGGGCTTGAACCCATGGGCCATGAGATCATGACCTGACCTGAAGTCGGACACTTAACCGACTAAGCCACCCAGGCGCCCTAAATGAATGTGATAATTTTTAATGTCAAATTTATGTTTCTCAGTTTTTTAAAATGTCTTCTAGAACTTTTAGTTTATTGAGTTCTCATAATGTTTTTAAGCCTCTTAAAAAATAGCTCACTAATGACTTCTGATAAAATGTCTTCATGATTAAAATAAATTTCCAGTAACATTCATGAATTCAAATATGAGCCCTGAGGCTTATCACATGACTGGGAGTATGCGCATACCATCGGACACTAAATGTTTAACCTAAAGTCATAGTATAGTTAAGAATTACCCCTCCCAGGCTTTTTATTTGGATCCCAACTGTAATCTCACTATTGAACACTAAGAAAGTATGTACCTCTGAAGGGAGTGCAGACCTCAGAAGGGCTGAAAAGTGTTAATGCTACACAATCTCTCACATTCATCTTAAAAATAATTCTCGGGGCGCCTTTGTGGCTCGGTTGGTTAGTGTCTGACTCTTGATTTCCACTAAGTTCATGATCTCATGATCTTGAGAGATCGAGCCCTGTGTCAGGCTCTACGCTGATGTCTGTGGAGCCTTCTTGGGATTCTCTCTCTCCCTGCCCCTCTCCCACTCACATGTATACACACACTCTCTCTCTCAAAAAAATCTGTTTTAAATAATAATTCTTATATGTTGTCACATAATGTCTATAAATGGAAAGATTATATATTGAATTGAAAAACCTCTGAGTGTGAAACTTATGAAGAAAAAAATCATGTAGTTTGAGGGTTTTTTTTCCCTAACTCCTAAACTTGCATTCAGTTCTTTGACTACGTGTGGTATGTTCTTCAGTCAGACTATAGCTATCATAAAGTCTCTCTTTATTCTGTGGTATTCTGGCCTGAAGTGACACATCAGATACAGAGGATTAATAAAGTTCGATCAACTACAGTTTCTTCAGAATTGATATTTATCCTATAGTAAATCAGTCAAAGCAGATGAAATGATAAATCTGACAATAAATTGAGTTTGTCAAAGTTGTTTAGTGCTGACTTCAGGTAAGTGTCTTGACCTTGCTGTCTGTGTTCCCACCTATAAAATCGAAAGCATGGTCTAGAGGATCCCTACGGCCCCTTCCTGCTCAAACATTCCATGATAATAACAGATGATACATTATTTTTTAATTATAAATGGTTCAGAAAGGCGCATAAAGCTAAAAACATCTTCAGTTAGTACCTCGCCCTGCTCGGACGTTGGTGTGCTTGCGTGTTTCAGCTCTCTCTTATTTCTTCATACGCTGACACATAATGGACATCGATAGACCTTTTGGGAGAGGGTGAGTAAAGCTTTATTTTAAACTTCTGTTTTAAAAGAGACTTCTGTCTCTTCATCACTTCCTTAATTTGATGATTTGGAGCCTGGTACATCTTTTGTCCTTTCCTCTTCCCTCCTGTTTGTTCTTTGTCTGTGGTACAACACAGATTCTCTGGCTGCAATTTCCTCTGTTCCCTCTGAAGCACAAATTTCAGACCCATTTGCACCAGAGCCTGCCCCTCCTACCACAACCGCTGAAATTGCAACTGCTTCAGCCTCTGCCTCAACTACTACAACTGTCACCGCTGTCACTGCTGATGTGGACCTCTTTGGAGGTTAGTCAGTCACATCACTGTTTTGTCCTTTTCCTTCCAGGTTTGGGAGTTGCCTTAGAGTTGAGGTGCTTAAAAATGTTCACGTGATAGGACAACATGTCAGAGTGTTTACTTTTTAAATGTTTCTTCATATATATTTATCAACACTAACTTTATCAATTTCATCTTCACTTAATTTTAGTAGCTTTAGAGCAAAGATTGCAATGCTTTAGGCCAGTGTGATGTTTCCAGTTTTTAAGCGTCGGGATTTAAATTGCTGTTAGAACCCTTGTCCCATGTATGTCCCTGCCCTGCAGCATCTATGTGAGAGTGGTGCCAGGCCTCTCCATCACATTTAGGTTTGGCTTCTTGACCACCTTCAAACTAGCTGAACGAATCATATTTGCAGAATATGGAAGGGGAAGTTCTGGCTTAAGTTATTTTTTAAGATTTGGAAAAAAGTCATCCAAGAGTAGTTCAGATTTGGAGGTCTCTGAAGAAAGTTTGGGGATACGCCCATTTTGTAACTGTAAGCTTGTTCTGTACAAGCAAAGAGTTGGATCATCTTTGGCCTTGGAACTTTGAGAGATCATTTGATACAACGCTCACATGCTGATTGAAAACAGGTTTAGGTTAGACTTTGAAATGATCATCTGAAAATACACTTTATGTTCAAATGTAAATTCTGACAGAGTTGACTCACAGCTGTGAGCTTGCGTCAGATATCCTAGACTCTGGCGGTATAATATGCCTGGACCTTATGAACCGACCGAAGCTAGTGTGTTTACATATTCCCATCTGAGCGGTGCTAATGTCCACACCTGGAGAAGTGCTCATATCAAATACATGCATCGAATAGTGTTATATTCATCATAGTTTTGTGTTTCTTTGTTACCGTATAATATCTTTCCCGGGGCATTTTGAGAATATGGCAAAGAAATTGGAGGAAGCAAGTGATGCGGACAGCGGGACAGATTTGGCAGGCTCTCATGGAGTTAATACATTCCCCTGGGAACATACACTTACTGGCCCGTCCCACTGTGCCACCCGCCATGCCCCAGTCTCTGAGGCTTGCCAGCACTGTCTCAGACAGGAGCGCTCCGGTGGACACAGCACCGTTGCCATTGTTTCACACAAGGAAGTTGCCGCTGCTTGCAGCGCGGCCATTCCTGTTGCAGGAGAAACCTTTTTTTAAAGTGGAGGAAGGGGGTTTGCAGGCTCTTGCATATTTTATTGAAAGTAGTCAACCACTAGTGAAAGTTAGTTTTTCAGTTATGCCTCTATAACTTTGAGGCCAAAAATTAAATTTTCAGCTTAAATTTGTAAAACGAACTTCTTCACACACCCCCTTCCCCCCTCCCCATTATTAGTATTGGGTACGGGTGGTTTCTCGTACGCTCATCTTTTCAGAAACACTTCAAGGAACATATGAACAGGACAGATAACTATTTTTTGCTTAAATATTTCTACACCTTTAGCTGTTTAGATTTTTATTTTTCAATCCAATTGTAAGGAACTTAAGTGCCTTTAAGAAAACAGTCAACTCCATCTTGCTTCCTCCATGGCTCTCTAGAATAGTAAAGCCTGATATAGTTCCTTGAAATAGTCTTTGTGCCATTATGCTGTTTGTGTTGATCATTTATGGCTGATTTTTCTACATTCGTCAATCAGAAAGACCTGTATATTTGTAAATATTTTCATGGTTCTTTCTATCCTGAAATACCAGTTTAAAAGACTAATACTGCAGAAAGTCATGTAACTTAATCCCAAAGAATGGGGCTCTCCTTGTGATTTTCCCAATATCCTTTCTAGTCATCTGGCTGTAGGTAAAGTGAGTACATCTGTAAATCTCATCATAATTATTTTTACTGATCTGGATAGCTCCGTAAACTATCTCCTGACCTCTTAGCTGTAAAATCTCTACCTTTATGGCCAGGAGTCTACAGGTGTCACGGTTGCACAGTTTTCAGTGATATTCCCTAATTTCTTTCATGTTCTTTATTGATTTATATATAATGAATCATCTAGAGATGGGCCATGTTGTGTGGCCATTTTTTTTCTTATTTTGTGTCACTAAAATGGGCAAGTGGTAGAACTCTTAAATACAATAAGGGCACCAGATATTTTGTTTACATGATTTTAAAACATGCACTTTTGAGGTTTTATCTAGCTCATACAGCAGTATTAAGTAGATGTCTTTTTTTTTTTAATTTTTTAATGTTTATTTATTTTGGAGAGAGACAGAGACAGAATGTGAGTGGGTTAGAGGCAGGGAGAGAGGGAGACATAGAATCTGAAGCAGGCTCCAGGCTCCAAGCTTATCAGCACAGAGTCTGACATGGGGCTCGAGCTCACGAACCGGGAGATCATGACCCGAGACAAAGTCGGGCACTCAACCAACTGAGCCACCCAGGCGCCCCAGTATTAAGTAGATGTCTTTAGAAATAAGTTAAAGAGATTTATTTCTGGGAAGTAGTTAATTGTTTAATTTCATGAATATTAAATATTAAAACATTGATATTTCTATGCACTCATAATAAATTTGAAAAATGGAAAATGTCTGATATTTTTAAATATTCACATTGATACCCCACATAACATTTTAGTTATTTCAATGTAAGTCATTAAAAACATTTTCAGAAAATTATATTTACTAAACACTTTATTTTTTTTTTAATTTTTTAACATTTATTCATCTTTGAGAGACAGAAACAAGAGTGTGAGTGGGGCAGGGGCAGAGAGAGAGGGAGACACAGAATCTGAAACAGGCTCCAGGCTCTGAGCTGTCAACACGGAGCCTCACGCAGGGCTCGAACTCACTGTGAGATCATGACCTGAACTGAAGTCAGACGCTTAACCGACTGAGCCACCAAGCGCCCCACACTTTATTTTTTAAAGTGAACTTTTAAGGGGGAAAAATGCTTTCTGTGATCATACAGAACAAGACTACAAGATAGTATTGTACTTTTAAAAATTAGTAAAATTTACAGATGTTGATAAAAATAAAAGACAGACTTCTCTAAAATATTCTATTTTTCACTTGTGGATACTTTGCCAACAGCAGCATATTGTTTGTGACAACACAGGGTTTTTTTTTTTTTTCCTGAGCACTCAAATGCTAATTGATACTAATTCCTCTACACATTCACCAGGGTACACTTTCAGTCACCTGTGTCAGTTTGGGAGCAGGCTTTCAGGAGCATGTAGTCTGTGAGCATGAAACCAAGTGGCTGGAAAATCAGAGAACTTCCTTCACAAGCCTGCTCTCATTTGTGCAAGTTGGTTAACAAACTAAGTACTAAGTACTTAAATATAAGCACTTGAATCTAGATTTTGTGTAAGAGTCATAACCTGGGACCTTTGGGGAAGACTGGAATGGTGACTTTCAGGTTGTTGACAGTGATTAAAACCCCTGTCCAAGTAAGCGATTTAAAGATGGCTCATGGGACTGGAGAAGATGGGGAGAATTCAAGCTGGGAAAATGATAGCTATAAGAAATTTTTAGAAAGGTAGTCACATGATAAAAAGTTTGAGAGAAAATTCTTCCTAGATTGCTAGAGGGGAAAAAAAAGACTGGTCCGTAGCAGTGGCTGGGAGACTGTTTTGCTGGGGAAGGCCTGGACTGGGTCCATAATTATAGAACAGCAGGAACATGCATTTCCAGGAAATAGCACGGGTTGAAAATAGCCAGTATGTAAAAATGAACTGCAAATGGGTAACAAGGGAAAGAGAACTTGATTAGAAAGAGCTTGAGTTTTCAAAACTGGAAGGTTAATACTGCCTTTTTTTTTTTTTCTCTTTTTTTTTTTTTTTTAATTTTTTTTCAACGTTTATTTATTTTTGGGACAGAGAGAGACAGAGCATGAACGGGGAGGGGCAGAGAGAGAGGGAGACACAGAATCGGAAACAGGCTCCAGGCTCTGAGCCATCAGCCCAGAGCCTGACGCGGGGCTCGAACTCACGGACCGCGAGATCGTGACCTGGCTGAAGTCAGACGCTTAACCGACTGCGCCACCCAGGCGCCCCTAATACTGCCTTTGATAATGAAAGAAAACTAGGTAGTAAAACAAGTTTAATTTGTTTACAACAACAACAAAAAATTCTATTACCTCTCACAGCTTGAGGGCCAACTGAGCTCTGCTGGACAGTTCTCATTCATGGTCTCCTTCCTGGCTACAGTCGGGCTGGGGCTGGTGTTAACTCAGGCAGTGGCTGGGGCTGCAGTCTTACTCGTGCACATCTCTGCCTTCTGGCCTGGGAAGACAACCAACGGAACCTGGGGCAGCTGGGCTCCTATCTTTAAGAGAACCTCTGATGAGAATAGACGAGTTTATAATCTTTAATTTTCAGTAACAGGAGAAGCATTTGAAGGAGATACACATCTTGCTGGCAGGGAGGAAAAACCTCTTTTGAGGACATGGTTACAAATATGTGTTTCACCTGCTTACACGTAAGTGGTAACTGCAGAGGGAAGCCCGTAGATACTTATTTGACTCCCGTCCCCAACACTGACATAACTGGTGTTTATTCCATCGGACAAACACGAAATAGTAGAATGTGGCATGGTTCATAACAGTGTGGCATAGTGGTTAACACAAAGCCTCTGTCATTTTATGGCCAGATGCTGACTCTACCATTTGCCTGCTGTGTGACCTTGGTCAAGTCACTCAGACTTTCCAAGCTTCCATTCTCTTATCTACAGAGTAAAGATAATAGAATCTACATCATGAGATAGTTATAGGAATTAAATTTAATAATGTCATAAAACATTTACACAGTGGCACATGAACACTCACTAGGGACAGCTATCACTGTTTCTACTAGTTTTAGTATTATTATCCTCACTTCTATCTATAGAAATAAAAAGAAAAACTGACGTGACCCATGGCAAAATACTCTCAGCCCTGCCTACTTCCTCCTATACTTTCTTGTGTTCTGCCCCAGCTCTTCAGGTTTTCATATTGCTCTAAGCGCTCTCTATCACAGCACACTTAGCATGGCTTCTGGGGAAGCAAGACTGGCCTATCCACACTCCAGTATTATTTGGCCTCTCCCCTGAGTGACCTCTGCTCAGAAAACATATTCCCTTGTGTAGCTGAGGGAAGTAAGCAAACCAAATAAACCTGTAAGATATGAGTAACTGATTGTCTCATTATGTCTTCTAAGGATATTTGTGTTTTTATAACTTTTAACCCAAGTGTCTAATTTCATGTTTGTTGTTCCACTTAATGCTGGGCCTCAGGAAAGGAAAACAGGAAAGTCTGTTTCATACTCAGATCAGTTTGGAACATGCTCCGTTAAACTCAGAATCAAGTGCCTTGACTATGTAAATCTCCAAGAAAGGGAAGATACTGTGTAGTAGTTCACAAGCATATCTGACAATTTCTTTTTAATGGCCAGAGGAACAGTGTTCTTGGGGACACTTGTAGATATTGTGGAAGGCAGTATTTTAGGATGAGAAGTCTAGCAGGTAAGTGGCCGATTCTAGATGGGTGTTGGTCCCCACTTTCAAGGAGTTTCTTCTAAGCAAATCATATTTATGTTGGCTCATTCTGTTGTGCTTTCAAATTATAGAATTTCTTTGAAAACTCTGGGTTTTTTTTGTTTGTTTTTTACCAAACTAACATGGTTTACTGGCAGAAATACATTGGGTGCCATTTGTACACATCAGCCATTTATATATTTATAAATTGGGGCTACCTGTTTGTTAATGAATTTTCTGCTCTAAATAGTAATATGCTTGTAGTCTTAAATGAAACCGTGTTTTTAGTATGTTGAAACTAGATCATTTTCCAAATAATGAGAGCAATACAATATTTGAAAACAGCAATAAACTTAAGTTGAAATAAAGGCAATATGGTGTCATCCCCTAGTTTTGTTTTCTATTTCCTTAAATCCTTGCTTGTATCTGAAAATGCTTTTCAAGGATAACAAAGACTTAACTTTTATGAGTACTTAGTAAACTTTTCATGTTAACAGTGTAATTTTTCCTGTACTAGACCATAAAATATTTTTTTAACTAGAATTATTTGTTTACATTTCCATCATATGTTTAATTTTATGGGCATTAAGGAAAACATCTATGTTTGGTAGAAACCACCAGTCGGAGACATCTTAGTAACATAGTGAATAAGTATTACCTAGACATGAAAGATTAACAAGATCCTAAGTTACATAATAAAGTTATTTTTGTGTTTTAATTTTCACATCCATTAATTTCTAATGATACATAAAACATGCTTCTCAGAGCCCTTATACAATGAGAATCCTGTGGCCTGATGGATCCTAATAGGCCTCAGCAGTATGAACACTGTATCCTTTGCATGTGACTAACATGAAGGAGTGCAAAGAATCATTGTTTTGTGACTGCCAGCAGCGCATGGGCCGTAAAAATGCATTTTAAGAAATTCATGTTGTATAAGGGAGCCTTTTTCGCAATTTAACTTGGTTCTTTTACTATATTTTCTTCTCTTTTTATTCCTTTTAATTTCTGTTGTTTTAAAAACTGCACCCAAGATGCCTTTGCAGCTTCTCCTGGGGAGGCCCCTGCAGCATCCGAAGGGGCCGCCGCACCAGCTACCCCAACCCCCGTAGCGGCAGCGCTCGATGCATGTTCAGGAAATGGTGGGTTGAAAGTCATGAGCAAGTCTGTTGTTTCTCTCTCCTCATGTGAAACTCCCATAGTTAGATGTGGCCATGTTTTTCTAACTTTAATCTCTTCCGAGTAGCAAGTATCATTCACAACGGAATAGATAGTGCTGGCACTTAAAACATTAAGACGATCAAGTGCATACTTAATCAAAATTGACAATTTCTCAAGATTGACAATTT
Source organism: Lynx canadensis (assembly GCF_007474595.2). Taxonomy (NCBI): domain Eukaryota; kingdom Metazoa; phylum Chordata; class Mammalia; order Carnivora; family Felidae; genus Lynx; species Lynx canadensis. Next base: position 75,643,902 of record NC_044307.1, on the reverse strand, counting down.
TTGTCAGTGCAAGTATGCTCTCTTAATGTTTTTGTCCTCCAACGCTATACTGTACTCCTTTCTAACACTGAGTTCTAATATATAGGCATGTTTTAATGAGTTTTCAAAGCTACCAAATTGCCCAGTTTGAGGGTTTGAAGAAAAATCTCTGATCCTAGACTGGAGGCTAATCTTAACAGTACTTTGAAGTGTTCCGGTTTCTTAACTGTGTTACCCACTAAGTTTTTTTTTTTTTTTTCTTTAGAGAAACGTCCAAACCACTGACCCTTGCTAATAGGCTAGTAGTGCCAGTAATGAAATCCACGCAGCCCAGTGCTTAGCTAGTGTGTGAATATCTGTGTCAGGTGTCTCTCACCCTAGTTGTGATGCCTCTCTCTTGTCTCTCTCCTTACCGATGCTGTATGTGTCTCCACTTTCCTTTCCAAAAGACCCCTTTGCCCCGTCCGAAGGTAGCGCAGAGGCTGCGCCCGAGCTGGACCTCTTTGCAATGAAGCCACCTGAGACCAGTGTTCCTGTAGTTACCCCTACAGCTAGCACAGCCCCTCCGGTTCCCGCCACTGCTCCTTCTCCTGCTCCCGCTGTCGCAGCTGCCGCTGCCGCCACTACCGCCTCCGCCACCGCCGCCGCCGCCTCCGCCGCCACCACCTCCGCCGCCACCACCGCCGCTCCTCCTGCTCTAGATATCTTTGGTGGTAATTCTTTGTTGTTGTTGAACTCTCTTCACCTGGTGGATTGAATTCTGATAACTTGAGATACCCTGCACACACAACCGTTACTGCATGACTACCGTGTAAACTACATGCTTTTCTAGAAACCGTTTGCTGCTTATTTCGGAATTGTCCCACGTGCGCACTCAGAACCGGAAATGTGATGCTGTGTCGGACTGCTTTGTCGAGTTGAGTAAAGACATGTGTGTTCTTGGTCTTAGATTTGTTTGAGTCTCCTCCTGAAGTCGCTGCAGCGCCTAAGCCAGATGCTGCTCCTAGCATAGACCTGTTTGGTACAGGTAAACATCTAAAGCAACCCCCCCTCCCTTTTTTTTTATATATTAGTTCTCCCAGATGTTTTCTTGATTGAACTCTCTGTGCTCACCTGTGATAATGCATTTGTTAGATATTTAACTTTGATTTCAGCTTTCTACTTACCTCTGCTTGGTTTTGGTTTGTTTCACTTTTGGAAGATGCTTTCTCCTCTCCACCACAAGGGGCCTCTCCTGTGCCTGAGAGTTCTCTCACTGCTGACCTCTTATCCGGTGAGTGCTTTTGCCAAGGCCAAGCCTTCTGAGATGTCTGCTGGGGGTTATGTGTGTGCAGAGGCGGATACGAAAACACGCAGGTTCGTCTTGAGTTCTTTTAAACTCAGAATTCGCCTGAAAGAAATAAATCTCATTTTGGCTCATCACGAACTGATGAGGTTACTGATTTCAAATCTAATGCTGGTGAAAAGACACAGCTTTTATCCCCCCCTCCCCCATGTTAAAATCTCTGAGTTTCAGGAGTCAAATGTTATTTTCTTCTGGAAAGTATGTATTTTTAAATCCATTTGCTTCTTCTCAACTGTTAAAATGGTCTGCAGTCTTACTGCCTGCTGTTAAACATGAAATCCTGAGAAGTCATCTGTCAAGGCTCGTGGTTTTATTTTCCCCTGGGTGACATGCCCTTTTCCCTGTTGTGTGCTTCACCGCAGTGGATGCATTTGCAGCACCGTCTCCTGCAACCACTGCCTCTCCAGCAAAGGTGGACTCTTCGGGCGTGATAGACCTTTTTGGGGGTGCGTATCTCTCCTCCTTCAACACGTGAAGAGTCTCCCCCCCCCCAGAATAGTTTTTAGATCTTCCGCTTCATTATATCCCATCAATTTTTTCTTTTGACTACATGAAGTTATTTCCATCTCTCAGCTGTGTAAGCTTACGTTTTTAAGACCTTTTCCATTTCTTTGCCATCGTCATCTTCATTCTCATCAGCTCACCATAATTTCCAATGCATGGCCTAATGAAACCGATCGTTTCTTCATTTGAAGTCTTTGTGTTTTTAACTTTTTGTTCCTCCTAATGTAGAATCAGCTGGTTGGAATTTCCTTCTACTGTTCTTCATTGGTGATCCTGATCTATTGGCTAAATCAACATTTCTAAGATCTTAAAAAAAAAAAGCAATGTAAATATTAACTAGATAATTTGGAACTGAAAACAAATAAACCAGTCCAAACTGAAAACATAAGCTGGAGAGCCATACATTTTTCTGTAGGGTTTATTTATGTTGAGCTTAATGTTTTAAATCCTGCCAGAGAACCAGAAGATGTTTCACTGATTTAAATGTATTCTTCTGTTACTTTGTGTATTATCTGAAGGCAGGGAGATGCACTGAATTAACTCTTAAGCTACTCAGTTGGATGATGGATTTAAAATCTTATTTTAGTATTAAATTTCAGGGATAAGTACAGATTTGAAGTGATTTCTTCATGAATGTCCACAAATGTGTGTGCCACAGGCTAAAATGCCATTTTTAGTAAGTTAAACCACACCAAGTACCTTCCCCACTGAATGCCGAAGCATCATGGTATGAGCCATGAGGGGTACAATGGTGTCACAGTCTCTGACATTCAGGAGCTCAAAACTTGTGGCAAATAAACACTGAACTGTGGTATAAAGGTACAAGTTGGGCTGCTGCTGCTGCTCAAATTAAGTTTGTTTTTTTTGTTTTTTTTTTTGCTAAGTTTAATGGAGTTCTAAATGGGAAAGTTCTATTGTATTACCTCTGGGTAAAATTTTTAAAACCTTGATCCTATTTTAAGAGATGACAGGATTCAGTCCAGAGGTTTTTTTTCTTTAAATGGAAAAGAAGAATTGTCTTACTCTTACAAAGAGGTATTAATCTGAAATATTCTCGGACTCTTTTTTGAGAGAATAAACTCAGAGCGTGGTCAGAACATAATTCAGTTGACTCAGTCATTTCATATATCCGAAGGTGACAGGTTCACCACACAAAGTGTCATGTCTATGCATTTCTCTGATAAACACTTAATTTACTTACTGTACTTACTGTTTACACTCTTTTACTTTTTTGCTGCACAATGGATAATGGGTAGATGCATTTGGAAGTAGTGCTTCTGAACCCCAACCTGCACCTCAGGCTGCTTCTAGTTCATCAGCATCGGCAGACCTACTAGCTGGTAATTAATTCATTAAAATAAAATGGTATTTTGTGGAAGTTAAGTTTTGATATATTTTTATAAGTTACAGATATGTAAACTTCAACATGCATGTATTCCTTCCCTTTTGAGACATAAAACTGAAAAACAAGACGTTGTATAATAGAAGGTTATTTCCCAAGATTGTATAAATACCAATAGTAAAATCACAGTTGTATACAAGTCACCCCTGTGGCTCCTTGGATGCTCTTAAATGCCTTACTTTCTTTAATGTTAATTTTATTTTTGAGAGATAGAGAGACACACACACAGAGTGTGAGTGGGGGAGGGGCAGAGAGAGGGAGACAAAATCCGAAGCAGGCTCCAGGTTCCCACCTGTCAGCATAGATAGAGCTTGAGGCGGGGCTCAAACTCACAGTGAGATCATGACCTGAGCTGAAGTCAGACGCTCAACTGACTGAGCCACCCAGGCGCCCCAAATGCCTTACTTTCAGTCATCACATTTCTTTTTGTTTACAAAAGAGGTAATATGCTTATGTAGCAAATTTTATCTTGTATTGCCTATGCCCATTTTTTTTTTTTTTTAAAGAAATTTGTGTGGAAAGATACCATTATGTTTGTCAACTGATTCTGTAACTCCAGGATAAAGTGTTACAGATTTCCACCAGGGTTGAAACTGTTGCTACCTATGCCACTTTTTTTAACTAGCTGTTTGTTTGTTTGTTTGTTTGTTTGTTTTTTAATCTGAAAACTTCTGGAGAGCTCAGTTCAACAGGGCCATAGTGTGGCGTAGACTGACACAAGATGTCTAGGATTATTGCTTATTGCCAGGATGGGAAAGATGGAACAGCAGGGAAGATTTCAAAGACTCAAAGATAGTAAAAGCTAACTGTCAGCCTTCCTTGGAGGCAGGGAAAAGTATGCTTCATGTTAGCCAGACCTAGAAATTGCTATTTTTACAGGCAAAGCATTTGCCATTTGCAAGACCACAATAGTAAGTTTGAGGCTCAGGTTATCAGTCAAACTCAAAAGACACTGCTGGTTTACCTCATTCTGACTTCACTTAGAAGGTTACATAACACAAAGTGCAGCGGTAGCATCATAGAGGCCTCAGACACTCAGATTCAGCTTCCAATGTTCCTCCTTGGTCACCACAAGGAATGCATTTTGGTCATATGGTTGGCAAGGGATTGTTGTGTGTGTGGGTCACATCAGCACAAGGACGTTGCCACGTTCAGAGTCTCTCAGCTTAAATTCCCTGCTAGTCATGTTGCACCTGAAACAGTGACTAGGTCTTATTTTTTCATGTAATGAACAATCCTGTACAGGTGTAGCAGGCATAGAACGTTCATTCTTGGGTTAGTAATGAGTAATGACTTCATTAAAGGACCCTCATCACCTTTTAGAATTGTAGGAAGTTTGATATGAAGTCAAGTCATTTTTCGGTAATTTTTTTTTAATGTTTATTTATTTATTTTGAGACAGAGAGAGAAAAAGCAGGGGAGGGGCAGAGAGAGAATCCCAAGCAGGCTCCGCACTGTCAGCACAGAGCCCAACGTGAGGCTCCATCCCACGACGGTGAGATCATGGAGGTCAGATCTTTTCTCAAGAGGCCCGAAAGGATAATCACAGCCTAGCTGTTGACGCTTTCCTTCCATCAGTCTTTCAGACTGGTTATTTAACAAACTTTCCCAGGGGCAGTAGCAGTTCTTTTGTGTCTTTCCCACCCTCTCCAGACTACCCTGGTTAAATATGACACTCTTGTTTGCTGAATCCACTTCATATTAGTGACCACCAGCTGGTATTTTGTGAATGGCGAAGAACCAGGGTTCCACCGTAATGTTGCTGTGCACTTTGGAACCTACAAATATGATAAGAGGCAGTGCACTTAACACACATCACAGCTGGTTACCTGGGGAAAAAATACTGGCTCACCTGGGTTTCCTCCTGGCCTGGGTGTTCTTCATAGCAGCTTCAAATGGGTCACAGAAGCTTTTAAGCTCTTACAAAACCAATAACCTTAATTCGGGTTTTCAAAGTTCAGCAATAGGTTTTATTTTAATAGGCCACAGAAATAGCATAGTTTTCAGTGGTTATTTGGGGGAAATGACCTTGTCAATTTTCAAAGGAGATTACTGGAGCACCTGGGTGGCTCAGTCAGCTCAGCCCATGATCTTGCAGTTTGTGGGTTCAAGCCCTACATCGGGCTCTGTGCTGATAGCTCAGAGCCTTCAGCCTACTTCAGATTCTGTATCTGCCTCTCTCTCCCCCTCCCCCACTCACACTCTGTCTCTCTCTTAAAAATAAACATAAAAATACTGTTAATAAATAAATAAAAGATTACTGATTATAAGCCTTTTGCTTTGCAGTTATAATTAAGGTTTGCAGTTATAATTAAAGTTATGGCATGTGAAATCAAATGTTCTGGCTTTTTGCAGAATTCTCAGAAGTCTTTAAAACACAATGTTCCCTTCCAGTTCCAAGTTAGAAGTCAGTGGCAGAGCCAAGAGATGTGATCCTGGGGGTGAGATAGGGTCTAAAACACACGTGGAACAAGCAGGAATAGTTTTGTCACCCACTGCCAAGTGCAGCGTCGGGTACCTGAGCCTGCACAGCTTCGTATCCAAGGAGGTCGAACAAGGAAGTACACACAAAGTGCAAGTTAGAACTCACCAGAAGCAAGCTTGAATTGCTCGATTGTGTCATCCATCCTGAAATCTTAGTAAAATGAGATAGAAAGGGAGAAAATTGGTGATGAAAGTGACAGTGTCATTTACATAGGTTTTATTGACTGTACACTTCCCATTTTTTCCAGTGCATCATCTTGTGACCTCTTCAGTGATGGGAAACGTATTTTGTGCACATTTTTTCCTTTCTCTATTTTTTTATTTAAATAAATGAATTTTTAGTGTAAGTAGGTGTAAATGGGTTTTAATGTCTAGCTTGTTCTACAGACAATTCTTATAATTTAATCTGTACGTATCTGGGTCTGATTTACTTGGCCTGAAGTCAACTATTCTTTTACCTTATATCCTGATATAAGAGACTTTTAAATTCTAATTTCTGTAGATCTTAAGTATTTGGACTGGTTTTTCATACTTCTGTTTTGCTTATTTAGAAACATTTCTCATATTTGTTCAGGTAACACAGCAAGAATCCATGTTCTCATTGAAGAATATCATGGAATATTAATATAATTTTGTACTATGAACTAGAAGCAAATTTCCTAGCCAAAAAAACCTGCTAAAGTACACATTATAAAATCCCAGTTACATTTATACATTAAATCCAGCTGACAGCAGCTATTTCAGAGTTTTCAGACTGCCCAGACATTTCTGTTGAATGAATATCAATGGTAGAACAAATATTTGGGGTACTATGTTATGATAATTTGCAGTGAGGCTTAACATGTGTGTTATACTTGTGTGTGTGTGTGTATAGGGAGAGAGCAGCCAAGTCCACAATAAAGAGGAAGCTTTTTTTTTCCCCTAAAGATAAATGAGCCCAATCATAGATAACAAGGAAATCCACAAATGTCATGTTCAAAGTAAGAATTTGAACCAAAAACAAAAACAAAAAAAAAGCGGGAGGGAAAGTTGTATTTCATGAGTCTCTAGAATCTTGAATTACTGGTTTTTGTTAATAAGACTGTTTTGTAAGAGAATAAAAAAGAAAAATAATACACAGACCCAGTAATGGAAGGTGTAGACTCTTTAAAAGTAACGTTGGTTTTTGAACAGGGCTCTTGCTCCCCAAATTTTTTTGAGGGAATAAATTTACATGTAAGTCACAGGGTAAATGTAATAAATATGTAGTATAATTAAATGTTAAAATGATCTTTAGAATTTTTAGACCAAAAATTAAGAATCATCTCAAATTGGGGGGAAAGCTTTGTCAAAAATTGATATGTAATTTAAAACTAGAAAAAAAAAAGATCAAACGGACAGTCTTTTAAATTGGACATATCTCTCATAAAAACTGGCTATTTTTTATTCTAATTTACTCTTCTAGAACTGTCAAATAATACCAACTCCAGAACTGAACTATGCATGAAATATCATCTTAGTCGTCTTCTGCCCCTTGAGTAAAAATTTCAAGTTCTGTTTGGTGTACCCAGAATGGTGAAACTAGACAATATTCTAGAAGAGACAACTGTTTTGGCCAAAGAGGACAGACTTAAAGAATAATCTTTCTAAATCATTGAGATTACTGATAAGATATAGATATTATCCATAGCTCAGGTGGAATCTGACTAGAAACTTGAAAGTTAAGTTTCTATCAAACAAGTGGAAATATTATTTCATACAGTGAGTAATAAAGCTCTCAAATGCCTCTTCAGATATACCAAATGAAAATATAGATGTTTGAAATATATAGATTTCTGGATGACAGATGTAAAAGTGGATGATTAAGAGAGATTTTACCTAACTTCTGAGGTTGACAGCAAGCAAGAAAACCATTTTCTTCCATTATAGTCACAGTTCTGGGGTGACTGCCCATAAATTTGTACTAGTGTAGGAATGGGCCACATCCTATGTTTAATTCTAAAGGCAGGAAATCATACAGGCCAGTCTTTGAGGCCATTTGTAGTTTTTGTATTCTCTGTTAACCACATGACATAGATGACTTTTTAGCAGAGCCGCAGAGGTCTTTAAATTGATTTTTAAAATATAAAAATGTTCAATGTGGAGTTAATAACTAATAATAGCCACTAAATGAGAAGGTCTACAGAGAACCAATTCTTTCATACTCTGTGGGGGTGGGAGACAGTCTGAAATGTGTCAGACAAAAGACTCTCAGGCTGTTAATCCTAGAAATACTATCTCAGATTGATCTTAGTAAATAGAATGTATTAATAACTGACTACATTACAGAGTAATTGAGATGGCATCATCTTTAACATAAAAGAAGATTACCAGTAGTTTTAATTTTTTACTCTCCTGACCCAACTGATCTATTATATTGACTGTGGCCATCAATTTTGATATATCTGTTAATAGAACTTCCTTAAGTGTATAGGCTGTTCCCCTTAGATAGATTCATAAGACTAAGTATCTGTGACAAAAGGCAGTGTGTCTGTAGATGGTTGAGCACTTGAAGATAGTTGGTGATTCATTATAGTGTAGGACAGCCCAAATATGCCTGCAGGATGTCTGGAAGCCTATTGATTATTAGCTTAAATTCCATAGAATATCTTTCTTAATGTAACTTAGAACCATATAGAAAGAAATATTAGTGGTGTGAGTTTTCTTACCTCTATTCCAGGCCTCTAAAAGTTTTCACTTAACAGGAGGAGTTCCCCTCATTAATACCTATAATTCATTTAAAGTATAACAATAGATTTTTTTCTTTAAGATAATCAGTTGGCTATTTTATAGCTTTTCAATTAGTTTAGGTTTATGAGGGCACATACTGAGCATAATGCACAGAACTGAGCGTAATGGGAAAAAGTCATCTTTCTAGATCTCTGTCAACTTCGTAAGCCATAGGAAGAGTACAACTCTGATGTTACTCCTGGCTGTGGAAATGAAGCGTGTAGTATTGTGGTGAAGAACCCAAGCTCTGGAAGATTCCTGTGTGGAATCCTCTCTCTTACTTGCCATCATTTGGCCTTGGGCAGATTATTTAACCTCTCTGGCCTCAGTATTTTCATCTGCGAAACTTCATAGAGTTGGGGTGAGGATGAAATGAGCTAGTGTATGTTTTGGGTTGAACAATATAATCCTGCTGTTTTTGTAGGACCAAAATGGTCAAATATTGACAATTCATATGGTTTGTATGGTTCAACCTGTAAAAATTCTTAGGGGCGCCTGGGTGGCTCAGTTGGTTAAGCGTCCGACTTCAGCTCAGGTCATGATCTTGCGGTTTGTGAGTTCGAGCCCCGTGTTGGGCTCTGTGCTGACAGGCCTGGAGCCTGCTTCAGATTCTCTGTCTCCCTCTTTCTCTGCCCCTCTCTCGCTCATGCTCTGTCTCTCTCTCCTTCAAAAATAAATAAACATTTAAAAAATTAAAAAATAATAATAAAAGTAAAAATCTTTAGAACTTGGTGAGCCCCATGACAGTGTTAGCTTTACCCTTTCTTAAAGGTTTAAGCTTTCTCGAAGAAGGGGCTAATTTTTTTTCATTATTTATTCACCTATGGATGTGATCTGCTTATGTTATGAAACTCAGTAGCACTAAGTACATGAGCCCTGTGTTGTAAATGCATGTTTTTCCCTTTCTACTACTGAATATTGGGTGGATATGTTAACTTCCCTTTGCATCACTTCTAGTGATAGACAGGATTGAATCAGATGATCCAAGGCTTTCTCCAACACTAATATGCTATGATTCTACCATAAGTTTTCTCTTCTTGGCCAAGTTTTAAGAAACTGAGATTCGAGAACAATTCTCTCCGCATTCACCTATATCAAAGAGAACCACACCAAAGAAAAATTGCCTAAATTAATCACAGCCATTTTCCAACTTGAGGTGTAGTATGTTTCAAGACACTCAGCATTAACACAGCCGTCAATCTCCTTAAAACCAAACGATCCTATCCACAAAAATAATTACTTCTCACCCATCCTTGCTTCATAGTATTCTTAAAGATCTAGAGAATGTCTTTTCTTCAATGCTTATGTTACTAAAATCCTAAAGGTCACCTCAGGTAGCCACTGTGAACTTTAAAGACCATCCTCTATTAGGTAACAGTTTTCTGAGTTGCATTGTTTTCATACATCTATAAGGAAAGCCTAAACTTGTGTCATTATCAATATCCAGGAACAACATGACTTGAACATTATTGTCTGCTTTAGAAAATAGTAATCGGAGAATTTCAGTGAAAGTCATTTTCAGTATTGTAAACTGGTTTTACAGAATGTAAGCTTAAGGATTTTTTAAAGCATTTGTTATGTTTTTGCAAGAAGTTTATGAAAAAGAAAAGATGCGGCTAGATTAGAAGGGAATATTTACACCCAAACTAAATATAGAAAAGACTTCTGGAAGTAATAAAATTCTTTAATAATAGAGTATCCTCTATTAAGAAATTGGTGCCTTCTCCAGTTGTATGTTTCATAAAGAAGCAATACAGAGAGAGCTTTGCTTCTGCTTCTATCTGTTGAGAGAAATTATTTGCTTCCAGCCTTCAAAAGATAAGTAATTTGAATTTTGGTTGCTTTACAGTGGCCTCTGATTTTTCCCCACCTTTTGTATTCAAAAGTGTCCTTATTCAGTAAACATTAATCCAGTGTTTTAGGCATTGTGTTGATTAGTGAAAAACAGGAGGAGACACAGTTCCTGATACCAAAAAGCCATCCCCAGAGTGGGATTTGGGGGTGGAAATAAAGACATATGATGGGAATAGGATGAAGATATGTATCAGATGCAGAGGGCACAGAGGCAGAGCATGTAACTAACTCACTTGGACTTGGGGTGGGAGGAGTGGGCATAGCTGTGCCTGATAGTAGTGGGTGACAGTATCAGTCCAAGAGGCCTTCCTGGAGTAGGCATCTGAGTCACCATGATGGTGTTATGGATGCAATCTAGTTTGCAGGGAAGGGGCAGGGAACAGAGACAGAAGAGCTTGATTACTATGCAAAGGAATCTGCGTTAGATGAATCTGAAAGTTATGGAGAGCCATTGAAGGACACTATTTAGAGAAGTAACTTTGTCAGCATTTTCCACTCAGAAAGATCACTCTAGCTGCACTGCAGAGACTAGATTGGAGGAGGTCCAGACTAGAGGCAGGAAGCCCCTCTGGATGGCTATTGATGAATCCTGAGAGCTGAGTGAGGGAAGCCCACACTTAGCAGTAGCAGCAATGGGATAAGAACATGTATGAAAGATGTTAAGAAGGATTTGGTGGCAGAGTGCATGAATATTTTTATGATTTATATTTTATTATTATACTTAGCCAGTGTGTACAACTGAGCATTTTCTAGCTCCCTGATACTGTGATTTGAAGAATCAAAATTTTAATGTATTGAAATTATCTCCATTTGAACCCTATTGGGACCTTCTTAGCTCTGTGTAGCTCCATTGTAATGATAGATTTGGTTGCCCCAGGTTCTCTCAGCCAGGGTTGAGATATATTCTTATGTGCTATTTCATTTCTAATTAACTTAGATCTCATTGTATTAATGACATGTATTAATGTCTCATGTATTATGACAAAACCAGCAGTTTCCAGAGGGGAGATTGGGGGTGGGGGGCGCGGTGGGGGGAAGATAGGTGAAGTAGCTGATAGGGATTAAAGAGAATACTTATCACAATGACCACTGACTAATGTATAGAATTGTTGATTCACAATATTATATACCTGAAACACTAGTAAAACACTGAATGTTATACTTGAATTTTAGAAAATCAGTAAAAATCATTTAAAAATACATGACAGATATCAAAATATGTGAAAAAACTTTTAAAAAACTAACTTCCAGGTTTCATTGACTTCTCATCTACCTGCATTCGATTCCTTCTCAGTCTTCTGTAACTCTTCCTGACTCTGTTTTTCTTGCCTTTACCTACGTTTAGTTGTTTCTGCTTATATTTTTCTGGAACTGTTTTTTCCCCCCAGGATTTGGGGGTTCTTTTATGGCCCCTTCTCCATCACCGGTGACTCCAGCTCAGAATAACCTGCTGCAGCCCAATTTCGAAGCAGCTTTTGGAACAACGCCTTCAACTTCTAGCAGCAGCTCCTTTGATCCATCAGGTGAGGCAGTGACTTTCAAACGTTCTTTGCGTTTGTTCTGATTATAAAATATACCACCTAAGGTTAGTGTGATATCAGAAAACTCATAAGCAAATACTGAGTGGCGACCTGGTTTTAAAACTTTAATAAATCTTTTATTCTGTGTTTTAAGTAAATATTTCAGTACATTTTAGAAGATTTAAGGATAACCTGTAATCCTTTTCTGTGTTTCTGTTTTAAATTTTTAGCAGAGATCTAACGGCACACACACCATCTGTTTGCATGAGCTTACGTGCACATGGTTTAGAGACAGTTAAGGGAAAACAAACATTTTATGCAGTATCTGAATGTGTGGACACTCCCAACTGCTATTGCTTACACCCTCTGAAGCTTGCATGGCCCTCGGTTTTATGAAGTTGAGACACAAATAGTATTCTTTGCCTGCCTTTAATCTTTCATCCTGCTGTCATTTTGTTTGTATTCTCTTCCATTCTACTCTTCCCATGCTGGGTCCTTACTACAAATTTTCAATTGGTGAGTTTTTGGCAATTAAATGTGCTTCAGAAACACCCTAAATATATCCCCTGCCTGACAATTTGGTTGCTTCTATTGCCAGTGCCTAGTTGAATGCTGTCCCTTTCCAATTTAGAATTACCGTATGGTAGTGTTTGTGGTAAATATTCAAAGTTCTTTAACAAAAACTACCCACAAAAATTTTGACGCGGATAAGATATTAGCAACAATTTATGTAGATCTTTTGAGTCTGCATTTTGAATGGTCTTTCTGTATTCGAGGAATGAAACAAGTGGTAACTGGTTACATAGTGATTAGGAAACATCAATAATAGAATGATTTCTAATGTTTAAAATAGTTTTTCCCTTAAACATTCCTTGAAAGTTAGAACCTAAATTGATTACTATAATGAGGAGGGGGAGGGTCACAATTTTTTACTTCTAAAATATGGTCAACTGTTTGTCATATACTCATTACTAGGTACTAAACATTAGATCAGGTTTTATTCCACCACTAACTTCGTAAGAAACTAGGAGATCTAGCCTTATTTCTCATTTAGAATTGTTTTAAAGATAAGCATTATAGGAAAACAAAATAAGCATTGTAGGATCTGAGAGTACATTATCTAGGCTTTGCTGTAAATTACTACCATTTTCAATAAAAAAGTATTTTAGTGATTGTTTTTAATAAGAGTACCACTTATTGAGTGCCTATATAGAGCAAGCATTATAATAAAGACATGACATATATTATCTAATTTGATCTTGACAACAGGACCATGTGGTAGTAGTATTCTTCCCATTAGTTTTCAGAGGAGAAAACTATAGCTCAGACAGTGATTTTCTCAAATTCACACAGTTAGTGAGGCATGCAACTAAACTGAGCCTAATTCCAACCCCAAAATCTGTGCTCTTTCCTGTACATTACACAGATTTTTTTCCATCTTTATTTATGTTTACTAGTATTTCTGTACTTTATGGGTAGACATATGTAGACATGTTCTTCTATGTGTTACAGTCATAAAAAGTGTGAATTACATGCCTTCTTTTGTAAGATTGTACATTCACTTGTTTTATAGTTTTTCAAAAGACAATTTCCATTTAAGTTTGCATATGGCCTTATTTTTTCAATTATTCTGACTCTGGTCTATTTGATTTTTAGTGTTTGATGGTCTAGGTGATCTACTGATGCCAACCATGGCACCAGCCGGGCAGCCTGCACCCATCTCAATGGTACCCCCCAGTCCAGCCATGGCAGCAAGCAAAGCCCTTGGGAGTGACCTTGATTCATCTCTTGCCAGCTTAGTAGGCAGTGAGTAATACAGTTGTTTGTTGTTGGGTTTTATATCATATGTGAATTTTTGTTCTCTATCCTTTCGTATATATTTGTTTCTGGATTCACTTACGGGTGAGTATATCAAGGAGCAGACAGAAATTCTTAATGTTCTACCCAGTACAGTTCCTTGAAGGATAGACAATTGTTGTGCCATTGTTTCACAAGCAGCACCCATGCCGTTTTTAGTATAAATTACTAAAGGGATAGAGAGCATACGCAAGCGTCAAACCAAGTACATTATGTATACTAAGTACTTAATTTTTCATTTCACTTGGAAATAAGAATACAGAGTAACTTAAATACTGAAATAATGACAATTGACCATCCATGTGAATTTTGGTTACTCATTCAACAAATATTTACTGACTACCAAGCACTCTTCCAGGCTCTAAGGCTAAATCAGTGAACAAAACAGGTATAAATTTCTGTTCTTACGGTGCTCAGGAAGGGGAGAGACAGTTTGAAATAAGTAAGTTCTGTAGTACGTGAGGTCATAAGCATTCTGGGGAAGAAACAGACCGGGCGAAGAGGAGTTGGGAACACTGCAGAGGGGAGTTGGGTTCCCTGAGAAGGTATATTTTGAGCAAAGATCTGAAGGTAAAGGGATGAACCACATGGATCTGAGGGAGAATATTTGCAGGCAGAGAAGATAGCCAGTGCAAAGGCATTGGGGCAGAAAACTGCCTGTCATATTTGAGGAATAATAAGGAGACCAGAGGCTAGAGATGGGTAAAGAGAGAGTCCTAGGAGATGAGGGCAGCTAGTATAAAGACTTGCCTTTCCTTTTAACCCTGAATTTGATTCTTTATTAAGGTGAATGGGTTCACACTGCTGATACCTTTCACTTTTCTCAAGGCTTTGGCAGATCCTTGATACAGACTTTTTTTTTTTTTCCTATGTATTATCCAATGGACATATTTTTCCCATTCATTGTCCCTGGTGTGGGCATCCATGAAAATGCTTTGAGGACACCCATGGAGAGATGATTTGAGTATTTGTTCCTACACTAAAATTTCAACTCACTGAAGGACAGTTGGCAGTCGTAACTGCTTTCACTGGCACTGCAATGTATGATCCAGATTCTCCTTCAAAAATAAGGATTTATACCTCCAGCCCCTGAGAGTACAGTTTTGATTGCAAAGGGTAGCAAGAAAGAATATTTTTGAGTAATTAAATTGCTGTGTCCTGTTTATAGTAATGATTACATGAATTCATGTATTTATCAAAATGTATAGAAATATAACAACCTCCCCAAAAAAACCACTGATTTTCATTTTAAGTAAAAGTGAAGTATTTTTTAATAAAATATCTTCCAAAACTGAAAAAAAAAAAAAAAAGATCTACATACCCCCTATCAATATTCCAGTTTCCTTGTTTATAGAGCTTGATGAGTTGAACCTAAAATTTGTATGGAAATGCAAGGAAGCCAGAATAGCCAAACATTCTAAGTAAAGAAGAATAACCTTGGAAGACTCACATTTAGTGATTTTAAAACTTACTACAAAGCTATAGTAATTAAGAGAAGTGGTATTGCCTAGGGATGAGCATATATCTCAGTGGAATAGAATAACAGTCTAGAAATAAGCATACATCTGTGGTCAGTTGGTTATCACCAAAGTTGCCAATACAGTTCAATGGGAAAAGAATTATCTTTCCAACAAATGGTGTCAGGATAGCTGGACATCCACGTGCAGAAGGATGGAGTTAGATATCTTGCTTACTGCAAAATAATTAATTCACAGTGGATCATAGAACTGTATGGATCATAAGTGCCAAAACTATAAAACTCTTAGAAGAAAATGTGTTAGTAAACAAATCTTCATGACCTTGGATTGGATAATGTTCTTAGATATGACACCAAAAGCACAAGCAACGATAGATCAAAATAGATAAATAGAACTACGTTAAAATTAAAAACTTTTGTGCTACAAATGACACTGTCAAGAAAGTAAAAAAAATAACCCACAGAATGGGAGAAGGTATTTGTAAAACATATATCTGCTAAGGAACTTATACCCAAAATAAATAAAGAACTCTTACAACTCAATAATGAAAATACAAATAACACAATTTTATTTTTTTTAAGTTTATTTATTTTGAGAGAGAGAGACAGTGAGTGGGTAGGGGCAGAGAGAGAGGGGGGGAGAGAATCCCAAGCAGGCTTTGCAGGGTTAGCACAGAGCCCTATGTGATGTCGGGCTCAAACTCACGAACCGTGAGATCACGACCTGAGCCAAAATCAAGAGTTGGATGCTAAACCGACTGAGCCACCCACGTGCCCCCAAATAACCCAATTTTAAAATGGCCAAATGATTTGAATAGGTCTTTCTCCACAGAAGATATATGTATGGTCAATATGCACATGAAAAGGTGCTCCACACCAGTCATCTGGGAAATGCGTATCTAAACCACATGAGATATCACTTCTCACCCATTAGGATGGCCATAATTAAAAATAATAATAATAATAAACAAACAAAAACAAAAGAAAAAAAAACAGTGCTGATGAGAATGTGGAGACATTGAAACTCTAGCGTTGCTGGTGAAAATGCAACTGTGGAAAGCAGTTTGGCAGTTTCTCCAGACCTGAAACAGTTACCCTTACAGAGCATACCATATAACTAGCCTAGAAGCTCTTCCCATACATCTCTGCCCAGCTTTGCTCAAATCTCACCTCCCTGAGGCCTTCCCTGAACACCCTGTTTAATGCCCATCACCCTCATTCTACCTGACCAGATCCCTTGTGCCCTGCTCTTCCTTTGCTTATTTCCGTAGGCTTTCCTATCACCTTGTAGTAGCCTACATAATTTACTTTATTATTTTATTGTTTTATTCTCCATCTCACTCTATTAGAATGCACATTCCCCTAGGATCAAGATCTTTGTTTTCTTTACTAATGTATCCTATGGGCTTACAACAGTGCCTGGCGTCTATGGAGGCTCAATAAATATTTGCTGAAGTAATCAGTGAATTGAGATTAGAGTGGAATGAGTAAGCCAATTATGTCAGGAGTCCCCAAGACCACCTTCACATTCAGAGATCCACTAGAATTCAGAGGACTCAGCAGCACATAGTTGTACTCACAGCTAAGATTTATTACAGCAGCATAATAAGGACCCACAGCTGGATCATTAGGGCAAAAGACACAGGCAAGTTCGGAAGTATCCATATACCGACTTCCTTATGCTCTCTCCTTCCCATGAGGGGAAAAGCATACAAAAATGCAGCAACACGTGTGATATTTCTGCCCAGGGAAGCCCTGTAGAGACTCCACACCCAGGTCTTTTATCGGATGCTGATCATGTAGGCACTCTGCTTAACACAGCCCAAAATTTCAGTCTCGCAGAAAGAAGGAAAGCAGGTGTTCAGCATAAACCACATTGTTTATACAAACAGTTTAGACACAGTAGCCACCCTTATCATTAGGAAAAGTATTACCGCAGCATGGAGAACAGTTTACTAAGCTGGGTTCCTAGATGCCAGCCACATAGGCCTTTCTAAGAGAACAGTCTCAAGCATGCTGTGTTTACTCTTTCCTAGATACCAGCTGACATTAAAATGTGATCCTTAAGTATAATGTGAAGTAAAAGAAAATGTTAGATTTCTGAACATGTTTCCTAACATAGTTTCTCCTTTGTAAAATTGAATACAGTCATTCTTAGGCAAAATGTGGACTTTTTCTAGAACTCTCTTTGATCTTTTAAATGTCATATCATTTAAGCTGAGTATAGAGGTTTAAGTTCTTTTTTCTTTTATCCTTTTATAGATCTTGGAATTTCTGGTACCACATCGAAAAAGTAAGTGTTTTTGAAATTATCTGGTTTTCTTGTGGCAGTGTATTTACATTTATTTGAGACGATTAAATGCATTGGGGTAATAACTCATTCTCGAGCTCAGTAATTTCAAAATTGGTTTTTATTGCATTCTGGACTTTTGTTTTTGTTATTATTCTACTGGAACCTCCAAACTGTTGGCTCTGCAAGGAAAAGGAACAATCTATTTTGGTCTCCAAGATTGTCACTAAATTATAGCTAGAAATACTTCAGAATTATGGTTTGAATGCTTTAATAGCTTTAAATTCTAGAACACTATTCCTAGCTAACATTGGTTTTTAAAAGTCTGTCATGGAGGATCAATTTTAAGGAAGGATAGAAAGAATGGTCAACGATGTACCCTCTCTTCAGATGCACATTTCAGTACCTTTGAAATTGGGATGCATTTTACAGTAGATATATCTGACAGTCACTGTAAGGCAGGTTGTAGTCATGATGCAGTTGTGTGAAACCTTCTGATGAACCCTCCCACATCTAGAAGAAGTGCCATGATGGATGAAACAAACTACAGATATTTGATAAAGTATAGAGTATTTATGATATTTGGAAGTTTTTGTAACCAGTGAGGAATTTGGTTGAATTTTGTGGCACATTCTTCTATTGGAAGAATGCATGTTCCTCCAGGATCAGGATCTTCGTTTTCTTCACTAATAATCCCAAGTGCTTACAACAGTGCCTGGCATCTATACAGGCTCAATAAATATTGAGATCCAAACTCTAAATGATTTTTTATCAAATGCTTTTTTATACTGTCTTAGATACAATACAGTAAGACTCCTCTATAAGTTTAATTTGTTCTTTTTATTACCACTTGCCTTAAACAGACTACATCTAATCCCAAATAAAAGTATCTAAGGAGCCACACACATTGTTTTCTGAGTAGTGTGTTTTTAATACATGTGTTTGTTTTTTGCATGCTTGATTTTAGGGGCGACCTTCAGTGGAATGCTGGAGAGAAAAAGTTGACGGGTGGAGCCAACTGGCAGCCCAAAGTCGCCCCTGCAACCTGGTCAGCAGGTGTTCCACCAAGTGCACCTTTGGTACGTAGCCACCAGGGCCCAGGGCAGTGCTGACAATTTGCCAGTTTCCAAGCATGGGACAGAGTGCACTTTGTTTAGGTTTGCTACTGACATTGTACTTTTTCATCCACATTGAGGGCACATAAGCAGGATGCGATATTTACCAAAATGCAAATTTCATTGACTTTCTATTAATAGATTGTGGCCCATTTTTTAATTTTCATTATTTCAAAATAGTATTTATGCTTCTTTAGATATTACTTCTATATTTGTACAGTTATGGAAATAACTTTTCAAAATAATTCAGTATCACTGGTAATTATCCATATTTTGCTCCCATTTCTTGCCCAAGTCGCCTAATTGTCTTAAGAAGTAACGAAAACTTTTTTTTTCTTACCAGAAAGATTGGGCAGTTTTCTGTTGTGTAAATGGACTTTGATTTTAAAACTCTATTAATTCTGCTTACCACTTTTTAAACTGAAATACTAACGCCATCTTTTCTATAAAATTTAAATAGATTTCATGTTTGTGTATTAAATTTCTATTAATACCAATCATTCACTCTGGGAAAGAGTGTATCACTGGAAGTAAAGACTATCACTTTGTGAGATTTGTTACCACAAAAAGGATGTTTCCTAAGGCAGCAAAATTTACTGTTTTCCTTTATATGCTCCATTTTTGGCTAACCTGGGCTAGTCACTGTTTCCCAAGCTCAGTTGTAATTTTTCAGCTTTGCTTACTACCTTCACCTAAGTCACTCTTTACTAAGGCTTTCTTGATGCAAACCTTTCCTTGTTGCCTGAATTAATTCCTAACCATCACCCACCAACCCCAGCCAAACATGCATAGAAGTGAATTAGTATAAATTAGAATATAAACATTTTAGGTAGACTTTATTAAAATTAATCATGCTCCATAAATTAATTTCAATACCTGAATTATAGAATTTAAAACATGTTTTCTATTGAATAATTTGATAAAGAGTAATGGTTTTATATATAAAGTTTTATTATAATTTTATAAATAAGTGTAAACCAATCTGAAAAGGGCCATTTGAACTAAAATTTACCACTAAACAATACTAATACTATTAATCAAACTACAATTTATACTGATGCGGGATCACCGAGCCCAATGGTCAAGAAAGAATTTTTGAGATATTTTACGGTGCAAAAAAGTTGTTTATTGAAGTACAGAGATAGGACCCATGGGCAGAAAAAGCCGCATTGTAAGTGTGAGGAGTGACTGATTATAATAGGGTTTTCTGTCTTACGGAAGGGAAGGTGACATTAGGGCTCCAGGAAATTGAGTCTATAGGTTTCTGGAGGTCTGACTATTCTCAAGATTGTGCTTTTCTTGTAAGTCATTAAGACAGTGACAAACTGATGAAGTTTCATGTCCTCCATGACTGTGATCTTTAGCAGTTAACCATTGGCTTTTTCCTTCCTTTGTTCCTGGGCAGTCTTGAGTGCCTGAAAAATGTTAAATATGTCCCTCTCCCACCTTGGGGAGATTTTTGCCCTCAGCTTGCCTTTTGTTATCTCATCAATGAATACCACATATTGACATTAAATTTCACAATTTATATTATCATTACCAAATTAAAGAAACTAATTTTCTTATTCTCTCTAAAAGAGGTCTAAAGAGACCTCATGTGTTGTTCTGAGAAGTTTATACTTTAGTGTATTGCCCTTTCCAGCAGGCTTAAACTTTTCATTGTTTTTTTAACAGGTTAATTTCAGAACAGTTACAGTGATAACAGAGTTTAAAGATAGACTGGAGGAAAGCTTGGGTATCTGGCAGATAAGCTGTAGGCTTAAAAAAAGAATAAACAAAAAAGTGGTTGAGAACCACAGGTGAGGGTGGAAAGGAAGACAAGGAAGAAAATCTCAGGTAGAATCCACACAGGGGATCACTGTGAATGAAGCTACAAGACAGTGGTTGCCCGGGTTTCTTAATGGGGCGGTCACTAAACAATGAGGCCATTTAACCAAGAAGCAGAAGGAGGGAGAACTACTTTAGTAATAGTATTAAGTTGGAGACCTTCCTTGGTCAGCACCTCTCCTGAGATCAAGATTTTCACCATACAAGGTTACAGATTCATCAGATACTTAATTTACAGCTCGTCTGCTTCTTCAGGACAACAAGGCTACTCATTATCTGATTAGCAGGCACCATCACTGAGAATGAGATTGATATTCTCTTTTTTTTTTTTTTTTAACTCCAAACTCCTTATTTTTATTTATGAAGCAGAAGATGTTAAGTTGTTAGTAATTAAACTCCAGGAAGTAAAAGACAGTACACTTTAGCATAAAGTATCCACAACAGCTGTGGAAAGAGAAACTAGACCAACAGAAATAATTTATCAGGAAGGCAGAGTCACATGTTGTTCTGTTTCTTTCTGTTTTTTTATTTTCCTTGACTTTTTAGACAACAATATAAAGGCGGTCAAATGCAGAGTTATTTTATCTTCATTAACTCTAAGTCTTATATGTTGTCTGTATAAATTTACTGCCATTTACCCATTTACTGCAAAGCTCTTCTATAACAAAGCTCTGGCTTTGCTTTGACTTAAGAAATTATTCTGGCTTAATTACATAAGAAGGCCTCTGGCTTCTTCTCTCCACCCCGTTCTTTCATAAAATGCTGCTTCCGCTTCCCTATTCCTTAAAATATGTCTGAGTCTCTTTTTTTAAGCATATTCAAGCAAAAGAAGAGAGACAACTGAAATAAAACTTCTGCCTCAGAAGCAGCAAAGCAGTGTTTCCGTGTCCTCTGGTAATCTGCAGGCCTCTCCTTTTGAGTAGGAAATGAAAGAGCAGGTGTGAGGGTGAGCATCCTTCTGCTGCCTTCTAAAGTTTCTATTGATAGACAAGAGCTAAGGTTACCTTCCCAGTTTGTTTCAGATTTCCCTCAACTGCTGCTTGGAGGTACAGCTGTAGAATTTTTCAGATCATAGAACTCAAGTTAGATCTAAAAATCTTAACAGGACTTGAATACTTTGAACATGTCTGCTGGCAGGGCTCTGTCGTCATGGCCATCAAGAGCCCTGTGCTTCCAGGATTACTTTTTCCTGTTGTCCAATACTCGCTTAAGTTTCCATCCTACAAACTGGGAAGATTCTTGCAGTTCAGAAACATACGCATTTGGCAGGAGGCCACAGAATCCACATTTCTTTCCCTAAAAACAACTAACTTTCGTGTGCCTACATATGAAGCATTCGGTAAAATGTTGAAAAGAAAACAATAATAATAAATAAAAAAGAACCATGGGGCGCCTGGGTGGCGCAGTCGGTTAAGCGTCCGACTTCAGCCAGGTCACGATCTCGCGGTCCGTGAGTTCGAGCCCCGCGTCCGGCTCTGGGCTGATGGCTCAGAGCCTGGAGCCTGTTTCCGATTCTGTGTCTCCCTCTCTCTCTGCCCCTCCCCCATTCATGCTCTGTCTCTCTCTGTCCCAAAAATAAATAAACGTTGAAAAAAAAAAAAAAGAACCTTAGGACAAATAATATTTGGGGAGTAAATTATTAAGGGTTAATCTGTTCAAGCAAAATGGAAAACTTAGACTATATTTAAATTATTTGACCTATTTATTTGGTCAGCAATTTCCACAAGTTCATTTTATTTTGATAACTAACAAAAATCTTTTTTTTTCCATAGCCCGAAGTTCTAATGATAACAATTCTGGTAAATAATACAGTTATCATTGTATAATTCAATCCTGATAAATGATATGATTCTGAACAGCCTATTACCTAACCTGTTGAAATGATGAGTAAGGAGTGAATCTGAAGTATAATACCTGTTTTGTTTTTAAATTTTTTGATAAAATTTACATAAACATTAAATTCTCCATGTTCACAACTTTAAAGTGAATATTCATTCAGTATATATTCAGTGATTTTCAGTATATTTACAGTGTTTTAAAACTGTCACTATTGTCTAACTCCAGAATAGCTCCATCACCCCAAAAAGAAACACAATCCCTTTGAATTCCCACCTCTCCCTATCCCCTGGCATCTAATAATTTACTCTATAGGTTTGTCTATTCTGGGTATTCCATATCATCAGACTCCTATAATATGGAGCATTTGGTGCCTGGCTTCTTTTACTTAGCATGACATTTTCAGGGTTCATCCATGTTGTAGCACATATCAGTACCTCATTTCTTATGGCTGAATTTGGATATACCACCTTCTTCAACTGATGGGCGTTTGTGTCATTTCTACTTTTTGGCTGTTATGAAAAATACTTCTGTAATTTGTAAAGAAGTTTTTGTGTGAATATATGTCCTCAGTTCTCTTGGGTGTATACCTACGAATGGAATTGCTAGGTCATGTGTAACTCTCCACTGAGCCTTTTGAAGAACTGCCAAACTTTTCCACAGCAGCCACGTCATCTTACATCCCCACCAGCAATACGTAGGGTCTCAGTTGTGGTTTTGATACAGATTTCCCTAATGATAAATGAGGTTGAGCTTTTTTTATGTGCTTCTTGGCCATTAGTTTGTTTGGTTTTTTGTTTGTTTGAGAAATATCTTCATATCCTTTGCCCATTTTATGATTGGGCTGTCTTTTTATTATTGAGTTCTAAGAAATCTTTATGTATTCTGGATACTAGATACTTATTAAATACTGTATATGATTTGCCAATATTTTCTCCCATTCTGTGAGTTGCCTTTTTATTTTCTTGAGAGTATCTGTCCTTTAATGCACAAAAGATTTGAATTTTTTAAGTTTATTTATTTATTTTGAAAGAGAGAGCTGGGCAGGGACAGAGAGAGAGGGAGACAGGTGAATCCCAGGCAGGCTCTGCACTGACAGCACAGAGCCCAACATGGGACTCGAACTCAATCGTGACCTGAGCTGAAGTTGGATGCTTAACCAACTAAGCCATCCAGGTGCCCTCAAAGATTTTAATTCTGATAAACTTCAATTTATTTATTTTTGTTGCTTGTGCTCTTGGTGTCATATTTGAGAAACAGTTGCCTAATCCAAGATCTTGAAGATTTACACTTTTGTTTCTTGCCAACAGTTTGTATACTTTTCTCTCTTACATTAGCCCTTTTACCTATTTTAGACTCATTTTCATATATGGTATGGCACAGGGGTCCAAATTCATTATTTTGCATGTGGAAATACAGTTTTCCCAAAACCATTTATTGAAAAGACTCTTCTTCATTTATTGGCCTTGCCATCCTTGGCAAAAATCAGTTGACCATAGATGTCTGGGTTTATTTCCAGAATCTTTATTCTGTTGTATTGATTTATATGTCTGTCCTTCTGCCAGTACCATCACTGTTTTGATGTAGCTTTGAATTAAATTTTAAAACCAGGAAGTGTGAGTCCTCCAAATTTGTTCTTCTTTTTCAAGACTGTTTGGCTATTCTGGATCTCTTGCATTCCCACAAAAATTTTAGGTTCAGATTGTCCATT
Source organism: Lynx canadensis (assembly GCF_007474595.2). Lineage (NCBI taxonomy): Eukaryota > Metazoa > Chordata > Mammalia > Carnivora > Felidae > Lynx > Lynx canadensis. Next base: position 75,619,953 of record NC_044307.1, on the reverse strand, counting down.
TTTCCAAAAGAAGCAGTTGAAATTTTGATAGGGATTACACTAAATGTATAAAGCAATTGAGAAATATTGCTATCTCAATATTACGTCTTCTAATCCTTGGACACAGGATATCTTTCTCTTTATCTAAGTTTTTTATTTCAACAGTGTTTTAACAAGTTGTTTAACAAAGTTTCAACAAGTCTTGTCCTTTGTTTAAGTTTCTCTTTTTAGTGATCTCTTTGCTCAATGTGGGACTCCAACCCATGACCCCAACATCAAGAGTTGCACACTCTTCTCACTAAGCCAGCCAGATGCCCCAAGTCTTGTACTTCTTTTCTTAATTTTATTCTAAGTATTTTATTGTTTTTAATGCTATTGTAAACAAATTGTCCTTTTAATTATATTTTTTTATTGTCCACTGCTAGCATACAGTGAACACTACACTGATTTTTGCATATTGATGTTGTATCCTACAACTTTGCTGAATTTGTCTATTAGTTCTAATGGGTTTTTTGGTATATTGATTCCTTAGGCATTTGTATATATAAGGTGATGTCATCTACAAATAGAGATTGTTTAATTTCTTTTTTTCTTTCTGGATGCTTTTTCTTTCTTTCTTACCTGATTGCCACAACTAGAACTTCCAGTGTACCTTTGTCTTTATTCTAAGGAGAAAGCTTTCAGTCATTCAGCATTAAGTATGATGATAGCCATGTGTTCTTTGTAGATGCCCTTATTCAGGTTGAGGAATTTCCTATCTTATGTGTGTTGAGTGGATTTTTTTGTTTTTTGTCGTGAAAGGATGTTGGATGTTGTCAAATGCTTTTTCTGCATCTACTTATATGATTACGTTTTTTTTTATATATTCTATCAATATGACATATTACATTGACTGGGCCAACCTTACATTTCTAGGATAAATCCCACTTGGTCATGGCACATAATTCTGTTAATATCTACTGGATTTATAGTATGCTCGTATTTTGTCAAGAATTTCTGCATCAGTGTTCATAAAGGATATTGATTTATAATCTTCTAATGTCCTTGTTTGTCTTTGGTGTCAGGGCAATACTAGCATCAAACAATAATTAGGAAGTATTCCACAACTTTTTTTTTTTTTTTTTTTGGTACAGCTTGAGAAGGATTAATATTAATTCTTCTTTATAGTTAATAGGATTCACCAGTGAGGCCATCCAGTTCTGGGCTTTTCTGTGGCATAAGTTTTTTTTATTGTTGACTATATTCCCTATGCTGCACTTTTTTCATAACTAGAAGTGTGTACCCTTTAATTCCCTTCATCTTTTTGCCCATCCACCTCCCCTCTGGCAACTACCAGTTCTTCATATGTAAGAATCCGTGTTTTTGTTTGTTCATTTGTTTGGGTTTTTACATTACACATTTAAGTGAAATCATATGATATTTGTCTTTCTCTGACTTATTTCACTTATCACATACCCTCTAGGTCACTAATGACAAGGTCTCATTCTTTTTTATGGCTGAGTAATATTCTAGTCCATATATACCACATCTTCTTTTTCCATTCATCTCTGGATGGACACTTAGGTTGCGTCCATATTTTGGCTATTATAAATAACGCTACAGTAAACATAACGGTGCATATATCTTTTTGAAATAGTGTTTTCATTTTCTTTGGGTAAATATTCAGTGGTGGAATCACTGGGTCATACGGTATTTCTACTTTAAGTTTTTTGAGAAACCTGCATACTGTTTTCCACAGTGGTTGCACCCATTTACATTCCCACCAACAGCACACGAGGGTTCCCTTTTCTCCACATCCTCACCAACACTTGTTATCTCTTTGTCTTTTTGATATTAACCATTCTGACAGGTGTGAGGTGATGTCTCATTGTGGTTTTCATTTGCATTTTCCTGAGGATAAGTGATGATGAGCATCTTTTCATATGTCTGTTCACCATCTGTAGGTCTTCTTTGGAAAAATGCCTGTTCAGGTCCTCTGCCTATTTTGTAATCAGATTGTTTAGCTTTGTGGTGTTGAGTTGTGTAAATTCTTTATATACTTTGGATATTAACCCCTTATCAGATCTATTATTTGCAATTATCTATTCCCATTCACTAGGTTGCCTTTTTGTTTTGTTGATTTTGATTTGGTTCCCTTTGCTATGTAAAACCTTTTTATTTGGTGTAGTCTCAGGCTTATTTTTGCTTTTGTTTCTCTTGCCTGAGGAGACATATCCATACATATGTTGCTAAGGCCGATATCCAGGAGATTACTGCCTGTTTTCTTTTAGGAGGCTTTATGGTCTCAGGTCTTACATTTAGGTCTTTAATCCACTTGAGTTTATTTTTGTGTATGATATAGGAAAGTAGTCCAGTTTCATTCTTTTGCATGTCCCTGTCCATTTTTCCCGACACTGTCTATTAAAAAGACTGTCTTTTCCTCCATTTTTTTCCTTGCCTCCATAATTGACCAAATAAGCATGGCTTATTTCTTGGCTCTCTTTTCTGTTCCCTTGATCTAAGTATCTGTTTTTGTGTCGGTATCATACTGTTTTGATTACTATCGCTTTGTAGTATAACTTGAAATCTGGTATTATGATACTTCCAGCTTTGTTCTTCTTTCTCAAGATTGCATTGCCTATTTGAGGTGTTTTGTAGTCCATACAAATTTTAGGATTAGTTCTAGTTCTGTGAAAAATGCTATTAGTTTTTTGATAGGAATTACATTGGATCTGTTGATGGCTTTGAGTAATATGGGCTTTTTAACAGTATTAATTCTTCCAGTCCATGAGCAAGGTATATCTTTCCATGAGTTTGTGTCATCTTCAGTTTCTTTCATCAATGTCTTCTTGTGTTCAGGGTATAGATCTTTCACTTCCTTGATTCAGTTTATTCCTAGGCATTTGAATCTTTCTGGTGCAGTTGTTTTCTTAATTTCTCTTTCTGCTGCTTTGTTACTAGTGTAGAGAAGCATAATATTTCTTATATTGAGTTCATATCCTGCGATTTTACTGCATTCATTTATCAGTTCTAATGGTGTTTTGGTGGGGTCTTTAGGGTTTTCTACATATAGTATCATATCGTCTGCAAATAGCGAGAGTTTTCCTTCTCCCTTACCAATATGGATGCCTTTTATTTCTTTTTCTAGTCTGATTGCTACAGCTGGGACGTTCAGTGCTATGTTCAATAAAAGTGATCAGAGTGGACATTTTTGTATTGTTCCCTATCTTAAAGGAAAAGCTTTCAGTTTTTCACCATTGAGTATGATGTTAGCTGTGGGTTTTTCATATATGGCCTTTATTATGTTGAGGTATATTCTCTCTCAGTTTACTTTGTTGAGAGTTTTGATCATCAATAGATATTGTATTTTGTCAAAAGCTTTTTCTACTGCTATTGAAATTATCATATGGTTCAGGACTTTTTTGATTACTGATGGAAGTTTTTTGATTACTGCTATAGTCTCTTTATTTGTTATAAATTTATTTAGATTTCTTTTATGACTTCTTCAATCTGTTTTTGTAGTTTGTCTCTACTCTTGTGTTTATCATTTCCTTTCTCTGCTTTCTTTGGGTTTAGTTTGTTTCCTTTTTCCTAGCTTCTCAGTGTGGAAGTTTAGGTTATTGAGTTGAGATCTTTCTCCTGCATATGAGCTATATGCTCTTATTTCTTTGTATGTCTCAGAATTTTTTTGTTGAAACCTAGACATTTTGAATATTATAATGTGTCTACTCTAGAAATCAAATTCTATCTGTTACCTAAGGGTTTGTTGTGGCTACTCTTTGTAATTGTTTATTTGTTTGTTTTGATTGTTTAGTGACCATTCTGAACTAATTCTGTAGTCTCTGTTCTTTGTTATGTGTGGCCGTTGAAGTCTCTGCTCCTTTAGCTAAGTGATGAGCTAATGATTAGGCAGAGATTACTTAAATTCCTTGAACCAGAATATCTCCCAGTCTTTGTAGAGGATCTCTGAGTGTGTGCTGGGGCAGGTCTTCAGAGTCAACCAGGCAGTTTGCAACCCTGCCTTAGCAATCACTTACAGCTTGCGCAAAGCCTCAGGGTCAGCTGGGGGCCCTCTCCTGTCTTCCCTGACCCTGCACACAGCCCTGGGCGTGTGCATGGTCTTCCAAATTCCCAGGAGTATGTCTGAGATTTTTAAACCTTTAATCCCCACATCTCCTTCTCCAGCCTTTCCTCCCAAGGTTTTTGTTTAGTCTACTGTTTTTGCCCTGTTATCCATTGCCTCAGACGGCAACAACTAAAACATTTGCCTGTAAATGGCTTCCACAAATGGCTTCCCCCAAAAGTGCTTAACAACTTTAGCACTAGGTGCATTCCCTGTTTGGTGAGACAAAGACAAGCCTTTTGAGCCAGTCTTTCCAGGGAGCCACACAGACCAGACAAAATAAATAAATAAATATATTTTACTCCCCCTGGTACTATTACTGAAGACATAAGCTGTTATTTTCAAGACTACAGCTATGCTAAAGAACAGTGGGTGAAACTTGGGTAAGTTAGGATGCCACAGAGCTCACTATTCTTGCCAAGATCCAGCTGATTTTCTTGAATAAGTACTTTCTTGATTACTGCAAGCTTTTGGTTAGTTTTCAGAGTTTTAAAATAGTTGGTTCTAATAGGTTTTGCCTGTTTTTCTACCTATTTTATAGATTGGGGAGACTTTCAGAGTTCCTTACTTCACCATTTTTGCTGACATCACTATTTTCTTTTTTAATTAGGATTTTGCTCTAATAGTTGAGTTCAATTTAAGGGATTGCAGTAGGGTTAGTTTTAAACATAAGGGAAATATTAGGAGATTTGTTGTATAACTAAAAGCTGTCAGACCTGTATCTGAAATGGGATATTTGTGCTTTATTATGTAATGTGCAGTCTTCTAAATGCTTCCTAAAACTTGGATTTAATTTTGGCCCGTGAGCAAATGTAGAGCCATCAAAATTCAGAGAGAAGTATAACACAGAAAAGAATCTAAAAATGGGGGGCGGGGGGTGGGCAATGGAAACCAAGCATTGATATGTAAATGAAGACATGTTTTTCAAATGTCTAACCCAGCACCTGTAGGAGGATATAATGATAGGAAAAGACATGCTTAGAGAAACTCAACTTACAGTGAGAGTGGAAGAGAATTGTAAGAGGAGGAAGAGAGGAAGGCCAATGCTGTGAGTAGGCTTTAAACCAGTGAGCCCAAATAAGACAACAGTGAACATCAAGTTAGTAACCTTGTTCATATCATTAGCATGGTGCTAGAGCCATTTTTTTTAATGTAAAACTAAAATGGGATATTTCTTTACATACCCACACATATTTAAAGGGGCATGTATTTTAAAATTATATTCTGTCATTTTAAAATCAAATTATGTTGGTTCTTTTTGTTTGTCATTTTATTGTTGTTGTTGGTGGTGGTGGTGGTGTGTGTGTGTGTGTGTGTGTGTGTGTGTGTGTGTGTGTGATTTTTTTTGGTAGCAAGGAGCTGTACCTCCTACCAGTTCGGTTCCTCCTGTTGCCGGGGCCGCATCTGTTGGACAGCCTGGAGCAGGATTTGGAATGGTGAGTGGCGACTTGTGCTAAAAATTGTAATTGACATTTTTGAGGCCTTTGCCAAATCCTGTATTAACAAATACTACTACAGAATATAATTCTTCCCTGAATACAGTAAAGTAAAACTCAAAAAATTAAGTCATCTGCTTTAAACATTAGGAAGGCTACACATGACATGACAAAGTCAGCTAGAAAATATTTAAAATTGGGGTGCCTGGGTGGCTTGGTCACTTGAGCATCCAACCCATGGTTTTCTGCTCAGGTCATGGTCCCAAGGTTGTGGGATCGAGCCCCACATTGGTCTCTGCACTGAGTGTGGAACCTGCTTAAGATATTCTCTCTCTCTCTCTCTCTTAGCGCATCGTAGAGCGGCGTAGGAGAGGCCGTCGACACGACAAGCAAAGGAAAAGGAACCCGCACTCTCCTCCGAAGCGCTATGAGGCGAAGAGAGACCAAAGCCTCCCTCTCCGACCGCCGCACTTCCAGCAGGTCACGCTCAGTCGTATCTCTTTCTCTCCCTCTCTCTCTCCCTCTCTCTCTCTCTCTCTCCCTCTCCCCCTCTCCCGCCCCCCCACCCTTCTCCCCCATTCACACTCTCTCTCTCCCTCTCTCTCTCTCTCAAACAAAATATATTTATATTTAAAATAAGTTCTTATATCAAGATAATTTCTATGGTATATAGTTATGTCATTTTTGAAATAATACTTACCAAACATATTGTTAGCTCAGTTATCAAAACTCTTAATCACTATACTAGCACTTTTCACTTACCACTTTTATCACTAGTAAATATTAGGACTATGATCCATAAATCAACACAGTTGATCAACAATTCTTTATCTCTTAAGAATTATGCTTACAGCAGACAAATAATCACCAACAAAGCCTGGTTGGGATAAGGATGCCCTGTGGCCAGCCAGACTTCCACCGCACCTCAGTGATTCTCTGCCGTCTGCCAGCCTTATGGCACCCATTGTTCAAAATTACAAGTTATACTTTCTCACAGACCTGCATTCCTCAAAAATTTTCAGAAACATATTAAAAACATAAACGTCAGGCACTACTGTTACAAGATTCTTTACCTCAATACCTGGAGGTCGCTGTCTCACTCTTCCAAAGAATGAAGGCACAGAGTAAAATGAACAGCAGGCAAGAGTTTGGAAGAGTGTAAAATCAGAAAGTAAGAACAGTATGAAAGCTCTCTTTACAGAGAGGGAGCATTCGAAAGTGAATGCCCGCAGACTGTGGGCCAAGGGCTTTGTTTTTATAGGGTTTTGCTTGGCCCCTTTCCTTCCCCCTTGTTTCTTCTCAGGTCCTGCCCTTATTGGCTGGTAACTCTAAATGCCTGGTCATTCCTTTTTGATTGGGTCATTTCCACTGTATGAGGGGTGGTCTGCAGCCATACCACTCCTGGTGGGTCGTATGTTTTATGGTCTACTACTTATTTTTAGTTATGTCTTTTGTCAAATTCCTGAAGGAAACCTGACGGGAGTAGGTGGTGTCCGCTACATGCTTAAGAGGAACCTTCTGCCTGATGGGGGGTTTGCTGTGGTCAGGTGCTCCCCACATTCTTCCAAAATAGGTGTTTTTCCCCACCCAGGGACCTCAAGTCCTAACATTCCCCTCTCTGCCTATTTTATCCTATCTTTTCCCCATCATATGACCATAGTGGATTCCACTTAGGGTGTGAACCACTCTTCCTTTTCAGCCTCCGGCTGGGACTGGCATGCCCATGATGCCTCAGCAGCCAGTGATGTTTGCACAGCCCATGATGAGGCCACCCTTTGGAGCTGCAGCTGTACCTGGCACACAGGTCGGTTTTTTAATGTCCTCAAAATAATGACATTAATGTGTGAGTATAAAACTGCCATGTGGCAGACTCTTTAATCTTTTACCTGATATAATCCTTATATCTGTTGCTTCAGAAGTTAGGGGAACATGAAAGACAGATTAGCAATAGTGTGAGAAAAATGAATAGAAGTAACTTCCTATCCTAAGTCCCTCCATTCCTCTCCTACTTAATTCGGAATAATTCCTGAGAACAGCTAGACATTTAAAGTATCTGAGCATTTATTCTGTAAAAATGAGTACTTCGGATTCGTAGTTTTATTATGTGTTTCCAGAGTTAGGTAAACTCAGGGATAGGGACCGCAGTCCTCCAGACCACCAGGTTTGCCCAGGCGTTGTGATACTAACGACAACAAGTTTGCCAAACTGCAGAGTCCAGGGGAGCAGCCCCTACTGTTGCAGGATTTTTTACCACAATACCCGGGATTCGTTGTCTGGCCACTTTGAAGAATGAAGAGGTGGACACAAAATGAGTAGCAGGCAAAAGTTTACTAGAGTATAAGATCAGAAAGGAAGAATAGTAGGAAAGCTCTCTTTACAGAGAGTGGACATTTGAAACTGAACGCCCGAGGACTATAGGTGAGGGTCCTTGTTTTATAAGGTTCTGGTCAGCCCTCCCTTCCCTTCCCCCTTGTTCCTAGGTTCTACCCTTATTGGCTTGGTAGCTCTAGGTGCTGGGTTGTCCATTCCTGATTGGCTCGTTTCCATTGCATGTGGGTGGTCTCTGGCCATACCTAGGTGTTTTGTTCAATTCCTGAAGGAAAACCTGAGGCGGGGAGTAGGTGGGGTCTGTTACATTCTTAAGAAAAACCTTAAGCCTGAGGGGTTTTGCTCCCCGCATTGTTCCAAAATAGGTGTTTTCCTCCACCCAGGGACTTCAGGTCCTAATCTTTCCCTCTCTGCCTACTGAATCCTATCTTCTCCTATCAAATACAAGGCTGCCCTCACTTCAGACACCAGCCACAAGTTTGAGAGTCCCAAGGGCTACCCTCTCACTTCAGACCAGCTGCCTACAAATTTGAAGGTTCTCAGACAATTTCCTAGAATAACACACAGAACTCAGGAAAGCATGAAATGTGTTGCAGTTTTATTATAGTGAAAGTATACAAATTAGATGTAGCCAAAAGAAAAGATGTGCAGGGTGAAATCTGGAACTGGGAAGGTCCCAAGCATGAAGCGTCTTTGCCCTCCAGAGTGTGTTACTCATCCGAGTATAACAATATACATGCAGTATCGCCAACCCAGGAAGCTCCCCTGCACCTGGGGACGCGTGCTGCCTTTGTATTGAAGTTTCCGTATATAGGAATGACTGAATTCTTGTCTCTGTGGTTGAACTTAATCTCCAACCCCCCCCTCCCCCCGCCCTGACCTCACTGAAAGTCAGGCTGATATCATGTAGCCCCAAGAGCCAACACTGTAATCATACTGGTATTTCTGGTGTGGCCAGTCCCCACCCTGAGTCCTCTTACTAGCATCGACTGTCAGGTGTGGTTCCAAGAACCTTTGTCCACCCTGAATGACAAAGACATTCCTATCACTCAGGAAATTCCATAGGTTTAAGGGTTACCTACCAGGATTCAGGACAAACGACAAACCCCTCTTTAGATGAGGCCCTATTTCTTACTACACAAAGTGCTACCTTCGCTTACAAAGATGCTAAGGCATGTACACTTTGCTGAATTGTTTTGCTAATAGTGATAGTCATGCTGATGAGTAACCAGTTCTTGATTCCTCTTATAAATGTCCTGGCCAAGGTGAGGGTATATGTAGAACCAAAGAGGCTTTCACCATGAGAAACTGACATGGATGGAGTCAAAACACCAAGTATGACTTTACTAGCACCATGCTGAGCAAAGCAAAACAAATAGCTCAAATACAATGTAATGGTATCGGCAAATGGTTTCACTTCTATAATGTTTTTAACTTACCAAATGGTGTTTATATTGTGTTATCCTTCGGATACCTACTTTGAACTTTCTGAGAATACTTTAATCTCTTTGGCTTCCTTTCATCGTCTCTAAAATCCATCCTCCCTACCCATTCCCAAATTTTACTTTCAGCTTCTTTAACCCCTCAAAAGCCACAGTGACCAGAAGAGAGAATGATGGGTGTTCCAAGAGATAAATTTAGAATGTGAGAAACCCTAGCCTTCAAGGCCATACTCAAAATACTGGCTTCCTGAGAAATTTTCTACCCTGCTCTGAGACAAATGGACCCTACCTCATGTGGTTTCTGAAGGGAGTGAGGAAGGTTCTGGGGGTAATAGTTGGGGTTTAATTTAATCTAGATATATTTAAATTGTAGGAAGGACCTGATTTATTATGAATGTTTTCGTGATGGTTGAATATACCCATGACTACCACTTTTTTGAGAAAAGGCAGGACATTTCTATTTTTATTACTTGGAAGAATTATTATTGAGGCTTTTAAAATCTTATTGTATTTAGTGTGCTGAAAGCTTTAGAAATAAATTAACATAATATTATTTAAGTAGTTGTTTTTCTTGCATAATGCCAGTGTTACATAGCATCAGTTCATTTACTTAACTCAAAGAATGAAAATGAAAACTAGATGGCATGATGAAAATCGTGTTTTAATCATTTAATTGAATTTATAGTGATTTAGGAAACAGTATGCCATTTTAATAAAAGTTTTCGATTGTATTTCCCATATCAGAGAAGCATCAGAGATGATTATACTAGATAGTAAAATATGATTTTGTAACTTCAGAAAACAAAACAGTTTTTCATTACTGACACCTGGACTGTTCCACTCTATCTCATTTGGTTGGTATCATGATGATGTCATCTAACCAAATTATTCATGATGAACCAACTCTTGAGTTTCTTACCTTCCGAACAGCTTCAACACTTGCATTTATTTTCTTCCTGATCTTCCTGTGAAGTAGGATTCCTGCTTTTCAAAAAGGAAATTTGACTGATAGGTACTACCGGTCACTCAATAGTTTCTAGACGTGGGAACAAATCTAAAAATCCTTACTTCTGGAGCTCTATTTATTGAACCAATGAAAACATATATCGCTACCCCACAATCAGAGATTTCTATCCTGTTACAGGGTAGGAGAATAATTAGACTCTAAGGATCCATGTAAATTATTACCCTATATAGATTACGTGACCTTTTCCAAGGCCTCATACCCTAACACTCCTGCAAAAGCCTGCTTCCAAAGCTTATTTCTGTCACGTAATGAAATAATATGGGTGTTAATTAAAGAGAATCAAGGTAAGTTCATTCTTTGTTGCTTTTGCTAACAGTACAATATGATTTTATCCTATGGCATTTAGTAATTAGCCCTGTCTGTGAGCCGGACAGGCAATACAATTTACTGACATTCATAACTGGGAAACTCTGCCCATCTGAAACAGACAGTGCCCCCAAACTTGTTTTCATTTAAAATGCTTTGTATGAAATTCTGGGATACCTAGCTAATAATTTAAAGTAATTTCTTAAGTGACTTTCTGCAAATTATTTCCTTTCAATTTTTCCTTCAAACTCATTCTCACTGTAAGGAAAAGTTATTAAAATTCCTTTATTAGCTTAGTGGTACTGATAACTCAAAGTAAAAATGATTTTGTATAGAGCAATTGATTGTTGTGTTTTTTTACTCCATATTCATAATATCTGTATGTGACTAGTTTTCCATGTCTTCCCTAACTCTTACCCATATTGTTCTGCCTGAGTCCTCAAATACTACTTGGGCAAAATCTGCTGTCAGAGAATTTTGAGAAAGCCAAATATCATTTGAAATGTACTTTATGAATCCAAAATTAAACACAACACTGTGGCTGAGTAGAACAAAGTAGATTTTATAAACCTTTAGCCATCTGATCTTCTGCATGTTTGGTTTCTGTGGTATGTGCTCTGCCTAATGCTTACCTGTCTCTCTGTTTGATTTCTCTTTCTGCTATCTTGGGCTGGCTTTTCCCCATTAGCTTTCTCCAAGCCCTACACCTGCCACTCAGAGTCCCAAGAAACCTCCAGCAAAGGACCCATTAGCGGATCTTAACATCAAGGATTTCTTGTAAACAATTTAAGGTATCTAATATTGAGCTTTTCCTGTGGGCTTGCAATAATGACCTATGCAGTGCTTAGCTATTTCAGGTATGATATTTGTACCTCTGTGCTTTGAATACATGTATAGAGTAATAATTTGAGTGTTTATACTTATTAAGTCAGTATTAAAAGCCATTAATGAATTATCAGTATTTTTTTTTAAATCTTAATTTATAAAACTAAGAGAGAGAAAAGCCTCCAAGTTGTCCTGAAAAGCACAAAAATTTTACTGATAAAGCAAAAAGTTACCTGAGCTACTTGGTAAATTAAAAAATTACCACTTTACTACCTGATGATTGGAATTTATAAAAAGCTAACATTTATAATATTGCATTTAGAAATCATCTAAGAATATACTTGACTACAAAATTGTATTTTGTATTTGTTTATACTTTTTTGGCCTATCAAATAAAGCCTAGATTATTACCCTTTGCATTTCTGCATTCAAGCAGAATTTTAAATTTCTAATGCTGTAGTTTTAAATTTCTAGTATAATTTATGCAGTGATGATTAATGGACTTATGGAAGGAAACCAGTAAAGGAAAAGTGTTTACTAGTAACCCCAAACCTAACACAGTGGGTAGATTCTCAACAAATACTTGCAGAAAGTGGATAAACAGTAATAATGCTGCTTTTTTTTGCACAGTACTTTTCATATCCACTTCCTAATCATGAACTCCTCTGGTCATCTTTGTGAGAAATTAAATCCTATGGAATAAACTAGCCAGATGCTTTTTGTCTCCATTGCACAGCTGAAGGAACTGATCATTGACATTGAGTGATTTGCCCAAGGTCACACACTAGAGGAAGAGTAAGAGTGTCAACACTTTTGGGCCATTGTCCAATGTAATTTTTATTTTGTGTGTGTGTGTGTGTGTGTGTGTGTGTACACACACACACACATATGTATATGTATATATATATATATATATGTGTGTGTATATATATATGTATATACACACACACACATATGTACACATACATACATATACATATGTATATTTAAACTTTCTCTAATGCCTACTAATATTTTTAGTGGATATTTTTTTGGATTCCTACTTGATGTTTTTTTCTTATATAAAGTTAGTAAGTTTTATCATTTTAAGGCCTTGACATCTCAGCCAAGTAATTTCTCCTTGTGCCTAACTTTTCCACTTTTGGTTGGACTGGGCTAGTGTAGGCATAAATGAGACAATGAGCACTTCTTAGCCATTAAAGTTTCAGGACCTACCAAGGATACTGCAGGGAGCAGCCTTTTATCCACCTCTCATTCAGTAAATATCACTCTCATCATATGCCCAGAACTCTGATGAGCACCTGAGACAGAGATGCTTGAGACAGCCCCGAGCCCAAAGGTTCACAGTCACAAGGGAGACAGACACAGACTAATTTATGAAAAAGAGTTACCCATGTGATTAAGGCTTCACCCCAGGAAGATTTCCTGGCAGAGGTGACTGGTTAAACACAGACTGGCCAGAGTAAAGGGGGAAGTGGTATTCGCAAAGGCACTGAGTCGCCATGGAAATCTCCCTCCTCTATTCTGTTACTTGTTCAACTGTTTAGTGACTCAGTGAACACCATAACTGAAAAGAAGCAAAAAATAATGAAAACGACTGCCATTCCTTTTCCCCCCTTCTGCCCTGTTTTAAAGGTGAACTGTTCTTAATAGCAGATGTCTCACTACTAAGATTTCTAATAAGTATCCACATCTCAAAATTTTGCTATTTTTATCTAAAATGAAACTATACATTAAAAGTTTTTAAAAAAATTTTCTTCCTTGCTAAAACTTTAAGCAAAGAATTGTGAAAGGTATATAAGTGTGAATTTGTTATACAGAAACATTTTGCATGAAGATTTTTCATAGTAACTGTGAAATAAAAATTGAAAGGGAGGTAGTATGTTTGAGGAGTGTGTAATATTGTTTCTAACTCAAGTACTTTTTATCTTTACAGCTGCAATTTTTGTGACTGAATAGGAAAAAAATAATGAGTTTGGAGACTTCAAATAAAATTGATGCTCAGAGTTTCAAAGTGAGCCACCAGTACCAAACCCAATGCTTACTCGTAACTTCTCTTCCAAAATGTGTAGCACAGCTGTGAAAGTGAACATTAGGAATGTGTACTACCTTAGCTGTTATCCCTACTCTCAAAATTGTAGTGTATTTGGGTTATTTGTGTGTTGTACGATGTAAAAACAATGAATGGATGTTCCTGATGCCTTTAGTGCTTTTCTGGACCTCGCCCATGGACGGATGACGCAGCTGTTGTGTGGTGAGCCGTTTGGAAAGATGTGTCTGTGTTTTTGAAGGTTTCAATGTATATATGACTTTTGGACAAACCTAAACTCTCCCCATGAATTCTCTTTTTCTCTGTATCTCTGTTACAAACATAGTGTGATAATATCAAATAGTAAGGAAAACACTCTTAAATATACAAAACTTTTTCGGTGTGGAGTACATTTTTCCAATCACAGGAACTTCAACTGTTGTGAGAAATGTTTATTTTTGTGGCACTGTATATGTTAAGAAATTTTGTTTTAAAAAATATAAGGGTTAACGTCCATAATAAATACTTCTCCTTGAACCTACCTTATCAAGAATGAAAAAATCATATGGAAAGAATTCCATATGTAATCACTGCTATATTAAAATGTATATTTTGATTATATTTGACAGGTTTTGCATCTAAATTGACCTATTTATTCATTCTTGATTAAATGCACTGAAAAGTAAAGAGTCTGTTTCTATCACGTCCGTGAAAATGAAATTAGAGATGTGCTATTCAGATGATTATGAAGGCACCCCGAGGTATATCTGTAATTTAAAGATTACTGCAAATATTTTTATTTTATTGTGGGTTTTATGTACATCTGTTAATTTAGTATTTCTTTGTGTGTTCTGTAGACTAGTGTTCTTCCATCCCTCAACTGAGCTCAAAGTAGGTTTCGTTGTACCATTGTGATTAGAATTTAAACTAATTCAGAGAATTGTATCCTTTACTGTACATATTGTATTCTTTAATTTTTAATTTGTTGTCATACTGTATGTGCTGATGGCTTGGCTTAAGATTTTGATGCATAAATGAGGTCACTGTTGATCAGTGTTGCTAGTGGCTTGGCAGCTCTTTGTAAAAGCATACTGGGTTGGAAAGGTGTTTGCCTATTTTTCAAATTATTTAATAGATGTATGGTACCATTTAAAAGTGGTTGTATCTGAATTTACTGTGGGGATAACATACACTGTAATGGGGAAAAATTACCTAAAACCAATTTCAAAATGGCATTTCTTTCTATTTCAGTTTAAAAACCCAGTGCATGTACGCCCTCTGAGATGCAATAAACACCTTGAACAAAGAAAATGCAAACATAATCTTTCTCTTTTTGATTATTTTTTAGAGAAAACATCTGCTTCAGATGACACACAGCATATACAAATATTGAACACTTAAAAACATTCACAGTGAGAAATGCTGGCCATGCCAACATAGTTGTGATTATTTTACAATAAGTCAAAAACCAGAAAAAAAACATTATTATCAGCTGTTGCTAAACTTGAGACTCCATGGATGCTGCCAAATAAACTGAATTCCATATTTCAAAAAAGAAGAGGATGAACTATTTTTTAAATTATGCAACTCTTCTAATAGTTTGGTGAGAATTATCCATGGAAGTTGAAGAATAATAAGACTTTAGATTATAGTTTACACACACACATTTGTATGTGCATGCACTCAGACACAAAAATCTAGATCAGCCAATTATATTATATTATATTATATTATATTATATTATATTATATTATATTATATATTATTATTATAGTTTATACCTATAACTAGATTGTAACAATAACTCAAAAAGTAGTCCAATCTCAAATAGAAGTATTTCTCAGCTAGAACCATATTCTTATTTCTAAAACTCTTTCTCTTAGTTAACTACAATTTGTATCTTGAGAACTAACTTTCAGAAGCTAGTATCTGATTATGTAATATGATTTTTGTAGATTACATTTTGGTCATATATTACTCTGTAAGCATATTGTGACACAAATATGTTTTAGTCTTTAAATAGTTTTAAGTTTAATACTGTTTTTTTTTTTTTTTTTAGTTTTTTTAATGATTTATTTTTGAGAGAGAAAGAGAGAGTGAGAGCGGAGGAGGAGCAGAGAGAGAGGGAGACACAGAATCCGAAGCAGGCTCCAGGCTCTAAGCTGTCAGCACAGAGCCCAACACGGGGCTCAAACCCACAAACCGCAAGATGATGATCTGAGCTAAAGTCGGACGCTTAACTGACTGAGCCACCCAGGTGCCCCTAATATTGTATTTTTTAATAAGCTTTTTCTCTTCATTGAATGGCCCATGTGGTATAAATTCTTAACAGGTCAAGCTGCAAGAACATTATTTTTAAATCATTCCCTCGAACCTTGCTGCAGTGAGGTTTTTGGTGGTCCTTGAAGAATTGTCATATAGATGAAATGCTGAAATGAGGTCCTCTGGGTACTTAAAAAATGAATCTCTCTGGATAATTTTCAGCCTGGGTCCAGTTTACCCATGATGTTTTCTACACGGTGAGCATGCCTTTCTAGCCTCACTTCTGCCTCAATCCCCAGCCCCTGTATGCATCAGTATATGGGCACATGCACACTGTTCTCCACATAACCACACCACTCCTGAGGCAGGGGGACACCAGGCACCTTGCTGGCTCACCCAGGGCCCTCACCAACTCCAGCAGTGCAGCGAAATCCCACTTGTCCGTCATGGCCCCCCACCCTGCTCTTCTCAGAGCACAGCTTTCATCAGCCTTTACGGCACTTAACATATTGTGTTATAATCATCTGTGACCGTGGCATCTGCTCTGGTTGATTGTGAGCCTCAGAGGCAGGAAAGGTCTCCTGTTCATATCCTCAGGAAGTAGCACTTCAGTAGGCACTGGGTAAGTGTCTGTGGGATGGATATAAATATATTAGTTCTTAGAGGTGTCCTGCTTTACCTGGATATTGCTGGGATGATATCATATTTCTAATTACTGAAGAGTAACTCTCCTATAGCACATTGTCAAATGTTTACAGAGTTTTAATAGCTCTCTGTCAGCTCATTTTAATAGAAGAACTGATGTCAATTAAAAACCCATCCAGTTGAAGACTTGAACCACTTATTATATGGTATAATGATTGCAAGTGGTTCTGTCCATGTCAACGTATCTCCTTTGTTCTCTTTTATATTATCTATTGTACTTTAAAAAAGAGAATAAAAACCAAAGACTTTTTAGGAAGCATCATGGGGTTTGCAAGAGAAGGAAAGGAGTGCACGTAAAAAGAGAAATGGAAACTCAATTCACAGAAAGATAAATTGTGTGAAGGCCTCCTTCTGTCTTAGAGTAGACACCTTTAATCTATCCCCAAATTTTAGTTGGTGGAAAAGGGGCATGCTCTCGCATCAGTGATTATCATGGTGTTTCTCGTGTGGAAGTATAGGTTGAAAATAAAAATCTGTGTTAGTTGCGAAGTCACATTGGTGTATATTTTCAAGGCACCAGATTTTGTGGTAGTTTATTGTTCACCCTTTTGGACTGTAAGAAAATTTTAGTTTCTCATAGCCTTGCTGAGAGAACATGTCACTACTGCACATGTTATTCAGATCCCTTCTGTGAAGTGGAAACATGCGGGAGCTATGTTTGTGATTTAGTGATACGGTAACTACCCTTAGCTAAACTCTCAGAGCTGCTATGCTGATACATCTGAATTCATTTCCATGTATGCATGTTCAAATAATTCTGCAGGATAAAGGTATCCTATAATTGACTCTATAATACATACTCTATAACTGATTTATAGACAAGGGGTTTTCAGACTCTGGTTTCATTCTACACCTTTGCACTTCTTATTGAGGACCTCAAAAAGCTTTTGGTTATATGGGTTATTATCTGTCGATGCCTACTTTGTTATAATTAAAACTGAGAGGGGTGCCTGGGTGGTTCAGTCAGTTAAGCATCTGACTCTTGATTTCGGCTCAGGTCATGATCTCGCAGTCTGTGGGATTGATCCCTGTGTTGGGCTCTGTTCTCTTAATGTTGAGCCTGCTTGGGATTCTCTCTCCCTCTCTCTCTTCCCCTCCCCTAGCTCACACTCTCTCTCTCTGAAAATAAATAAACATTAAAAAAAAGAAATCTGAGAAACTTTAACTGTCTTTAATTCATTTAAAAATAAAAATATTAAACATTGCATGTTAATATGCACAAGATATTTATGAAAATTCCAAAAAAAATTTAGAAGAGTGGCATTGTTTTGCCATCTTTGCAAATCTCTTTAATGTTAGGCTTAACAGAAGACAGCTGCATTCTTACACCTGCTTCTGCTCTCACTGTGTGGCTGGCAGTATCCTGTGTCCGACAGTCATTGGCAAATTTCCCTGTGAGCACAATTGTGAGAAAATAAGTAACTTAGTATTCTTATGAAAACAGTTTTGACCTCACAGTATTATTATAATTTTGATCACACAGACCCCTTGGAAGGGTCTCTAGTCCTCAGGCATCCCTGACCGTATTTTGAAAACAGCTTCTTTAGATCAAAAGAATTGTTCTCATCTTTGAAAGAGATAAAATTTACTAGTTCTGTTTTATTAGGTTGAATTGTTTCATGTACATGGGAACATAATAACCCCACCACCACCACTATTTTTTTTTTTTGTTCAGTGTCTCTTCAAATGCCCACCTCCACCACCCCTGCATTACTTTTTAGGTGATGCTGGGGCTCGTGCAGGGATGAGGATTTTGCATCAGTCTGCATGGAAGGGAGCCTCTGCTCATACTCCCTATTACCTTAGGCAAGTTAGTTTACTTCTCTAAACTTTTGTTTTCTTGTCTGTGGAATGAAAATGTCCATCTATGTACATACTACTAAATGAGATAATGCATGGAAAATACTTTACACAAAGTAGTGCTTCATGCACATTGCTGTCGTTCCTTTTTAAAGTTATTGTTATTTTTGCTATAGGCTTTGCCATTTGTCTACAGTTAGAAGAACACTAAAGGACAGAAAAGACAGAAGTATAAAAATAGTCAATAGTAGGAATATTCTTTAATAAAGCACAGTCACCAGAAATTCTAAATGTGTTTAAAAATTCGGTAAGTGTAAGTGGCTATCATACATAAAAGTAGAACTTGCAGTTTAACACAGAGCTGGAGGATGAATGTGTCAGCTGGGAAAAGGTGTCCAGGAAGGGCACAACACCCACCAGAGTTCGACTCTGTTTCCTAGAGACTCCTTCTTAGAGTTTCCAATCCCCACTGATGCTTATTAAGAACATAAATGAAAGATGCTGACATGGTAAATGCTTTATGATAGGATTAAGTCTTTCTACCTGGAGATGAAGAAGTTTAATAAAAAATATACTTTGATTTTTTTAAAAAAAGCTAGAAGAAATGTTTAGGGATGATTGGAGATAAGATGCCATCGTAATTAAATATATCCAGAATAGACATGCTGTGTGCAAGGTAGGTAGCCACAGGGCTGCAGGAGCGAGATAATTTTGAATAAAAGCCTATGGCTGCAAGAGACTGTAGCCTGGGATAGAACCCAGGCCTGCAGACTGCAGCACCCAGAAGGATCAGGACCTAGAAGGGTCCCTTCCCAGCCAGGCGAGGGGGAGACAGTCATCTCTCCGTGATTGTGTTCTCTGCTGTTAACCCCATCTTGAATACTAGATTCCTCTCCAGACACCCAAACATCCCATGGTTCATTTCTCTCAGAGGAGGGTACATCTCTTGGTAGGTCAACTAATTTCATAATTTATAATGGTCTTTGTAAAATCTAAACAGGAAGTTACACTTTACAGCCTGAAAAGCCTTGTAAATATGTCCCAAGGAAATTTGGAATTATTTTTTTAAGTATCTGCTATTTTGGATCACGTGGATTTGGCACTCTATGGGAAACAGGAAATGACGTTGTGACCACGTGTGTGATATGTCAGATGTAATTTTAGGGCTAAATTTTTAGAAGGTCTGTCCTTTCTCTGAGGAAAACAAAATTATGGCTTCAAAGCTACATTAAAAGGAGCATTTAGTTTAGAACAGAGACAAAGGTGCAGTTGCTATTTGGGTTCAAAATAAAATATAGTTAAATGACTTACTAGGTGGTTATGTGTTAACTAAGGGTAGTTTGCTGAAAAACCACATATGTTTGTTATGTAACTTTTTTGGCATTGCTTTCTTTGCGTATGGCTATTATCAACCGTATTGATTAATACTGTACAAAAGTGTTAAACATACATATCTAAAAGTGAACTCACTGTCTTTCTCCTCAAGCCTAGTTTTTCTGTCTCACGTGGCGGTTTCACCATCTCCCTAGTCTCCACAGCAGAAACCTGGGTGACGTGACACCCTCAATTCTCTCCTCCGTTCAGTGGGCTGCCAAGTGTACTGAGCATCCTGCTCTCAGAATGTCTCACAAGTCGCCCTCTCCTGCCATTCCCACCACCACTTCCTTAGCAGCTTCACCTGGCTCTTTCCTCTAGACTAATCCCCACCCAAACGCACTTCCATCCAGCCTAAAGGGTGCTGCCAGGTTTCCCTCCCAAAATTACCATCTGATCACATTTGTCTAACTTAAAAACCTGCATTGGTCCCTGGTCATCTGAAGGTTAAAGTCCAAGCTCTGGAGCATTGCATTCAAGTCCACAAGGCTTCAAGTCTAGCTTGGAAACCTCATTTCTTGTCATTCCCCACCAGTAGGAGGTGCTAACCTCCTATACCAACAATCCTTAAATACTCACTGTATCCTAAACACACCGTGCAGTGTCACACTTCCATGCCTTTGTACAGGCTGCTACTTCTCCCATGGATGCCCTCCCCAAGTTCTCCACTGATAGGCTGGCAGACTTCAACTCACCCTTCAAAATCCAACTCAGGTATCACCTCCTCCAAGAAGCCTTTCTTTTATCCTATCTACTCTGATAGAGTTGATCCTTCTCAAATGTGTTTCTTCAGCTCCTTATACTAAACCTTTTCCACACTATTTTGTTAAATGTATATCTGGCTTCCTTAGTATGTTATGAATTCTTTGAGGAAGGGTAGAATATAGGACTTAACTCTGTATCCCATGTGTCTAGGATTGGACTCAATAAAAGTTTGTTGAATTATATTAAATTGATCTAACCTAAAATGGATTATAAATACAAAATATATAGTATCTAATTTTCAGGAAATATGTAAAATTGGACTTCATCACTGATTGTAAAATGATCGCCTATGTTCAAGAGTTTTGCAAATGTGACTCATTTCTTACCATCATAAAACAATATTATAACAGTGTGTTTGCTAAATGTATTTCCATTTTATAAAAGTACTGAAAATAATACTGTGTACATATTTGATAGTTTTACCACCACTTTCATTACCAAAGTCCTTGAGGTAGCTTACAAGAAAAAATATAAAGGCAGGTAAAACTGAGAAAATGTTTAACCTGCAAGAAAAGGACAAACATCATCGTTGTGCACAGGAGGAGAGCTGCAGAAGGGGGTTTAGGGAACAGGTCGTGAGAGTGGTTCCCAAACCTAGATGACCATTATCAGTATGTGGAGAGATTTATCAAATCTAGATCTCTGGGCCTCACTCTGGGGGATTCCAGGGTAGATCTTGGTGAGACCCTGGAAACAGGCTTCCTAAAATAATTCCCTCGGGTATTCCGATGAGCAGCCAAACTTGGAAACCACTAGGCTAAGGGAAACCACTGAAAAACCAGAAATCCAATGGAATCACAGTGAGTGGCTCTATTTAAAAGCTATAGATGATTCCAGCAAAAGAGAAATTGTCTAAATACTTCAAAATAGGAAAGCCACAAAGAGAGTTTTGTTTCATCTAGTCTAAAAAATGAGACATTTAGTTACTAGTCATAAAAAAAGGTGGCCCATATGGCATTATGATACAGTAGTTTCCACCAAAACCCAAGGTTTAATTTGGGGGTATGTGCAGGAGAGAGATGCTGCCATCTGTGGGCCAGTGACATCCTTTCGTGGAGCCACATTACTCTTGGACCAGTCAACATGAAGTGCCACGACTGCCTATTTGGTGGGTACAGAAGTGTCATTTATTTTCCCAGGCCACAAAGAAAGCCTTTTAAAGTAAATGTTCCAAGTGCGGTGGCAAAATACTAAATTCAGGTCTGTCTCAAAAATAACATGCTTTTATCTTTAGGAAATTGCTTGATAAGGTGGTACTTTTGTTTGGCAGTAGAATCTTGGCACCAAGCCCATACTGATTTTTTTTTTTAATGTTTATTTATTTATTTAGAGAGAGAAGGGGAGAGTGCATGTGCATGAGTGGGAGAGAGGCAGAGAGAGAGAGGGAGAGGAGAGAGAATCCCAAGCAGGCTCCACACCATCAGTGCAGAGCCTGACTCAGGGCTCAACCCCACGAACCATGAGATCATGACCTGAGCAGAAATCAGGAGTCAGACCTTAACTGACTGAGCCACCCAGGCGCTCCCAAGCACACAGTGATTTTTAAAAGAAAAACTAAACAGCATTTTTGTAGGTAATGCAAAGAAAAATTTTTGAAATATTTGAAGTTGTATCTTATTGTTAGCTGCAAGTTTTTCTAACAGCTGATCCATTTAAAGTGGTTTTGAGGGGAAAAAATATTCATGTGTTCTCCCAGATATTTCTCTACTATGTGCTAGTACATTCTCCTATACCCTGAGATTTATGTTGTTGTGTGATCTGGTATCTGAGTCATTAGCAGTAGTTTAAATTCTAAGTAAAGCAAAAATTGCAAAGTCGCGACTCCTGCCAATCAATGGGAAAAAATGGCTGATAAGGGGAAGGTGCTTGGAACCCTTCTCCTCCTTACCATCCAGAAACCTCAGTACTGTAAAGATTACTTTTAGGAAATCTCTGAATTGCTTGTCTAGTTTGTAAACTCCTTGATGGGCAGTTTTTAGAAAAACATTGCATTGTTAGCTAACCCCAGTAAGCTAGAAGCTTCGAAGTAACATAAGGGGGGAGGGGTACCAGACTCAGAGAGGCTCCTAGCACATGTGACACACACAAACTCGTACACACTCACACTTGCTCTTCAGGATGAATGATTGCTAGTCTCTGCTCTTAGGAAATGCCAGTCTCTCTTTCTTTCAATTATAGAAGGTAATTTCTATAATCTTATAATACTAATTATAATTGTCAGCACATTATAGTTGCTGAACATTTACATTATACAAGGCAGTCCACCGTGGGTAGACAATTTTTTCCATTACACCAGAGTTGCTGTATCTACGTGTCATAGTGCTACGTGCATGCATAAATTGGGTACAGCTGTATGACAGATTCTAAACTTTCAATAACACACATTAACATTCAAAGTGCACAAATATTTTAGCAGTTAAGGATGTTGGGGGGTTGATAAAATATTTGGGAAAGATACTTTTCTTGACTTTTGAGATTAGAATTTCGTTGGAGCATAAAAACAATTATGTAAACCACTGACGTTTCTCTTCTTTTAAACAAGACTGTAATTCTTTTTTAAATGTGTTAAGCTTTTTGGATAAAAATCTTTCTACAGTGTAATGCCTTCCAAAACTCATTCTGAATATAGCTAAATGTAATATTGATCATGTAATCATCATTATAAATATGCCATATATTGGTATGTCTTCACAGGCCAGTGTGTTCCCATAGCTAACTTCCCCAAAGCTCAATAGCTCCACATGACTATAATTCTGTAGTCCTTTTTTTAAAAGTCC
The DNA here is from genome assembly GCF_007474595.2 of Lynx canadensis. Taxonomy (NCBI): domain Eukaryota; kingdom Metazoa; phylum Chordata; class Mammalia; order Carnivora; family Felidae; genus Lynx; species Lynx canadensis. The sequence goes on along the minus strand of NC_044307.1, from coordinate 75,596,796 downwards.
TTTAGTAGTTTGCCTGCATCCTTCTTTCTGTCAGGCTGTCCCTTCTTGTGACTGCTATAGACTTGCCTTGGCAGCTGCCTTCTAACTGTAATTTGAGAAATCAGATTACCAAATTTGTTCAGATTATTGTTCAGATTATTCAGATTCATGTCACGCATGTTTGACATAATATTTTTTGTGACATTTTAGACATTTGAAATTACCTGCAAAGGAAATTCTAGAAAACAGATATTAATTGCATGGCATATTACAAATTACTGATGAAATTAAGAGTAAAATATATAGAAGAGTAAGGAACTGCATGGTTACCAGACTAAGAAGCCTAGAGGAAGTTTCCAAAGTCTATATTCAGCTATTTGAGCTGTTTCTGAAGTATTCCCTTTAATCTATGCCACATGTGTGAAACTATACACACGTTTTCCATTTATGAGTAGATAGAGGATTTCAATAACATAAATGCAAGTTTAAGTGTTAGTAAAGCATTTACAAGTGTAGATAGAAATAGCCTCAGTTTGGTAAAACCACACTGGAATGCAATAATGGGTCATATGATCATGTTGATTGTAACGTATTCTAGGTAGTCTGCTTGTCCCCAGTGCTTGATAAAAGTAAATGGATTTTAAGGTGTTATTGGAAATTTTTATTTATTTGCTTTTTATTTTATTTTATTTTTATTTTAGAGACAGAGCGTGCAAGTGGGGGAGGGAGGCAGAGAAAGAATCTTAAGTAGGCTCCATTCTCAGCACAAGCCCAAGGTGGGGCTTGATCCCACGACCCTGGGATCATGACCTGAGCTGAAATCAAGAGTCAGATGCTCAACCGACTGAGCCACCCAGGCACTGTGGAAAATTTTATTTTATTTTATTTTATTTTATTTTATTTTATTTTATTTTATTTTATTTTTTATTTTTGAAAATTTTAAATACTACTAAAGCAAAAAGATTTTGGGGGAAAATTTTGAGGCTGAGATGATCTGATTAAATGTTTACATGGAGATTGAGAGGATAAGGAGTACTACAGGGGCCTGGCTCCTGTCAGTTTGTAGGCACTTTTATCCAGAAACACGCACATGAGTCAGTAGGGAATATGGCAAATATCTGATTCCATAAGTGCCATGCTACAGTATTCCAATAATGAAATTATTATTACAAATAAACATTCCATTGTTTAAATATGTAGCTATATCTTTGGTGCAATATACAATTAACATGATACCTCCAGTTTTTGAAGCACCGTCACATAGCACAGAATAATACCCTGAAAGAGGAAACCTCAAGGTACACTTGGTGATATTCCTTAGCATGTATTGATCACCTTCTCTGTGCCAGGTTTGAACACTTGAGGTGATGATGATGAAAGTGGTGAGAATGATGTTGGTTGGCTTGAGCTGCTGCTCATACCCTTTGCCTAGTTCCTGTGGTGACTGGTGTCTGTGAGGTTTCCTGAGCCTGGCACAAGTTGTAACTTGTGGCTTTTGAATGGACCCCTGTTGTGGACAGTGTTCCCCCACCCCAAATTCATGGTATTTGGAAATGGGGTCTTAGCACGGTAATTGGATTTAGGTGAGGTCATCAAGGTGGGGCCCTTATAATGAGATTATATCCTTATAAGAGACACCAAAGAGCTCGTTTGCATTTTCTCTTGACTGTTCACAAAGAAGAGGTCATGTGAGTCCACAGCAAGATGGTATCCAGCAAAATTTCTGTTGTTTAAGCCACGCAGTCTATGGCATTTTGTTACCACAGCCCAGCTAAGACAACAACTCACCTGCAAGTGAAACAAACTAGCCTAGATTTGGATCACAGGTTAAGTTGGCCGCTATGCTCTAGACAGTTGAACTAAGTCAATCAAACTGCCAGTTATTAAATACAGAAAGAAGTAGACAAGGAAGTTCCCTCCCTGGGCTTTATTTGTGAGTAGGACAGGAAACCATCTAAGAGGTTTCCCCCCTCAGTTAAATAGTGACTCAATAAAGAATCGTGAATCCATCCATAACTCACCTCATCTGACGAGAAAAAGATTTCACGATCAATTAGACCCAATCTCCCAAGTATCTTTGAACCTAATGGTTAGGGCTTTAATGAAAGAGCAATTCTAGCTGGGGGGGGGGGGGGGGGGAATATATATATATATATATATATATATATATATATATATATAATATTCTTCCATTAATTAATTGGAAATGTTTACTAACATAAAACTAGTTTCTAAGCCTTAGCAGGTAATCTTTAAAATCAGTAGCCAAAATATAATCATGAGAGGGACATCACATTAAAGAATAATGATGCTATTTCCAGGCTATTTATAGTTATAGATCCTAATCCTTGTAATCCTTGTGCTTGGTTCAGTTGCCTTACCCCAATATACTTAATTAAGGCTCACAGTTTACTTTTGATGAGTAAACACCCAATTTGCCAGCATAAGGCCAAAGAATTGAGTAATTGAAATGCGAAGATGGGGATAAAATGCAAGATAAGCCATATAATTTTTGTACAATGTAGCAAACTGAACTAATAATTTTTTAAAGTTAAATTCCTGAATTAATTTTAATAACTAATCAATACGTGGTAAAAAGTTTTATTACTGGACAACTACTTGAATGGAGTGCTGTGGATGGAAATTAAAATCTAAATTTTGGAGTTAAACTAAATGATCTTTATGGTCTCTTCTAATTCTGAGATTCTTTCTATGAAAAAAGAATTTCAAAGAATTCTTTGATCTAAAAATATAAAAGGTAATGATTTGTCTGGAACTCTGGTCTTGTTCGTACATACATTTAAATCTTTTTTCAAAGAAAACATTTGGGAGCACTTGGGTGGCTTAGTCAGTTTAGGTGTCCGATTCTTGGTTTCGGCTCAGGTCATGATCTTGAGGTTCGTAGTTCAAGCCCATGTCCGGCTCCATGCTCAAAGTGCAGAGCCTGCTTAGGATTCTCTCTCTCCTCTCTCTGCCCCTCCCCACTTGCTGTCTCTCTCTCTCTCTCTCTCAAAATTAATAAACTTAAAAAATGAAAAATTAAAATTAAAAAACATTTGGAATTTAAATAAGCACATCAAAAAAGGAAAAAAGAAATGTCTCTTCTGCCCACACACTCATCCATTTGAGCAAGAAAAAACAAATAAAATGAAATACATTATTTGGGTAAAGAAAAAAACCTCATGATTTTCAATTTCATTTGTTTTGTAAATACTGTAGTTATTTGAGCTCAATCATTGATAAGTTTCTTCAAGCAGAAGGTCACTATAGTCCTTTGCACACAGCAGACATCATATGTGTGCATGAATGTATTTCTTCAGCCAAGTGAATTCGATTTAATTTTCTATTTCAAGTCTGATAAGCATGACAGGGAAAGTATGTGCATTACAACCTTCTGAGTAATGTAGTATACTTTAGTGGTCCTAAATAGGTCATATAAGACTCGTGATTCACTTGGAAAACAGAAGAGGAGAGAACAAAATAAATCTCTGCAAATAAAATAAGCTAAATTTTACAGTTTTGAAAAGTATAATGATCTTAGGGAAAATTATATGTATTCAGAATTTAAGCTTAAGCTCTAAGCGATTGATACCAAGCACCCTAAATTACTCTGAACTGAATCAAATCCCAAGAAGTATTTCCTAAGAATCAAAGATTAAGATTGTGTGTTTGCAAACACATAAGTGTGCAAAAATCACGTTGAAACACTTTCCGTTGCAGCGATCATATAGATGTTTCCCCAAAAAAGATTGCATCAAAACTTTTGAGTCAATAGCCCTATTCCCCTGACACCAAGGATAAAATCCTGCTTGGTGAAATGCATTCAGAATTAAATAAAATCTTTTTCTTAAATAAATGACACAATTTAATATTTCCTGAAACCCTGTATATACATATATGTAGATACAATAAGAGTTATGATTGATTAATTTTTTAAATTTTTATTGAATGATTTTTAAACAGATTCACACCATAAAAGTATGTATACTTGTATTAAATTCCAGGTATTTTGGACAACATTCATAAAATCACCTTTTATCATAACCTAATCCAATATTCTTTTGCATACTAATCAAGGGTATAACTCCCCATTCTCTTAAAAAAATAATAAGTAAAATAAATTTTGACTCCAGCAGAATCAATGACTTAGGTGAGTCTTGAGAAAAAGGAATGTGTGCCGTAGAAACTGCCAAAAATAGCAGACCAGAAATTAGGCCTGCCATTCCTGAATTTTATGGTGTGCTCAACAGCAAATCACTACAACCCTTTCAACATAATGACCTGAACTAACCCCCTTTTACAACGATTCAGCAAAATATCTGCTCATTCAAGAAATATGTAACTACTCTGTGTTGTGCCTGAAGGCAGTCATTGGATTCTGTCTGCTCAGGCGGCCATGGTGGCCCGAAGGAGTATACAGCCTTGGTCCCTAATGAAAATAATCAGAACCTCCTTTTAAAAATTGTATTTGTAAATTATATTCATTTTTAGGGATATATCTAAAATTATTAGGCAGCGAAATAGCCAAAATAATATGTGTATGGCTCTATTAGGAAAGCTGAGATCTGTCATGTCAATGGGAAAAAGATTCTCTATTGAAAAAGACTAAATAAAATTCCTTGTCCTAAAACTATAACAACTCATACACAGAAAACTATAGGATAAAATGATGAGACTTTCAATACATGATCATTTGTAACTTTTTAACTGTCTTCCCTCTGCATTCATGAAAAGTCTATGCTTTGAGTATTAAATAAAAACTTGAGATCTTACAATGTCTCAGCTTCCCTATTTTTTCAACTAGATTTATTTCATAGAACAGTATGTCTCTCATTTTTAAATAATAAACACTTCAACTGATATGTTTTAAAGCAGTGAAACAGTTGATAGCTTTGCTTATAATGTTTGCTGTACCTTGTAATTCTTAAAAAAAAAAAAAAAAAATCTAAACCAAAGTTTCTCAGACCCAACAGAAAGCATAATATAAACACAGAGGGCAGGAACTGAATGGGTCCATCTCCAAGTAGTACAAACTATTGTAAGTTATCGTCTCTACCCTGACACTGTCTATGTCTGTATATGCAGTTTCACATTTAACATGCAACCAGCACCCTATTAGATTCTTGTTAGAGTAGGACCCTGAGAATAAGTCCACTGAAAAATCATACTATATATAATACCAGTTTGAACTTTTAAAGAGTGACTAATTTTAGGAAGGCAGAGAGAAACAAAAGACTTCCCACAAATGATACTTATCACTATGTAAAAGAAGAATATATACTTGACATTGAGGTGCCCGTCTAGTTTCAGTATTTGTACCTAAGTATTTTTTAAACATATGAAAAGCTTCTAATTTTGAAAAGGTAAATTTATAAAAATGTTGAATTGTTATTGATAGGGTTCAAGTCCGGGCATAACCTATGAAGTGATCTTGCTACCATGATAACTGGTTTGCTCCGCGATTTAGGTAATCCATTGACTGGTTTCAGATTTCCATCAGCCATAAGTACAGTTGGCATTATCTCCATGAATCCAGAGGCAAATCTGGGCATACTTGAGGGGAGTGATGCGCACCGCCACATTGTAGTCCTTCTGAACGCCGTGGACATCCACCCACTGGTGGCCTGAATAGACCGCAATGATTTTGCGTTTCCAGTTCTTTTTGTCTGGTTCTTTCAGACGAAGATAGACCCCAGAACCAGTGGATCCCGACTCAGCATCACAGTATTGATAGAGGAGATCATTGGATTCATCAGACACACTACAAAACCGGTAGACTAATTGATCTGCCCTATCACGATCAAATCCTGAGAAGTGGATCATTCCTCCAGGCAGCTTCTTGATGGTTGGACTGATTCCTAGTTCCATATATTTCTTTTTATGAGGGCGCTTCAATTCCAGAAGAGCATAGTCATAGTCCAAAGCGGCTTCCCCTCTCCCTCCTCTAGCCCAGCCTTTGGGGATGTGGGTATTCTTGACCCGGGTCCATTGGAAGGAGGGCTTCCCCTCAGCAGCTCTCTGGCCCCGACCAGATTCCTTTCTTCTTCTTCTTCCAGCCTTGTCTCTCTCCAGATTCACCTTGGTACCTTCTCTCTTGTCACCACCATTCGCCTCTCTCCTGCTCCTCTTAGAACCCCTACGTTTCTTGCCACCACCCTTATTTCTCATCTTCAACAACCCTACCCTTAGCTTTTTACTCCCTTTGATGTAGTCCTTTCCATCATGCACACAGTGGGCCGCTGTTAGAACGTGGCTGGGGGAAATGAGGATGCCACTGCAGCCTGTGGAGAGCTTCACAGCTGTATTGAAAGGGAAATTGGTTAAGAACCTTTTGTCCAAGATGCTGAACCTGCTGTCTGTGCCATACACCTGCCTTCTCCTCCTCACCAGTGCTCCTTTTGTGGTGATATTCTGAGTTGGCTCAAGGACCACATCTTGGACTTTCACTCTAGTCAGGGTTCTGGTGCCATTCTCAAAGACAGTCTCGTAGGAAAGAGAGTCTTCCAGATCAGAAAGGCTGGGAGCTGGGAGTTCTTTCTGGCATTCAATGCCACACACTCTATCTAGCACCATCTTAGTATCTGCCTTGAAGGTGGGGCTGGTGAGACGGAAAGTCCTTTCACTGACAACCCGGGGTATTTTTCTCAAGTGCCACATAAAATCCTGTTCCATTTCAGATCCATCAGTGAGGGTCCACCCAAGGGTGAAAAATATCCAACAAAATAGCACGTTTTCCATTTTGCTCTTCTCTTTTGTCCTTAAAAATAAAAAGAGAAAGTGACGCTTTATAAGGTTCTCTTTTTAAATATGTTACTTATCATTTCATTTAGGCCTTGAGTCTTAAATGTACCATCACCACCAAATAGTCCTTATTTTCACGGTACTTCAATTTTGCTGAGATTAGATGAACACCCTGCTAAGAAGGTGCACACAAACTTCCAAAATTAGTAAACTGTATTTCACCCCACCTTCCTTCCACCAGGCCTAACCCACCTCCCCCCACCCCCACCTGCCATCTCTGCCTCTACCTCCCAGGCAGCCCAATGCATGGGACGGTAAGATGGGGTGACAAACTGTGGCCCCTTATTGCCTGAGCCACACTCTCCCTCCCTAGGTCTCCTACAACATTATTTCCAGATGACTTAGAAATAAAGATAGCAGCAGATGTCATGCTCTTCCCCCTGCACTTCGCTCTTTAAGAGCAAGGATCATAAATTCCTCATCTCTAGAGTATAAATGCCTAGCACAGAGCTCAAACAATATTCATTGGAATACACTGAATCTCCTTAAACCATGGTTTGCTGACCAAGCTCACTGATGGTGCAATGTGCCATGCGTTTTTTTAAAAAGCTGTGCTTGGAACTACCATCTAAGCAAAGCAACGTACAAAAATGCTTCACAGTAGAAGCTTACTGTGTATTAAAATTAGTTGTAAGAATTTAAGGCTGTGGTTCTGAATTTGCCACTTGGGGGAACATGATCCTGATTAACTATAGTCCCTTTTATCGTTAGTTTCATCATCTAAGAGCAGTGCTTTTGTGTTAAACATCTTTTAAGTTTTCAGTACTTTATACATTATATAATACCTCTTCTGTTGTCTACATCTTCTTGCCCTCTTTTCCTGCTTCTCTAGGCTCCCTGGTATGTAAATCTATTTCACCAAATTGATGTTTGTCACTTTTCATTTGTGTGGGTAGGAGACAGTGGTGGCATTCTTTACAGCAGCAATTTTGAACTTCGAGGTCACTATTATTCGTGACCTATGCTCTAAGTGTATTTTAACTAATCGTTAAAATACCAAGGCTCACCGTATGCTATTCATTTTATAGAAAACCAGATGATTCAAGGTTAGATTATTCCTACAATACCTTTACTCTCAGTGATTTCTGATGAGCTTTATTTTATTTTTTTTTCATGGAAAAGAAACTAATGAGAAATATTAGGAATGGCCCACAACCCAGGGCACATTATGAGATCCTGTGTACTGCCATGAGAAGCAAAAATTGTCTCTGAGCCAGGGTTGAATATGGGCATCTCTTGACATGAGAGTTCATTTTGCCATACGTAAGTAGAGAAGTTGGTTAACACACTAATAACATTCTTTTGATAGAACAGAAACGCATACTACATGAGCCATTTTACTGTTTAAGTGTGATATATGCAGTGAAACATGACATAATTCATTTGTTTCATCATATATTTGAACACATTAAGCAAATATACCATGATTTGGTATCAGCAAAATTACATCGAAGTTTTGGAATTTCATTTTTTTATCTGCCCATACTTGACTGCTGAGTAATGATAATTCAGGTTAATATTAGGCTGTTTTGTTTGCTAAATAGCTTGCAGTTTATTTTGGAGAGAGGGCATTCTTCTGTACAGAGTGATGGGTATCATCAAAAAATCAATAACGGACATTGTTCAGAAAAACTCCACACTCAGTCACAATATTTTCTAATCATCCACATGGCAAATGTCACTTTATACAAAGCAGTAATTATATTGGTAATTATTTTGTTGAGCCAGTTAGTATTTTCTTTTGTTATAATTTTCACAATGAGTATTTCATTTTGTCAATTTTATTTAATTCAGTTGGAGTGAAAAGGGCTGACATTTCAGTAACCCTATTGAGGCCTTGAAATCATGTTTAAGTGGGTAGTTCCCATGATGAAAAATTACGCCTTTGCCTTTTAAAAAAATGCTAAAATCAGAGACCTATTTGCTGCCTCTAGGCCTAACAACAGAGCAAAATAGACTATTTTAAAAATCTATGTAGGGGCGCCAGGGTGGCTCAGTTGTTTAAACGCCCAACTCTTGATTTTGGCTCAGGTCATGATCTAACGGTTTGTGAGACTGAGCCCCATGTAGGACTCTGTGTTGAGCATGGAGCCTGCTTGGGATTTTTTGTCTCCCTCTTTCTCTGCCCCTCCCCCATTTGCACACGCACATACATGCATGTGCATGTGCTCTCTCTCCTCTCGAAATAAATATTTAGAAAACTGTGTGTATATTTGATATTATCTACTTGATTCTTAGCAAAATTTCAATCAAGGAAATTTTTTAGTGTGGGAAAAATAATTTTTAAAAATTGGGTTTTTTTTTCATTTAGTCCTTAATGACAAAAGCTGTCCATTGTGAACTTAATATAAGAATACACACCAAAGACAGAACGTCAAATATCCATGTTGAGAAATACGAAGAATCACTCTGTACATTTTAACAGTTGATACTAATGATCCAAGGAGTAAAAATGTGTGAAAGGCATTCCTAGGCAAAACAGAAGACATCTAAGTCATGGTACCATGATATTGTTTCTCCAGTCCAGTTAGGTTTGTTTTTGTTTTTTTTTTTCTTTTCACTGCTATTTAATCTTGTCTTACAACTAAAGCTAGTTAGGGATTAGAAAGGCAGAATGCAAATATTAAATGATAATTGACAAGATGATCTTTTGCTACACAGATCATTGAACTAGAGTAGTAAGCTCAAATATAGAAGTTCATCTACTCTTTACCAAACAAAACATGCACCTTGTGCCATAATTCTCTAGGCAGACTTTTAAGAAAGCCCCATGTAATGGCAACTTTTATGTGTCAACTTGACTAGTTGGTACTAGGGTACCCAGATGTTTGGTCAAACATTATTCTGGGTGCATCCGTGAAGGTGTTTCTGGAAGAGAGTAGCATTCAAATTGGTAGACTGAGAAAAGCAGACTTCCCTTCTGAATGTGGGTGGGTCTCATCCAATCAGCTGAAGGTCTGTATAGAACAAAAAAGGTTGACCCTCCTGTGAGGAAGAGGGAACGCCTCCTGCCTGACTGCTTTGAGCTGGGACATTGGTATTTTTCCTGCCTTCAAACTCAAAATGAAACATGAACAACTCAAAAGAATGTTATTGGTTTGTTAATAAAATTCCACACTTGTGTATGGCAAAATAAACTCTGTCATATCGAGGCATGCCCAGATTTCAGTCCCAGACCAGCAGCAGCATCACCTGGGATCTTGTTAAAAATGCTAATTCTCAGGGTCCAACCCAGAGCTACTTTCCAAAATTCTCCAGAATCAGAATGGGGGTGGGGGGGTGGGGGATGGGGTTCCCAGCTAGCCATGTTTTGACCAGCCCTCCAGGAGATTCAGATAGTACAGTTTGAGAACCACTGCAGTGGTAAAGACCCTAGGGCAGCATCTTGAGCCATACCCCAGAAGGCAGCTTTCCCAGGGATGATTGCTTAACCAAGTTTCAAGTGACCTCTACTTCATCTTTGTGAACAACTTTATTCTTCACTTTGCTCTTTTACTATGTCAGTCATTGCCAATATCAAATGGTTCAGCCATTAATAAAGAAAAGATATTCTTTTATATAAGTGATTTAATAATACATCTGAAAATATCCAAATTCAGTGGACTAGTTGGGGGGCAAAAGAGCAAAATGGGTAAAGGGGAATGGGAGGCACAGGCTTCCAGTTATGGAATAAAAGGGGCAGCTTAGGGAATATAGTCAATGGTATCATAATAGTGCTGTATGGTGACCCATAGTAGCTACACTTCGGGTGAGCATCACCTATGGAGTTGTCAGATCACTATGTTGTACACCAGAAACTAATGTAACATTGTGTTTCAACTCTACTTCAATTAAAAAAAAAATTCAGTAGGCTTGTAAGCAATGCTTCCAACATCTGATGCTACAAATTATAAGACAGCATGGATTTGCCAGCCCTGTCTGGTGCCCTTTGAGGGAGCCCTGCTACAGTGCACCGCAGGAATAAAAGCTATGCCCACATCTATCCTTGGGCATGGGAAGGGCAGAGCCTTGAAATACAACCTCAGAATCACAGTAATAAGAGGACATGAATTCAGTTAGCCTGTCCAATTTGGCCTGTAATTTAAAATTGGACAAATGTTTAAGGACACTTTCTTTTGGAAAATCTAAGTTTGCCTTGTGGTAAAGTGTCAGTGTAAGGTAAATGATAGCTCTTACTGATAGAGCAATCCATGGTTCAGTGGACAACACATCCACATGTGCCCATCATCCAAAAAGCACCAACTCATTGATCTAAAGAGACACAGTCCCAACTGGTGGGGCAGCCATAACATTTTGGAAGCTTTAATGTCCAGTGTCTTCCCTCCTCCTCCTCCTTTTTCCTGTTTCCCATTATAACTGTGACCTTCACTGTCACTTTCCAGATGCCTTGGATTTGGGGCTTCAAATACCAGTTCTGGTTAGCAAAAGTGAGGTTGCAGCCTTGACTCTCCACCATGAGTCAGTGTACACACAGTAGATTATGGGTTGGATCATGGAGACAAACGGAGTGGAAGGGAATCAGGGGAGGAGCAAGAATCAGGCTTTGTAGATAAATTCTCACCGATGGAGTAGATATTACTTCACACTTGTTCTTGGTCCAGATTAATAGCAATGACCACATGAAACTCGAGAGAGAACTTACTATCACCCTCTGTTTGCTTATGCTTTCTTAGATGTGTGATGGCTAACGTATTTGGAATCCTGGAGCATCCGTCCAGCGGAGTGGTTATGTGTATAGACCAGGGCGTAAGAACACTTGGGCTGAGTCTCATCTTCACCACGTATTAGACATATGAATTTGGGCAGTTCAGTATGCTCAGTTTCAGCGTCCTCATTTGCAAAGTGGGGAGAACAGTAATCTCTCCCTCATAATGTAATCGTGGGGATTAAACAAGATGGTATATCCAAAGAATGATCTGTAAGCCCAGAGCACAGTAAAGCAGTCAATAATAGGTTCTTTTATAATTATTACTCTAATGGCTGAATGACTATCACTTTAAAATAGTTTATTACATAAGCCACACCTATAACACTCCTACTTTTCTAAAACTAAACAAATATATATATATATATATATATATATATATATATATTTATTTCAGAAGAGTTTCAGACATACTCTGAAACTCCCCTTTTCTTTGTTTTGTTTGCTATGTTTTTTGTTCAAGGACAGCTACATTTTAGAGACTTCCCACATGAATGCTTTCCTAATTACTCATGTCTGTGAATATCTGTGGCTTTGTAATATATTTTTCTCAGAGCTATTAAACTTAAGTGTGATTAAACATTACCCAGCCACAGAACACTCGAATTGCATTTCCTGTGTCTTATTTATAGCCTGGATCTACATTAGGAATTCTAGAATGGCATCAGGCTCTCAGCTTAAAAAGAAACAGGGTCAATGTCAAAATAATTACTACAAGGGAGCAGTTTACGGTGAAATAAAAACCTAACCTTTTGAGCGAGTCTATCTATAGTGTATAGAATTTTACTATGGCATGACATAATTATATTCTAGGATTCAGTTTCTCTTCTGTTGTTTTGTTTTGTTTTGTTTACCTGGAGAAGTGTATAGTTTAGCTAAAGTAGGTACGTGGATTAATGAAAGATTAGATGACTGGTCACTATATTAAATATTTCACATGAAATATTTTTCCTGCCTGTGAAAATAAGGATGCTGACTTACCGTCAAGAATCTGCACCAAGTTACTTTCCCTCACCAGGTAAGAGATTCTCACTTAGGCCTTTGTTTGCATCGGCCCCTTGCTATGTATGGTGACATTGGTGACATAGTTGTCCAAACTCAAGTGTATACCACACTGCCAGGGAACATAATTTTGCATTAACCTGTCAAACATTTTCGAGGGGTAGTGTGGGTCAGGCACTGCTCAGATCAATGACCTTGGAGGGCCAACACCAATTTGGACCTAATGTGTGTGCTAGGACACAGAAATGATCACATACCCACTTTTTTACGACATGCCTGTGCCGTATTTAGCCATCCATGATTCCAACCACCTGCCCCTCCCAACAGCACTGCCTACATTTACACACTACATACACGCGAAAATGCGCATGTCCGTCTTCTCTCCTCCCCTACTTTCACCCCCACCTACCCAGTGGAAGACTGACACACAACAGGTGTGAAGATTGACACACAACAGGGAGTCACTGGGGCCCGGCCCAGATGCTCTCAATAACTGCAGAGAGTAGTGCTGGTTTGGGCAAAAGGCCACGGCAGGAGGGGAAGGGTATTACCAGGGAGAACAAGCAGGTGTGCAGAGGGCGTGACACAGGTCACCTGGGGGAGATCACGTTTAAAAGCTTTGTCACTTTCACCAACTGGGAGAGATGCAGGGAAGAATGGGGATTCTGAAAAGTCTAATTCCTTGCCTCCCAGAGGCCCTCACCTAATGTCACTCCCTGACTGGAACACGGAATGGAGGCCACATTTAAGTTACAACATGGGGCTCCTGGGTGGCTCAGTCGGTTGGGTGTCTGACTTCAGCTCAGGTCACGATCTCTCCATCTGTGAATTTGAGCCCAGCGTCAGGCTGGTGCTGACAGCTCAGAGCCTGGAGCCTGCTTCGGATTCTGTGTCTCCCTCTCTCTGCCCCTCCCCTGCTCATGCCTCTCTCTCTCTCTCTCTCTCTCTCAAAAGTAAATAAACATTAAAAAAAAACTAAGTTACAAAGTGTATGGGATCACAGTGATGAGAAAGTAACCGTGTTAGCGATGGAAGCACGGTGGACAGCAAGAACACAGGTGTTTCAACAATTATGGAGGCAGTGGGCTTTGAGGGCAAACCGACTTGAGTATACTTGTGACTTCCTGGCAGTATGATTCTGTGAAGGTTACTTAACCTCTCCCAACATTATTTCCTACAGTGGTTAAAACACGAATAAAATTTTACAGTAGTTTTGTGAGAAACTAATATGACATATATAAGCGTCGTGCTCAGAGCACAGCAAGCACTCACAAATGACAGCAATTACTACTATTAACATCAAACAATAGGAGTCAAAACATAGGTAGATATTTATAAGGGATTTCATACATCTCCATCTGTCGGGCACCTCACTATGGTATGCCAAATAATGGCTCCCCAAAATGCCATATCTGAATCCCCAGAAGCCATGGATATGTTTCTGACATGGTCAAGAAGACTGCAGATGTGATTTGGTGAAGGATTTTGACATGAGGAGATTAGCTGGGATTCTCCAGGTGAGACCCATTCATCACCGGGATCCTTATATGAAGAAGGGTGAAGCTTGACGAGGAGCTGAGAAGACGAGGCGGAGGTCAGAGTGTTGCAGGCCTGCAAGCTAAGGAATGTGGGCGGCCTCTAGAACCCAGAAAGGGTGAGGAAACAAATTCTCTCCTCGAATTCCCAGGAGGAATGCAACCCTGCTGACCCTCTTTAGGCGTCTGGCCTCCAGAACTGTAAGGTAATGTGTTGTTGTTTTAAGTCTCTAAATTTTTGATAATTTTTATAGCAGCAGTAAAGATAAGAGTCTAATTTTTACAACTGTCCACTCTGGATGTTTAGAAAGAAAGAACACTAGGGAGTGGTAGAAAGTGGGAAAGAAAGTTTGGTCCAGAGACTAGGACATAAACGGAGATTTTCATTTCATGGAAAATCATATAGTCATGCAGTTTGAGAACTAAAAATAGAAGATCCTATTAAAACTTTATGGTGGCATGGAGCAACGTCGCTAAAGAGAGACAAGAACTGGAACAGGATGGAGAAATTTGTTTATTCAACAAAGGCATGCTGGGTGCTTACTAGGTTATGCATCATTTCAAAGTTTCTTTCCTTATTTAAGAATCTCTGCGGTAATCCTCCTGACTTACAGAGCTGGAGTAGAACACTTCTAAGATACTTTCAGCTCTGAAGTCTCAGATTAAACCACAAATGAGAAACACAAGTAACTTACTCCTCTGTGATCTTTGAGAAGCTTCTATTGCTGGTCCCTGGCCTGCTGTCCATACTTCCACCACTAGATGGCAGAACTAGCCTGCTGATGGTGAAGCTAAAGTCCTGAGTTTAAATTGTTTACATTCACTGAGCTATGATACAGAACTTATTTTAAAAGCACGTAGGATTCAGCAGGGGGATAAGTCCAACTGGCTAATAATATACTAAATGGTTGTCACATATGGAATTTATCACATTTAGAAAACCCACCTACAGGCCACAGAGCCTATCCTGATGAACTGAGGGCTGATGATGCTGTCTACAGCCAGACAATTTTCTGGCAGGTGGTTTTCCAAAAACCATGGTCGTGCCAGCACACTTCCACTGTGACCTACAGCACGGCTGAAGAGTCCCCGAAATGTGCTGCAAGTCATTTCAACCCAAAGAAAAAGCTTCAACTTGCCAAATATTTCACATATGTTTATCAAATACTTTATAATCCATTACCAAAGGGTAAGCTCTCCACTGACTCAATGCTGCGAAGAAATGGCAAGAAGTTCATTGACAAAATGCCAATTTCTATTCAAAATATCATACCATAGCACTATTTTCAAGTTTAGCTTCAGGAATGGAGACAAAGTAATGTCTGCTTTAAAAATTTGGCAGTACTTGAGGGAAAGGAAGATGGTAAAGTTACACAGTTGATTATTTTACAGTAACCCACAACTTCTGTTTCTCATCACAATAAAAAAAAAATAAAACCCCCCTTTGTTTTTTAGCTATTTTTCCAGGAGATGTACGTTTCGATTCATGTAATGGATATGCGATGTGTAAATCAACTTTGGGGTGCATGGCACTTTTGGGAGCCCCAAACGAACACTCTGCTGGCTCTCCCGTACAATGACATAGGAAGTGCACAGCGTATGGCTCCTGACTTATTTTTTATCTTGCAAGTTGGCCTTTGAGACCAAAGAATATATGTAAATGTACCAGTTCGCTACTCATCAGTCTTCGAAGCCTCTTATGATCACAATCCTTTTGGCTAATCATGTATCAGTTTAACCTATTTTGAAGCTTTGAAAGAAAAATGGGGTTAAGCAAAGTTCTAAAATAACTTTTACACCACTAATTTGATTTTGCTGTTTCCTAACCTCTCCTCTCCGATTTCTCATCTGCAGAGTTAACTCAGCCTCCAAAATTCCAAGCCTGATCCTACTGTTAAAATGCAGTATGCTTGCCTCGGATATTTGAGCACTGGGCAGAGAAAGATAAATAATTTACTCAATAGGGAAAATTAACTCACATTAGCAGTTGTTTATTTGAACATATAATGAGCACATACTATGTGCCAAGCACTGAGCTAAACAATCTCACATTTAAAAAACATGAAAAAGATTAAGAGTCTACAGATTTCCAGGTTGTCTGGAAGAAAAGTGGGCAGAGTATCCATGCCCCGCCTCTTCTTGTACTAAAGGGGCTCCTCTAAGATTTCCTAATAAAAATAAAATTCCACATACTTGGCCACTGCTTTCCAGCCTAGATGTCTTATTTGGCTGGAATGTGTACATTCTCTCTTCTAAATTAAAAACCAGATTCTAGGCATAATTCTCCAAGCAGCAAAATATGACTTTTATAATCCTCTGTAGAGACAAATGCCCTGGGATAAAATGAGAATTAATTTCAGAAGTGAGAAGGGTTAAAAAAAGGGGGGAAATACCTACATAGGGCAAGCAGCTTCTTTTCAAATCAATGACAGGGTAAAAAGGTCAAAGGAAGCAGGTGGGAGTGTTTCTACAACTTTGCAAAAAAACTTTATTATTGGAGAACATTTCCCAACTACACAAAAGTAGAGGGAAAGTATAAAAAAGCGGAGAAAAAAGTGTAACCCATGTGCCCATCACCCTGCTTCAATAATTACCAGTATTCTGTCAATCTTGCTTCGTCTATCTACACATCCCTTCCCCTTTTTTTGGTATTTTAAAACAAGTACAAGACTTTTCCATTTCATTTCACCTTCTCATTTTAAAAATGTTTTTCACTGCTCCTTTTGCTGACCTGTGCAGCCAAGTTGATGTGCTAGAGAGACAGAGGTTCCTAGCTTTCATAGTAACCCTGCCAAAGAGGCTTTCAACCAGAGTAGACTTTCCAAGAATGGTTTTACACCTTTTTCAATGGCATCTGTTAATAATCATAAAAATAAAGAGGGTCCCCTCTGGTACTGCTTAAGCAGAAAGAATTCCGTTTATAGTCCAATGCAAACACTGTTACTGTTAATATTGAACTGTGCAGAGGCCGGCACACAGAGTTGCCTATTGAGACAGTAGTTTCTTTGAGGACTTAAAGTGCTAAGTTTGATCCATATCCTTAGAGCCCCTCAAAGAAGCTCTCCTCGGGTGGGTCTGCCTTTCTCGGAGAAACTTGCAGATTCTAGGGTTTTGCCCTGTCCGTGGGGGGCTCCGTCCTTACCTGCGAAGCATATTCGGTGCCCGGTGCCCGGGACGCTGCCCAGCTCGACTCAAAGGCCCCCGAGGCGGTCCCAGCGCTGGCGAGGGCGGGCGGGGGCTGCTGCCACGAGCCTCGCGGACCCGCCAGCACCACCAGCGGCTCGTGGCGGAGACTGCGGAGGACGCCAGAGCTGAGCTGCGCGCCGGTCTGGAGATGGGAGGGGAAAGGGGGCGATGACGCCCGGCCGACGCGGGGGGAGGCGAAGAGGGGGAGGAGGTGGGCAAAAGGAGAAAGAGGGAAGGAGGGAGGGGAAGGAACCCGGACGCTGGGCCCAAGGAGTTGTGTGTGGGTGGGGGGTGGGGTTCCCTGGAGGTGCAGAGCAGACGGGGCAACCTCTCACCCCAGCATCTCTGTCCCCAGAGTGAAATAATGCAGCACCACGAAGAATTCCTGAGTCCATTCACAAGAGATGTCTGTCCGCGTGACAGTGTGCATCCCTTGCATAGCCTCAAGAAGAGACTTTAAAGTTGGGGGGAGGGCTGATGGAGGTGCGTGGGAGTTGTTCATCAAATCTCACTTGCCCAGCTCGCCGTCTAGACCCCAGCCATCTAGAAGAACCAGAGCTGTTTCCCCAACCCCAGCCCAAGCCTTCTCTACTGGGGACTTCGCTTCCTGGGACAAATCCCGCCACGGGGCAGTTTGGATTGGCGCCTGCGCCCAGGGTGAGCGCGGCCTCTGTAACTACTCAAGTTCCCGCAGGCGCCCACCCCGGGGCTGGGCCGAGGGGTCCCTCTGAGTGTCCTGTGCCGCCGCCAGGGGGAGAGCGTCAGTTTCCGTCTGTCTCCAGGCTAGCTGGCCTTTACTATTTTCTGAGTTTGTGGTTCTTGCCCACCTCGGTCCTACCAGCATGCTAACCTCGCCCTTTCCCGCTTTCTCTTATTCTCCTCCTTAGCAGACGTGTTCCTTTGGGGTGGGCACCGCGTGCAGAAGGGAGTCTCATTGATTCAACATGTCCTGAACTGCTACCGGGTGGCAGGTCTGGGGCAAGATGCACCAATAACAAGAACAAAACCTGGGTCCTGGCCCTCCAAGGAGGGAGGTCAAATAAGTGCACAAGTGTTTCTTTTTTTTTTTTTTTTTTAATTTTTTTTTCAACGTTTATTTATTTTTGGGGGGACAGAGAGAGACAGAGCATGAACGGGGGAGGGGCAGAGAGAGAGGGAGACACAGAAACGGAAACAGGCTCCAGGCTCTGAGCCATCAGCCCAGAGCCTGACGCGGGGCTCGAACTCACGGACCGCGAGATCGTGACCTGGCTGAAGTCGGACGCTTAACCGACTGCGCCACCCAGGCGCCCCAGTGCACAAGTGTTTCTAACGCAAGGCCCTCGCATGTTCCGTAGCACTTGGCTCATCAGTGGGTTATTGCATTTCTCAAGTTTCTGTGTATTTTTTAACACAATTGAGATCAGAATATATATATGTATATATACATATATATATTTAGGTTTCCTGTTTGTTTCACTTAGCATTTTTGTATATTCACTTACCCATATCATTAAAATCTATTAATAATTTTTATCTGGTATAAAACAGTTCTGAAGCTCTCTGTCTCACTAATTAGGTCATAATTTTCATCTGTATCTTTGAATCCCTACCCTCTACCACAGAACCTAGAATGGAATAGATGCTAATTATGTATTCAACTAAAAAAGTTTGTCAGTGAAATTGAGTGCGGGGAAGTCCTAGAGAAGCCCAGAACTCAGAGTGGGAAGCCGCATCTGACCCTAAGTAGCTGTGCCCTGGGCCTCCTTTTCTTCAACAATACATTAAGAAGGTTGAGCTGGGGAGGTGGTGGGGGTGATTCTGCAGTCTGCCCTTCTCAAACATTTGAGGATTCTAACACTGCATAAATCCGGAAGGATTTAGTGCAGGAGTAGGTCTGATTCCTTTAATGTAGTAATCACCCCAGTACCGCTTCAATTGCTCTCACACTTTCAGGGCCCCCTTCCTGAACCTTATTCCTGGAGCACTTCCCGTCCCACCTCCAGCTTTACTGAGATGTAATTGACATATAACACTGTGTAAGCTTAAAGGCATACAGTGTGATGATTTGTTACATATACCACAAAATGTTTACCACAATTAGGTTAGTTAACACACCCTTTACCTCACCTCATTGTCATTTTTTAAACTGTTGTTGTGGTAAGAGCATTAAAGCTTTATTCTCATAGCAACTTTCAAAATTGCAATACAAAATTGTTAACTATAGTCTCTGTGCTGTCCATGAGATCCCTGAAACTTATCGATCATATAACTGAAAGTTTGTGCCCTTTGAACAATGTCTTCCCATGTCCCCAACCCCTCAGCCTTTGGTAACTACTCTGTTCTACTCTGTTTCTATGAATTCAAGGTTTTTAGATTCCAGTGCTCTCAGAGTCTATCCATGATGATAGCAGGATTTCTTTTTTATGGCTGAACAATATTCTATTATATATATAAATATATAAATAAAATGATTTTATATATAAATACATAATTTTATTGTATGTAAATAATATTATTGTTATTATTATATTTATACATAGAGATCTTTTCTTTATCCATTCACCTGTTAAAGGACACTTAAGTTGCTTCCATGTCTTGGCTACTGTGAATAATGCTACAGTGAATATGAGTGTGCAGATAATCTCTTTGAAATAGTGATTTCATCTTCAAATATATACCTACAGTGAAATTGCTGGATCATATGGTAGTTCTATTTTTAATTTTTTTAATGTTTTTTATTTTTGATAGACACAGAGTGAGTGGAAGAGGGGCAGAGAGAGAAGGAGGCACAGAATCTGAAGCAGGCTCCAGCTCTGAGCTGTCAGCACAGAGCCCGACATGGGGCTCAAACTCATGAACTGTGAGATCATGATCAGAGCTGAAATTGGACGCTTAACCAACTGAGCCACCCAGGCGCCCTATTTTTAATCTTTTGAGGGACTTCAAGACTGTTTTTCGTAGTAGCTGTACCAATTTACATCCCTACCAACAGTGAACCAGGGTTCCCATTTCTCCACATCCTCAACAACATTTATTATCTCGTATCTTTTCAATAACAGCCGTTCTAACATGTGGGAGATGATATTTCATTGTGGTTTTGGTTGCATTCGTCTGATGATTAGTGATATTGAACACATTTTCACGTGTATTTTGTATATCTTCTTTGGGAAAATGCCCATTCAAGTCCTCTACCCAGTTTTTAATCAGATTATTATATGGGGTTTTTGCTATTGGATTGTATGAGCTCCTTATATGTCTTGGATATTAACCCCTTATCAGGTACATGGCTTACAAATATTTTCTCCCACTCAATAGGTTGCTTTTTCACTCTGTTGATGGTTTCCTTTGCTGTGCAGAAGCATTTAGCTGGATGTTGTTCCACTTATTTGTTTTTACTTTTACTGCTTGTTCTTTTGGTGTCAGATCCAAAAAACCGTTGCCAAGACCAACGTCAAGTAGCTTTTTCCCCTGTGTTCTCTTCTAGGATTTTTATGATTTCAAATCTTACTTTCAAGTCCTCACCACATTTTGTGTTAATTTTTGTGTGTGGTCTAAGATAAGGGTCTAATTTCATTCTTTCCCAGGTGGCTATCCAGTTTTCTTAACATCATTGGTTGAAGAGATCTTTCTTGAGTATTTGTGGCTCCTTTGTCATATACCGGCTGAGTATATACATGTGGGTTTATTTCTGGACTCTTGATTCTGTGCCATTGGTACATATGTCTGTTTTTATGCTAGTACCATACTGTTTTGATTACTATAGTTTTCCACTATAGTTTGAAACCAGGAAGTGTGGTATCTCCAGCCTTGTTTTTTCTCTAGATTGCTTTTGCTATTTTTTTGGCTATTTTGGGATTTTTGCGGTTTCATAGAATTCTAGGGTTTTTTTTTTTCTATTTCTGTAAGGAATGCCATAGCGACTGCATTGAATCTATACATGGGTATAGGTAGTATGGATATTTTAACAATATTAACGCTTCTGATCCATGAACACAGATATCTTTCCATTTATTTTTCTCTCCAGTTTCTTTCCTCAATGTTTTATAGTTTTTGGTGTATAGATACTTAACTTTATTGGTTACATTTATACCTAAGTATTTTATTGTTTTCATTATTATAAATGGAATTGTTTATTTTGTTTTCAAATACCTTGTTAGCATATAGAAATGCAACTGATTTGTGTATATTGATTTGGTATCCTAAAATTTTACTGAATTGATAGGTTTAACAGTTTTTTGGTAGAGTCTTTAGGATTTTCTATATACAAAATTATGTCATTAGGAGCACCTGGGTGACTCAGTCAGTTAAGTGTCCAACTCTTGATTTCAGCTCAGGTCATGATCTCATAGTTCATGAGTCTGAGTCCCACATTGGACTCTGTGCTGACAGTACAGAGCCTGCATGGGATTTTCTCGCTCCCTCTCTCTCTGCCCCTACCCTGCTTGCGCTCGCTCTCTCTCTCTCTCTCTCTCTCTCTCTCTCTCTCTCTCTCACACACACACACACACACACACACACACAAATAAACACACACACAAATAAAAATAAATAAACTTAAAAAAATTCACTTTACAAAATCATGTCATTAGAACACAATTTTATTACTTCCTTTCTGACTCAGGTGCCTTTTATAAGGTGCCTTTTTTTTCTTACCTAATTGCACAGGCTAAAACTCCAAGTAATATGATGAATAGAGTGGTAAGAGTAGACACCCTTGTCTTGCTTCTGATCTTAGAGGGAAAGTTTTCAATCTTTCACCACTGACTATGATGTCAGTTGTGGGCTTGTCATATATGACCTTTTATTATATTGAGGTATGTTCATTCTATACCCATTTTTTAAAGAGTTTTTATTATGAAAGAACATTGAATTTTGTTAAATCCTTTTTCTGCATCTACTGGAAAGATCATTTGATTTTTGTCTTTCATTCTATTAATGTGGTGTATCACATATTTATTGATAAGCATATATTGAACCATCCTTGCCTTCCTAGGAAAAAAGCCTACTTGAACATGATGTATGATCCCTTTAATGTGATGTTGAATTCAGTTTGCTAGTATTTTGTTGAGAATCTCTGCATGTATATTTATTAAGGATCTTCACCTATTATTTTCTTTTCCTGTAGCATCCTTGTTGGCTTTGGTATGAGGGTAATGCTAGCCTTGAAAAATGAGTTTGGGAGTGTTCCCTCTCTTCAATTTTTTTAAGAGTTTGAGAAGAATTGGTATTAATTCTTCTTTATATGTTTGGTAAAAATCACCCATGAAGTCATCTGGCTTTTCTTTGTTGGGAAGGTTTTGATTACTTATTCAATCTCCTTACTTCTTATTGGTTTGTTCAGATTTTCTATTTCTTCATGATTCTGACTTAGTAGGTTGTATGTTTCTAGGAATTTATTCATTTCTTCTAGGTTGTCCAGTTTGTTGGTGTTTAACTGTTCATAGTAGTCTCTTAGGATCTTTTGTATTTCTGTGATATTGGGTTATAATATCTCCTTTTCTTTCTTTCTTTCTTTCTTTCTTTCTTTCTTTCTTTCTCTTTCTTTCTGTCTGTCTGTCTTTTTTTTTTTTTTTTTTTTTGAAAGAAAGAGAAAGAGAGCATGAGCATGGGACAGAGGCAGAGGGCAGAGGGGGAGAGAGAAAGAAAGAGAGAGAGAAAGAGAGAATATCCCAAGCAGGCTCCACACTCAGCACAGAGCCCGATGTGGGGCTCAATTCCATAACCCTGGGATCATGACCCGAACCAAACTCAGGAGTTCAATGTTCAACTAACTGAGTCACCCAAGTGCCCCTCCTTTTTCATTTCTTATTTTGTGTTTTCTCTCTCTCACTCTCTCTCTCTCATTTTCTTCTTTGGTAAATCTAGCCAAAGGTTTGTGAATTTTATTTACCAACTGAGAAAACCAACTCTAAATTTTATTGAACTTTTCTATTTTTTTTAATTCTGTAGTTCATTTATTTCCACTCTGAACATTGCTATCTTCCTCCTTCTACTAACTTTAGGCTTAACTTGTTCTTGTTTTTATACTTCCTTGAGGTATAAAGTTAGGTTATTTGAGACATTTCTTTTTCCTTAAAGTAGGCATTTATTGCTATAAGCATTCCTCTTAGCATTAATTTTGTTGTATCCCATCGGTTTTGGTATACTCCCATTTTCATTTGTTTCAATATATCTTTTTATTTCCTTTTTAATTTTATATCTAACCCATTTGTTGCTCAGAAGTGTGATGTTTAATTTCCACATATTTGTAAATTTTCCAGTTTTCTTCCTGTTATTGATTTTTAGTTTCATACCATTGTGGTCAGAAAACATACTTGATATGGTTTCAATCTTAAATTGGCTGAGACTTGTTTCGTAACTAACATATGATCTATCCTAGAGAATGTTCCATGTGCACTTAAGAATGTATATTCTGCTGCTGTTGGATAGAATATTTTACATATGGTTGTTAGGTCTATTTGATCTAAAGTATAGTTCAAATCCCTTTTTCCTTATTGATTTTATGTCTGAATGATTTGTTCATTTTTAAAACTGGGGTATGGAGTTCCCTGCTATTATTGTATTGTTTTCTATTACTTCCTTCAGATGTGCTAGTATTTGCTTAATATATTTAGATAATCCTATGTTGGGTGCCTATATATTTACAATTTTTATATCCTTTTGATACACTGACCCCTTTATCATTACATAATGAGGTTTGGTTTATTTTTTAATGTTTATTTATTTTTGAGAGAGACAGAGAGCACAAGCAGGGGAGGGTCAGACAGAGAGGAGGACAGAAGATCCAAAGTGGGCTCTGAACTGACAGCACAGATCCCAAGGCAGGGCTCAAACTCACCAACTGTGATATCATGACCTGAGCTTAAGTCGGATGCTTAATCAACTGAGCCACCGGTGCCCCCATAATGAGGTTGTTTAACTTTAAGTCTGTTTGTCTTATATAAGTGTAGCTACTCTGATCTGTTTGGTTTCCATCTGCTTGGAATATTTTTTTTTCCATCCCTTCACTTTGCGCCTATGTGTGTGTTTGAGGCTGAACTGAGTCTCTTGTAGGCAGTATATATTTGGGTCTTATGCATTGAGCCAGTATATGCCTTTGGATTGGAGCATTTAATCCATTTACATTTAAAGTAATTATTAGTAGGTAAGGGCATACATGTTCATTGTTTTGTGGCTATTTTGTAGTTTCTTTATTCTTTTATTCCTCTCTTGCTATCTTCTTTTGTGAATGGATGGATTTTCTGTAGTGGTATTCTTTGTTTCCCTCCTTTTTATCTTCTGTGTATCTACTATAGGTTTTCATTTGTGATTACTCTGATAATTTCCTGAAGCATCTTATAAACATAACAGTCATTTTTTAATCTGATAACAACTTGACTTGAATCACATACAAAAACTCTATCTACTCTTTGGGGCACCTGGGTGGCTCAGTCAGTTGAGTGTCTGATTTGATTTTGGCTCAGGTCATGATCCCAGGGTTGTCAGACAGAACCCCATTTCATGCTCCATGCTGAGTGTGGAGCCTGCCTAAGATTCCCTCTCTCCCTCTGTCCCTCTCTCCCTGCTTGCATGGTCTCTCTGTGTCTCTGTCTCTCTCTCTCTCTAAAATAAAGAAAACAAAAAACTCCAGTCTTTTATCATCCTCCTCCACTTTTTAAGTTTTTGATGTGTCATTTACATCTTTTTATATTGTGTATCCATTAACAAATGATGATAGCTATAACACATTTGATTACTTGTGTTCTTCAACCTTTATACTAGAATTAAGTGGTCAGCAAAGAACTGACATTACAGTATTAGAGTGTTCTGAATCTGACTATATCCTTATCTTTCCCAGTGTGTTACTCATTTTCATGTTTCTAGTTATCTCCTTTCATTTCAACATTTCTTGTAAGGCAGGTCTAGTGGAAATGAATTCCCTCAGCTTTCGTTTGTTTGGGAAAGTCTTTATCTTGCCTTTTCTTCTGAAGGACGACTTTGCTGAGTAAAGCATTCTTGGTTGGCAATTTCTTTTTTTCAGTGCTTAGAATATTACCCTATTTTTTCCTGGTCTGCAAGATCTCTGCTGAAAAATCCACTGAGGGCCAAGTACAGGGGTGTGTGGCTGCACCAGGTCTAAGGGGCCATGTGGTCCATTTTCTCAGGCCATTTCCTTAGGGTCCACAGCATTGATAACTGCATGGTCCTGGGTGGGCACTGCAGGGTGTCTGCTAAGGGTGCAAGGTTGTTTGAGTCCTCAGCAGCCCCTCTACGTACAACGGCTAAGGACTAGGGCAAGCACGGCTAGTGGCCAGAGCCAGTGGTATGTACATGCTCTGTGGGGGCCAAGTGCAGGCGCCTGTGTGATGGCAGGGGCTGGTTTGAAAAACATGTGGTGTCAGGGACCAAAGCAGGAAGCAAGGGCCAAGGCGCACTACTGGTATATTGGCAGCTGCAGGGGCCCTAGCTATTGGCGTGCCCTAGTATGGCTGTTGTGTCTTGCCATGGGCACACAGCAGTGGAGGCTGGTGATGGAGGTTGGGCTGGGGCATGCAAATGGAGCTAGCTGGAGGAGCCAGCTGCAGGTAAGGACTATAGCAGAGGACAGGGCTTGATCGGGGCCCCTACAAGCAGCTGAGGGGATCCTGGCCATTGGCACGTTTTCCCATAGCTACAGTCTTCTCCCTGGGCACACGCACATCAGTGAAGGCCAGTGATGGTCGTCAGGCTAATGATGTGCAGATGCGCAGCTGGAGGAGCTAGCCTTGAACGTGCACACAGTGATGGAAGTCAGCCACTGCGATCTAGGCTGACGTCTTGTACAGGCCTGGGCTGGCTGTGGGTGTGGTTCTTAGGCTCTGGCAGAGTTTGGGGGAGGGAACAGGGAGAAACTTGGGTGGCTGGTGTCAGCCAACGTGAACACCTGTGAGATGAAAATTGGTAAAATCCAGAGAGGATCAGTGGCTGTGCTGGCCACTGTTTTCTCTTTTTTTTCCCCTGTGGTAAAAGCCACTGGGTTTGTCTATGGAGCAGATCACTGAAAACCACGATCATTCCCACTGCATGACTGCTACCAGCAAGCCCTGCTCTTTTCCCTTGGTTCTACCATCTCTGTATATACATCTCAGCTTTGCATGTCCGTGGTGGGGTGAAACTGTGACCTTTGTGTAGGGCCCTGAAGGTCAGCGAAGGTCTTTGCTCACCCTGTTCTTCCTTTCCCTGCAAGGGGAACTCTTTTCTAGCCTGGAAGCTTCTTCTTGGCGTGGAGCAATGCCAACTTGGGGGATGGAACGATGTAAGCAAAATCAAGCTGTCTTCCTGCCCATTTTGTGCTGTTTTTGTTTCAGTGTATTGCTGAAGTTCTTAAGTGGCTTCCAGAGCTCTTCCAGATCTATTTTTGTTCATGGATAGCTGCCTAATCTTGATCTTTCTCCAGGGAACGGAGGCTGGGGTCTCCTACTCTGCCACCTTGGCAACATCACTTTCCAATCTACCCCAGTCCTTGTTGCACTTTATTTCTGGATCTATTTCAGGTTGTCTTAGCATCAACTGGACTTTTAAAAATCAATTAACTAATTAATTCATTTCTAGTATTACCGGATCTGGCCTTGATGCTTGATAATTACTGCTTCTCTGGTTCAGAATTCTGGCTTAACAAAGATTCTTTCTCCTGGCTTAGTACAGTCTCTCAGCTTTTCTACAGCCTCATATAAGCGATTTGGCACCCATACCCAACTATGTCACAAACGGGCCCCTTCTAACACCTCAAGTTCCCCATTCTGCTTCCGTTGTGATGATCCTACAATTTTCCACTACTTGACAACCAATTTTCTACACGAGAATTAACACTTTGTACTGTGTGACTCTTACCATTTTAGTAAATAATGCACTGTAAGGAATGTTATCAGTTTTTTTTTAAAAAAAACACACAAATAATGAGGTTTCTGGCTTTTCCCCCCAATACTCTGAGACGTGATCTTCTAATATTGTGACTATAATGACCAAAGATTTTATCAGTTTTATTACTTTTAATACAACCCAATCTCTTTATTCATGCACCAATAGAATTCATAACTACCCATCCTGTGTGGGGTCCCTAGCCTAACAGTGGCTTTGGTATAAACTCTCCAGAAATGAACCAAAATGCCTGGACACATTTCTTGTCACATTTCAGGGCACTGGGGATATTGAGATCTAAGGGGAAATGGTGATCCCCATCATTATTGGCCATGATTAAGACTATATCACTTAGCTTTTTCTCCCCCGGACTTGATTTCCCAAGAGACTCACACCAAAATAGAACAGCTCCCTTTCCAAGGCTAAATCTTATTTGTTATGGAAATGTACTTGGAAAGTTTTAACAATGGAAAGACAAGAAGAGGAGATGCTTCATGAGCTATGGTCAAGGTCTAAGTGATGACTCAACCATGACTTGCTGTGGCTGGAATTTCTTCTGTTAAATTTTAATCCCAAAGTTTGATCAAAACGCTTTACCCATTATTAGGTAGTATGGATCTACATGTTTAAAAAGCCAGGGTCTATTGGTTAAGACAGATTGAGTAAATTAAGCAAATGTAAGGCTAAGAAAAATTGAAAGATAAGATGGCATTTGTCCTCAGATTAGATGTACTCTGACAGGAGCTACCTACAATTAGCTAATGTGAGAAGCAGTCGCTGGCTTTACACATACCTGCGGAATCATTGACTCTCACCATCCTTCTGTGTGGCCTGAGGAGAAGCAAGGATGTGTTCCCAAACGAGATCTGAAAGTTGGGTTCCTCACTGCGGCCATGGTGCAGGCTTCCTCCGTTTGGGGCCTGTTCTCTCAGATTTGCAGTGTTGATGTCCTCCTCCTTTGTGCCAGCACTGGACCCGGGTACTTGCTGCACTTTGGGGGAATTATTTGTTCCCATGCCTGCCTCCCAAATTGGATTGCGAGAGCCACAAGAGCCACAAAACTTTTACATCTCCAGCACGAAGTGCAGCATCTGAAATTTAGATGTTTAATGAATGTTACTGAGAAAATGAAAAGTTCTCCAAAAATGGACTTGAATTAAGGATTCTCTGTCACTCTCATCTGTAGTTTAGAGAAAGAGAAGATGATCAGAAGAAACTGGATTTCCCAACGGAATCACTGAGACTTTACTTAGAACCATCACAAATAAATATGTATAAAAAAACCTGAAGAGGACATGAGCTCCAGGCAACACAGCTTTGATGAAAACACTGAGCCCCAAGCAGAAAGTCTCTGCAAGACAGGATTCCATAGGACATTGCTGGAGCATAGAGTCCCTTGTAAAGCTGAATTTATAGGAATGTAAATTGAGGCTGATTGGGCAGAATCATTTATGCTCCAAGCTTGGAAGCTTGTGGTAGCATTTTCCTATTATCACATGTGTTTTTATTCTGGAAATAGTGATAAATAACTAATGGATATGAACAAGCCTTCAATAAAGATCTTTATCAGGGTCAGAGTGGTCCTGGGCAAACCACACTTTTAATCACACATCCCATCAGGAAGAGTAAAGTTCCTCCTCCTTGTACATGACCCCTGAATATGGCACTAAATCCATCTTGGGCTTGTAACAACAATGCACTCAATGGAAATGTATTTGAAGTTGGAAGACTAAGGTTTGAAACCAAACTCTACCATTTATTATGTGACTTGAAGCAAGTCACTAAACCTCTCAGAGCCTATGTTCCCTATTCAAAAAGTTGGCCTGACGAAACTCCCCCGGTTATGAGGCATAAGTGCAGAAATGTATGCGAATGTCTTTAACTGTGGCTTGGCATGTGATGGGCATGCAATAAATACAGCTAGAATTCCAACTCCATAGATCCAGAGAAATGGGCCCTGGAAATCAGTGTGTGGGTGACATCTGGCAGACATCACCACTTCACTCCCAGGTGCCAGCAGAGGCTGATTTCTTTGCCTCCACAGGACCCCCAGGAGAGGGAATAGACCAGAGACCTCTAATGGCAGCTCTTCTCTCTGTCATTTCCTTTCTGTTCTCATACCCCAAGACTCTGACTAGATCCAAGAACAAAGCATCAATTAAACCAGACAGTCTTCATTACATTTAAGTTACCTCCCAGAGGATGAACAAACAAGGAGCAACCACCAGAGGTCAGAGTGAATGGGTGTGCGGAGCTGAGTCCTGGGAGATGGAAACAGCAGGAGCCACTCTGGATTTGGGGCCAATGTCTCTGATGGCAGATGTTTTGGTGTAGCTAGTAAATTGGAAGGTTACCACAAAAATCCAATTTTACCACGAAAATGTCCAATTTTTGTGTGTGAAAAATTAGAAGATTAAGCAAGTCTGGTCCACATTCCCTCCTGGGGATGACTGAGGCCAAGTAGGAGCTAACAATTCAGATGGAACAGGCCCTCTCTCATTTCACAGTTGTCTCCATTCCTCAGTGTCTGCCCTGCATGTGGTCTAAGTATTAGTTTCCATTTGTCACCTCAAATGCATTGCTGTTTCTCTTAGCCAGCTGGACTATTTGCATGTTAGGGAGCTTCCTAAAAAGATGAGGTCAGTTTGCATATTAAAGGAGCACCTGGGTGGGGCCCCTGGGTGGCTCAGTTGCTTAAGTGTCACCTTGGACTTTTGCTCAGGTCATGATCTCCTAGTTTGTGGATTCGAGGCCCACATTGGGCTCTGTGCTGACAGCTCAGAGTCTGGAGCCTGCTTTGGATTCTGTGTCTCCCTCTGTCTCTCTGCCCCTCCCCTGCTCACACTTTGTATCTCTCTCTCAAAAATAAATAAACATTTCAAAAAATAAAAAATAAAGGAGCACCTGTGTGGCTCAGTGGATTATGCTTCAGACTTTTACTCAGGTCATGATCTCACAGTTTGTGAGTTCAAGCCCCACAACAGGATCTGCACTGACAGCCTCCTTGGGATTCTCTCTCTCTCCTCTCTCTTTGCCCCTCCCCTAATCATGTTCTCTCTTTTCAAATTAATACATTTTTAAAAACTTTAAAAAATAAAAATTTTTAAAAAGATGAGTTCAGTCTGCATATTAAAAAGATACTCCTCAAAGCAGAAGGATTTGTTTTTCTGAGAGAAAAATGAAGCGAAAGAGTAAAAGAGATCTTGAAGTAGAAAGAACAGCTAAGAGGTATAAAATAGTTCAAACTAAACATTACAAAGATTCCAGCTAGGCATGAGCCCTGGAGCCCTGGACAAGGGGAGAGGATATATTCCAGAGACACATTGAGGATAAAATTTAGTGAGCTGGTGACTGAACATGGAGAGTAAATAAAGGAAAGGGATGATTTTAGAGTGCAAAATAGATCAAGGCTATGTACAAGGATATTTATTGCAATGATTTTTATATGGTAGCAGAAAAATCGAAAGCAAAATGAATGCCCATCAAAGCAAAATGGTACCGTGGTATACCTGTACTCTGGGACAGAAGGCCAGCAGGAATAAGTCAGATCCAAACAAGCTGCCTTGGAGGGAGTTCCTTAAAGTATAGTAAAGTGAAATACCCTGAAGAACATATTAATAATGATTCCACTCATATAAAAGCAACAACCAAAAGACCTAAATATGTATGCATATGCAGATATGTATATATCCATAGTCATGTATGTGTGTGTAGGATTATGTGAACAAGTGGAGGAGGCAGGAAGTAGGAGACAAGCAAAAAAAAAAAAAAGAAGAAGAAGAAGAAGAAAGGAAATCTGTATTACAAAACATCTTTGAATTGTTGAAGAACATATATGATTCTATTGTTGTCAAATTGCATGGATATGTGTAACCATACAAAAGATGCATGAAATGGATATTTGGAGTTTGAGAGACTCCAACTGTTGTTGATTTTCTTGTATTGTTATAGATTATTTATAAAATTGGCATTAAAAAGCCCACAATATATGAACCTAAAACTGCTTAAAACTGAAAGTTTATTAATTTTTTAAAAACCCACAATAGATCCGTTTTCATCATAGACATGCACAAATGAAGGTATGATTCTCAGTCATTCAACATTCCCCTTGTATTAGGTGTGAATCCCACCATGGCTATTTACCAGCTGGATGAACTCAGGCAGTTTACATAATCTCTCTCTCTCTCAGCCTAATTTGTCTTACATGAAAAAGGGGAACAATTCTCTCCACCCTGAAAGGCTGTTTGTTTATAGGATCAACTAAAAGAATATTTATAAGTGCCTGGCCCACAGTAGGCTCTCCTCAGATGGCAGCAACTATTTTCAGTGCTCTTAGAAAACACTCCCTACCCAACTCACAAGGGTGACATGATTGATTTCATCCATGGCCTTGAGTTCCTCCCTAACTAACCTCCACTGATACTTTTCAGTCCAGTTCCGGGGGTAATGGTCCCTCCCCTTTTCTCTAGACTTTAATCTGTTACTTGAGGCCAACGAAGGAATTCTGGGCCTCTGGCCAGTGAGCAGGCATCAGGGCTCACATGTAGTTTCTTCCTCATCCTATTTTTAACTGATCTGACTTCTTTTTTTTAGAACTCACCCTTAAATTCAAAGTAATTTTCAAAACTCCTGTCCACATTTAACAAGTAATAGCCTGTTTTTGCAAGTTGTGCCACAACGTAAAGAAAAAGGCTAAACAAAAGTGGGATTTGTGTGTGACAGCATTACAAAGCGCTAGATAGTTAGCTAATGGGTTTACAGAGCTTTCCTCCCTCCCAGGCCTACCAAAATAGAAGAGAAATAATTTGAACTTTTGATGCAAATATGGTCATATTACTTTGGAAGAATTAAAACTACCTTATTTTTTGCATATTTGTTCAGTGTCTACACTCTTAGAGAAACCAAAGATACTGAGATATTTCAGATAAAGCTGTACAAAGTTGGCACTGAAGCTGCTTAAGAATTTCAGTGGTTTTTTTTTTAAGTTTTAATTTGTTTATTTGGGGGGGAGGGGCAGAGAGAGAGGGAAAGAGAGAATCCCAAGCAGGCTCCACACTGTCAGCACAGAGCCCGACACTGTGCTGTATCTCACAAACCTCGAGATCATGATCTGAGCAGAAATCAAGACTCAGACACTTAACCAACTGACCCATCCAGATGCCTCAAGAATTTCAGTTTTGTTTTTAGCTAAGAAGTTACACATAAGCCTGGATAACACCTAACCATTCAATTTGCTGGGTTCCCTGTTTTGTTTCTAAAATATATCATTGATATAGGAAAAATGTATAAATAAGTTTATAAATGTAAGTCTAAGTCAACTGAATGTTTCCCTCAAAGTTTGGTTCTACAGCACACGATATATTAGAATGAGTCTGTCCTGGCCCAGAGCTTTTCAAAAGGAACAGGAGTTTTATAACCAGGAGTTAGACTTCTGGGATTTCTTGAAGTTGATTTCTTTCCTATTCTTTTTTTTTTTTTTTTTTTTTTTTTTGTGAGAGAATTTTATTTCTGAATGGAGTTTCCTTCTTTTTGTCTCTAAATTCCACTTTAGTCTTCTTTACAACAGAATATTTTAAGTATGTTAGAAAACCAAGCCTTTAGTTGTGGCCACTTATGGGTAAAAATTCTATTCCATTTGGTTTACCATGATTAATATAAAGACAGAAACCAATACTTCCTGTTTTTATAATGCCTTGGACATTGTTCTAGAGCAGGGTTTCTAAATCTTGGCACTCTGACATTTTGTACTGGATAGTTCTTTGTCAGGGGATGGGGTGGGGGCGCTGTCTTGTACATTAAATAATGTTTAGTAGCATCAGCCCTGACCTCTACTCACTAGAGACTAATAATAAATACACCACCAACCTCCCACCCCCACCCCACCACCAGTTGTGACAACCAAAAATGTCTCTAGTTATTGCCAAATGTCCTTTGAGGGGCAAGATCACCCCTGGGTTAAGTAACCACTCCCTGCTCCAGACATTTTTACACAAGTCATTTTATTTACTCTTTACAGCAGAGACTGGGAGAATTCATATAATTTTCCCAAGGTCATACAGTGGGTTAGTGAGTGGGTTTCTGGGACTCGTGTTTCACTTGGTATAATTCCACAGCTCCTCCTATTTTAGAAAGCATGCTGAAGAAAAAAAAGAGAGGAAGAAACCTGACTTAGGTTCAAAATTTCTTAAAAGGTAAAGGTTATTCTGAGTGTTTTTTCCTAATTCTTTCCACATCCCCAAATCTCATCCTTGTCCCCAAGGGGTGGTTTTAGTTGCCACCAACCCCCAGTCCTTCCTTCCAGCAAATCCTTCATTTTCTGAGAGATCAAAGGTGTCTGACATAGGGTTTTTTTTGTTTTGTTTTGTTTTCTGCTTTTCCCTCTTCACCTCAAAACTCTTGTGTGATGATTAATTTTACATGTCAACTTGACTAGGCCATGCTACCCAGATATTTGGTCAAACATTCTAGGTATTTCTGTGAAGGTATTTTTTAGATAAGATTAACCCTTAAATCAGTAGACTTTGAGTAAAGCAGATTGCCCTCCATGATGTGGGTGGGCCTCTGGAAGAAGAGGGGATTCTGTCAGCAGACCACGTTAGGGCTAGAAATGCAACTCTTGTCTGGGTCTCCAGCTGGCCAGCCTCCCCTGAAGATTTGGGATTTGCCAAGCCTCCACAATCCCATAAGCCCCTTCCTTAAAGTAAATATTCCTCTCTATGCATGTATCCTTTTGGTTCTGTTTCTCTGGAGGACTCTGATACATGTCCCTTCCTAAAAAGACCCTTTCACTGAAGCTGCTTTGTATCTAAACCCAAACGCCCCCTTCTCCACGAGGTCAGCACTGCTATCCTTTCTCCCACTCGTGCTGGTATTGCTCTTACCATAAGATGTTTGAAATGTTGAGATTTCTGTCCTGTGAAATAGAGACCTTCTCTATTTCATTGTTACATTTCCAAAATGTGTCTAGCACAATAACTTGAATATTGTGGATAATTAAGCTTTATTCATTTGAAATGTCAAAGTTTTTCTCTAGGCCTGAAAACATTTGAAAAAATGCAACAATAAACATTTCCTTTTGATATTGTTAGGCTTAGATGTTTGATATGAACTCTGTCTATTAAAGACATCCTTTTGTGGTAATTTAGTCCTCTTTTCTCTTAAAAACAGTTTTTCAGAGTTGCAATGAAAGAGCAACCCAAATGCAGAAACATGTAGTTTTTTTTGTGGAACTTCAAGATCAGAGAAATCATCCTTCAAATCCAAGTGGTGATGAATAGACATGTGCTGAGTGGCTGACAGACACTTCTTTACTATAAGTTTAACTCCTTCACTTCTACCCATACTGCCTAGAGTGTCCTTATAGAATTTAGGACATTAGGAAAAAAAAAAAAAAGAATCAATTATGTGTTTAGTTAGATTTTTTTTTAAGTCAATACAGAAAAAAAGTGCACCAGGTTCAAGAGAAAGAATGTTTCTGCTGTTAGTGAAAAAGTTATATTGGACAGAATTTTGACCATTAGACTAAAAAGCAGAAAGTGACAAGTTGTTTCTTGTAGACATAACTTTTTTTTATGTTCGTTTGTTTACTTGTTTATTTAGAGAAAGAGAGAGAGAGTGCATGCTCACGAGCGGGCCAGGGACAGAGAGAGAGGGGGGCAGAGGATCTAAAGTGGACTTTGTGCTGACAGCAGAGAGCCCAATGTGGGGCTCAAACTCACAAACCCTGACACCATGACCTGAGCCAAAGTTGGACGCTTAGCCTACTGAGCCACTCAGTCACCTCTAGACATAACCTATTTTAATAGAGTGGCATCTTTTTTCTACAACGGTAAAAATCGAGCACATCCTTTAGAGGCTTCAGCAAACCTGAAGGGTATAGGAAGCTAAGCCACAAACAGTGCCTCCTGTGAGTCCATTTATGACTCCTAACTCTATCCCTTCCAACCAACTGATGGGCTTAAACACACAATGTTGGAGAAGAGGTTCAAAATGTATATTCCCCAGGCGCCTGGGAAGCTAAATCTTGAGCATATGATTCTTGCTTGAGGTTCAGGTTATGACCCCAGAGTGTTGGGATTGAGCCCTGAGTCCAGCTCCATGCTAAGTGTGGAGTATGCTTGAGATTCTCTGTCTCTCTGTCTCTGTCTGTCTCTCCCTCTTCACCTCTACCCAACTCCCACACTGCTTCTCTAAAAATAGAATAAATCTTTTAAGAAAAAGTATATACCCTTTCACATCTATTGCACACCTGCTAGGGCCAAAGAACTCCATTCCTTGGTGACATTTTTGATTTTATTGCTACAACACATGAGCACCATTTCCACTTATACGGGAACAAATAGGAGTCATGAGAGCTTATTGGATTTGCCCACAGCAAGTAGATGGTGAGTAATGTCAGCCTCCATCTGTGTGGCTGTGAGGTTTTTGCCTTTATTTGCTCCCCAAAGGCAGTTCAGCAAAGTGCCTAAGGAAGCAAGCAGGTCAGTTCTCCCACCGGTCAAGAACTCAAAGCACTTTTTTCCCCCAAATTTTTATTTAAATTTTAGTTAGTTAACATAAAGTGTAATATTGATTTCAGGAATAGAATTTCGTGATTCATCACTCACATATAACACCCAGTGCTCATCCCGACAAGTACCCTCCTTAATGCCCATCATCCATTTAGCCCACCCCCCACCCACTTCCCTCCATTAACCCTCAGTTTGTAATTTATCATTAAGAGTCTCCTGGGGTTCCTAGGTCACTCAGTTGGTTGAGCATCTCACTCTTGATTTTGTCTCAGGTCATGATCCCAGGGCCGTGGGATTGAGCCCCTCATTGGGATACCTGTTGAGCATAGGGCCAGCTTAAGATTCTCCCTCTCTCTCTCTCCCTCTGCCTCTCTCCTCTGCTCATGCTATCCCTCTCTAAAATTTAAAAAAGAAAAAGCATTTTAAAAAGAGTCTTTTATGGTTTTCTATCCTTTCTCTCTCTTTTCCCTTCCCATATGGTCATCTGTTTTGTTTCCTAAATTCCACACATGAGTGCAATCATATGATGTTTGTCTTTCTCTGACTGACTTACTTTGCTTAGCATAAGACACTCTAGCTCCATCCATGTGATTGCAAATGTCAAGATTTCAGCTTTTGGATTACTAATATTCCACTACACACACACACACACACACACACACACACACACACACACACCACATCCTCTTTATCCATTCATCAGTTAATGGACATTTGGGCTGTTTCCATAATTTGGCTATTGTTGATAATGCTGCTATAAATCTTGGGTGCATGTACCCCTTCAAATCTGTATTTTTGTATCCTTTGGGTAAATACCTACCAATGCAATTGCTGGATTGTAGGATAATTCTATTTTTAACTTTTTGAGGAACCTACATACTGTTTTCCAGAGTAGCTGCACTAGTTTTCATTCCCAACAAGAATGTAAGAGGGTTGCTCTCTCTCTACATCCTCACCAGTGTCGGTTGTTTTCTGTGCTGTTAATTTTAGCCATTCTGACAGGTGTAAGGTGGTATCTTACACCTGATTTGTATTTCCCTGATGATGAATGATGTTGAGCATCTTTTCATGTGTCTGTTAGCCATCTGGATGTCTTCTTTGGAAAAGTGTCTATTCATGTCCTCTGCACATTTCTTCACAGGATTATTTGTTTTTTGGGTGTTGAGTTTGATAAGTTATTTATAGATTTTTGGATACCAACCATTTATAGGTCATTTGCAAATATCTTCTCCCATTCTGTAGGCTGCCTTTTCGTTTTGGTGATTGTTTCCTTCACTGTGCAGAAGATTTTTATCTTGATGAAATCCCAATAGTTCATGCTTGCTTTTGTTTCCCTTGCCTTTAGTGATGCATCTAGTAAGACATGTCTAGTAGGAAGTTGCTATGGCCAAGGTCAAAGAAGTTGTTGCCTGTGTTCTCCTTTAGGATTTTGATGGTTTCCTGTCTCATATTTAGGTCTCATCCATTTTGAATTTATTTTTGTGTATGGTGTAAGAAAGTGGTCCAGTTTCATTCACTGTCCAGTTTTCCCAACACCATTTGTTGAAGAGACTTTTTTCCACTGAATGTTCTCTCCTGCTTTGTCGAAGAATAGTTGACCATATAGTGTGGGTCTATTTATGGGTTGTTGTTTTTTTTAATTTATTTTAGAGAGAGAGAGAGAGAGAGAGCATGAACAGAGGGGAGGGGCAGAAGGTGAGAGAGAGAGAGAGAGAGAGAGAGAGAGAGAGACTGAGTGACAGAGAGAGTAAAAGAGAGAAAGAAAGAGAGAGAA
This sequence comes from Lynx canadensis, assembly GCF_007474595.2. NCBI lineage: Eukaryota > Metazoa > Chordata > Mammalia > Carnivora > Felidae > Lynx > Lynx canadensis. The sequence continues at coordinate 75,559,446 of NC_044307.1, read as the reverse complement.
TATTTATTAATCAGTCTCCATGGTCAGTGCAGAGCCCAACAGTGAGCTCGATCCCATGACCCTGGGATCATGACCTGAGCCAAAATCAAGACTTAGATGCTCAACCAAATGAGACACCCAGGTGCACCTATTTCTGGATTTTCTGTTCTGTTCCACTGATCTATGTGTCTGTTTTTGTGCCAGTATCACACTGTCTTGATGGCTACAGCTTGGCAATATAGCTTGAAGTCCAGAATGGGTATGCTTCCAACTTTGCTTTTCTTTTTCAGAATTGCTTTGGTTATTCAGAGTCTTGTGGTTTTATCCAAATTTTAGGATTGTTCTAGTTCTGTGAAAAATGCTGGTGGTAATTTGATAGGGATTGCATTAAATGTGCAGATTGCTTTGAGTAGTCTATATACTTTAACAATATTTGTTCTTCCAATCCATGAGCGTGCAATGCTTTTCCATTTCTTTGTGTCCTCTTTAATATCTCTCATAAGTCTTCTAGAGTTTTCAGAGTACAGATCTTTTACCTGTTTGGTTATGTTTATTCCTAGGTATCTTATTGTTTTTGGTGCAATTGTAAATGGGGTTGATTCCTTGATTTCTTTCTCTGTTTCTTCATTATTGGTATATGCAGCAGATTTTATATCCTGGGATTTGGCTGAATTCATGTATTAGTTCTAGCAATTTTTTCATGGAGACTTTTGGGTTTTCTACGGAGTATTGTGTCATCTGCAAATAGTGAAAGTTTGACTTCTTCCATGCCAGTTTGTATGCCTTTTATTTCTCAGAAAATGAGTTTTAAAACAGTAACATGTTTAGGGAATTATAAGAAGCTTTTAAAAACTCAGTGGAGACTTGCCACTGATGCTTTTAAAAAGTTTTTAGCAATGTTTAGAATGCCCTAAATTGAAGAGAAAAAAAAATGCCCACAATAACAAAAACACCACAAGTCGCATCACTTTCATTTTTATGTTTGACTCTGGCTCTGTATTCCTTGTCTATATAGATTTATAATTTTTTCTAACATTTTGTTTTATATCTCTATCCATCTTTTTTTTAAATTCATTTTAAAGTAAGTTGCAGACTTCAGTATACTTCACCAAGAACAAATGGAATTTATTATAGGTATGTGTGGCTGGTTCAACATTTAAAAACCAGCTAGTGTAATCCATCACATCAACAGGATAAAAAACAAAAGTCATATGATCATATTAATAAATGATGAAAAAAGCATTTGACAAACTCAAATACCAGTTCATAATAAAAACTCCCAACAAACAAGGGATACAGAGGAACTTCCTTAACTTGATAAACAGCACCTACAAAAACTGCATAGGTAAGATCATATTTACTGGTGAGAAACTAGATGCTTTGTCCCATAAAGTCAGAAACAAAACAAGGATGTCCCCTCTCACCTCTCTCTCCTATTCAACATCATACTGGAAGTTCCAGCTAATGCAAAAAGATAAGAAAAGAAACAAAATCCAGATTATATAGGAAGAAATAAAGTTGTCTTTTTTCACATGTAGCATTAATGTCTATGTAGAAAATACCAAAGACTCAATTAAAAAAAAAACCTGCTGGAACCAGTGTGCAATTTCAGCCAGGTTGCAGGATACAAGATCAATAGTCCAAAGTCAATTTTCCTATATGCCAGCAATGAAGAATTGGAATTTCAAGTTAAAAAGAAATACCATTTACATTAACACTAAAAAATTTTTTAATAAATACTCTAGTATAATCTAACAAAGTATGTGTAAGATCCATATGAGAAAAACTATGAAATTCAGGTGAAAGAAATCAAAGAATATCCAAGTAAATGGAGAGATATTCTATATTCATGGATAAAAAGACTCAATATTGTCAAAATGTTCATTCTTCCCAACTTAATTTATAGATTCTACACATTCTCAAAATCCCAGAAAATTCTTTTGGTGGTTATGGACAGACTGATTCAAAATTTATATGGAAAGGTGAAACACCCATAATGGCCAACACATCACTGGCAAGGAACAAAGAGGAATGATACTACCTAACTTCAAAACTTAATATAAAGCTATGGTAATAAACACAGTTAGGTATTAGTAAAATAATAGACAAATAGACCAATAGAATGAACAGAGTAGTTTAGAAATAGACCCACACAAATATAGTCAGCTGATCTTTGACAAAAGAACAAAGGCAATTGAGTGGCGAAAAGGATCGTCTTTTCAATAAGTGGTGCTGAAACTACTGGATATCCACATGAAGGATACCCTTCACAAAAATGAACTCCAAGTGGATTACAGATGTAAAATGCTAAGCCACAAAACTTCTGTAAGATAAATAGGAGAAATCTATGTGACCTTGGATTTGATGATGACTTTTAGATATAATACCAAAACTATGATCAACGAAAGGAAAAATTGTCAACTTGTATTCCATTAAAATTTAAAATGTCTGCTCTGCAAAGGACACTGTTAATAGAATGAAAACAGAATCAACAGACTGGGAGAAAATATTTGCAAAGTACATATCTGACAAAGGGTTGGTATCTAAAATATAGAAAGAACTCTTTTTATTTAAGTTTATTTATTTATTTTGAGAGACAGTATATGTGTGTGTGAGCAGGGGAGGGGTAGAGAGAGAGGAAGAGAGAGAGAATCCCAAGCAGGCTCCGTGCTGTCAGCACAGAGCCTGGATGCAGGGTTCAAATTCACAAACCACGAGATCATAACCTGAGCTGAAACCAAGAGTCAGACACTTAAACCACTGAGTCACCCAGGTGTTCTAGAAAGAACACTTAAAGTTCAATAAGGAATTAAAACATGGGCAAACAACTTGGACAGACACCTCACCAAAGAATACATACAGATGGGAAATAAACATATGAAAAGATGCTTAACATCAGAAGTCATTAGAGAATTACAAATTAAACTAGCCACTACATACCTACTAAAATGGCTAACATCCAAAGCACTGGCAATACCAAATGCTGAATTGGGTGTGGAGCAACAGGAACTCTGCCATTGCTGGTAGGAATGCAAAATAGTACCACTACTTCAAGAGAGTTTGGCAGTTTCTTACAAAGATAAACATAGTCTCCATAAAATCTAGTAATAGTGCCCCTAAGTATTTACTAAATGACTTGAATATATATATCCATACCAAAACCTGCATGTGAATGTAGCAGCTTTATTCATGATTGCCAAAAATTGGATGCATCCAAAATGTCCTTCAGTAGGTGAATGCATAAGCAAACTGTTGTACATCCAAATAATGGAACATTATTTTGCAATAAAAATAAACTATTAAACCATGGTGTTGGTAAAACTGGACAGTGAATGAAACTGGACCACTTTATTACAACATGCACAAAAATACTCAAAATGGATGAAAAACCTAAATGTGAGACAGGAAAGCATCAAAATCCTAGAGGAGAACACAGGTAACAACCTCTTTGACCTCAGCCATAGCAACTTCTTATTAGACATATCACCAAAGGCAAGGGAAACAAAAGCAAGCATGAACTATTGGGACTTCATCAAGATAAGAAGCTTCTGCACAGTGAAGGAAACAATCAACAAAACTAAAAGGCAACCTATAGAATGGGAGAAGATACTTGCAAATGACATATCTGATGAAGGGTTAGTATCCAAAATCTGTAAAGAACTTATCAAACTCAACACCCAAAAAACAAACAACCCTGTTAAGAAATGGGCAAAAGACACTTTTCCAAAGAAGACATCCAGATGGCTAACAGACACATGAAAGATGCTCAGCATCACTCATCATCAGGGAAATACAAATCAAAACCACAGTGAGGTACCACCTCACACCTGTCGGAATGGCTAAAGTTAAAAGAGATGTTGGTAGGATGCATAGAAAGGGGAACCCTCTTCCACTCTTATTGGGAATATAAACTAGTGCAGCTGCTCTGGAAAACAGTATGTAGGTTCCTCAAAAAGTTAAAAATAGAACTACTCTATGATCCAGCAATTTCACTACTAGGTATTTACCCAAAGGATACAAAAATACAGATTCAAAGTGGTACATGCACTCCAATGTTTATAGCAGCAATATCAATAATAGCCAAATATATTTACATATATATACAAATATATATATACACACACACACAATTATAAATTATAATTTATAAATTACACACACACACAATGGAATATTACTCAGCCATCAAAAAAGAATGAAATTTTGTCATTTGCAACAATGTGAATGGAGCTAGAATGTATTTTGCTAAGCAAAGTAAGTAAATCAGAGAAAGACACTATATGATTTCATTCATATGTGGAATTTATAAAACAAAACACAAACATATAGGAAGGGGTGAAGATAAGAGAGAGAAACTAGCCACAAAAGACTCTTAATAATAGAGCAACAAATTGAGGGAAGATGGAGGGAGGTGGGTGGGGGATGGGCTAGATGGGTGATGGGTACTAAGGAGGGCACTTGTTGTGATGCACACTGAGTGTTGTATGTAAGTGATGAATCACTGAATTCCACTCCTGAAACCAATATTGCACTTTATGTTAACTAACTAAAATTTAAATTTTCAAAAATTGCATTGTTTGCTGCTTTATTATTAAATTGTAAGAGTCTTTCATATATTCTGTATTCAAGTCCTTTTTCAGGTATACATATTGTGAACACATTCTTCCAGCTTCTGGAGCACCTTTTTCACTACCTGAATAGTACCTTCTGATGAGAAAATTTTTAAATACTGATGAAGACCAATTTATTAATTAAACATTTTTGTGGTTTGTGCTGTTTGTGTCCTATTTAAAAACTCTTATCTCAAGATAGTTTCAGCTTTCAAGTTGACATTTGATCTCCCTAGAATTGATTTTTTGTGTATGGTGTAAGATAAGGGTCAAGTTTTCTTTATCACATCAATGTCTAGTTGCTCTAGTATCACTTATTAATAATACCATCCTTTCCCTTTGAAGAGCATGAATATCTTTTTAGTAAATAAAATGAACATATATACCTGGACTTATTTCCAGGCTGTTAAGTTCTGTAGATCTGTTTGACTATATTTATGCCAATATCACGCTGTCTTAATTACCAAAGCTTTAGGGTAAGTTTAAAATCTGTTAGTGCCAGGAGGCATCTGGGTGGCTCAGCTGGTTAAGTGTCCGACTCTTGATCTCAGCTCAGGTCTTAATCTCACAGTCATGAGTTCAGGCCCCATGTAGGGCTCTGCGCTGGGCATGAAGCCTACTTAAAATAAAAAATCTGTTCGTATAGGTCTTCTAATGGGTTTCGTTTTTTGTTTGTTTGTTTGTTTAGATTGCTTTTAGCTAGTCGAGGTCCTTTGCAATTCCAAATAAATTATTGGTTCAGATTACTGATTTCTATCACACAAAAAAATTAAGCCTGCTGGGATTTTGGTTGGAGTTGTGTTAAATCTATGGATCAATTTAGGGAGAATTCATATCTTAATATCACATCAAGGGTGTATCTCTCCATTTATTTGGGTCTTCTTTAGTTTTTCTGAGCAATGTTTGATAGTTTTCACTATACAGGTCTTGCATATTTTGTTAATTTTCTAATTAATTTCCCTAATGACTTCTCCTTTGGCCAGTAAACAATTTAGAAATGTGTTGCTCAATTTCCAAACATTAGGGAGATTTCTATATTTTTGTTACTGACATCTAGTTTAATACTATTGTGGTCAAAAAATATATTCTGGGTGACTTTGGTCCTTTGAAATTTATCAAGACTTGCCTTATAACCCAGAATATGGTCTACTTCAGTGAATGATCTTTGTGCTTTTATTTGTTTTAATTTTTATTTTTTAATTAAGTAGGCTCCACACCCAACATGGGGCTCAAACTCACAACCCTGAGATCAAGAGTCGCATATGTACATTTAAATAGTGTGTATTCTTTCTTCTTTTTCATAGTTGTTGGCTATAATAAACTATAAGTAATTTACAAATGTCTATTTAGGTCAGATTGTTCATATCTTATATATTGTTACTAAGTTTTGTTTGTCTTTTCTACCCCTTACAGAAAGAAATATTTTTAAATCTCAAATTCTAATTGTGGATTTATCTACTTATTTCTGTCAATTTCTGCTTTCTATTTGAAGGTATACTATCAGGCACATACACATTAAGGATTATTATATCTTCCTATTAAATTGACCCTTTTATCATTATTAAATTTCCCTCTTTATATCTGATAATACATTTTGCCTTAGAGTCTACTTTGATACTATATCCACGGCTATAATTTTTTTTTTTTGATTCATGGTTTCTTTCTCAAAAGAGAGGCCATGGCTTCTCCATCAGTTTGTTTTTTTATATTTAATATAATTTATTGTCAAATTGGTTTCCATACAACACCCAGTGCTCATCCCAACAGGTACCCTCCTCAATGCCCATCACCCACTTTCCCCTCTCCCTCACCTCCCATCAACCCTCAGTTTGTTCTCAGTATTTAAGAGTCTCTTATGGTTTGCCTCCTTCCCTCTCTGTAATTTTTTTTTCCCCTTCCCCTCCCCCCGGTCTTCTGTTAAGTTTCTCAGGATCCAAATATGAGTGAAAATATATGGTATCTTTCTCTGCCTGACTTATTTCACTTAGCATAATACCCTCCAGTTGCATCCACGTTACTGCAAATGGCCAGATTTCATTCTTTCTCATTGCCAAGTAGTATTCCATTGTATATATAAACCACATCTTCTTTATCCATTCATCAGTTGATGGACATTTAGGCACTTTCCTTAATTTGGTTATTGTTGAAAGTGCTGCTATAAATATTGGGGTACAAGAGCCCCTATCACACCTATAATTTTTATAAATGTAACCTTAATTGTTAAGCTTTCTTATGTTTAGTGTTTACATGGTATACAGTATTTATGTTTTCATCATTTTACTTTCAACTGTTCTGTGTCTTAACATTTAAAGTTTGCGTCTTACAAAAATATTGTCGAATCTGGTTTTTTACTCAATCTAATCATATCTGCCTTATAGTTGGAATGGTTAGTCTTTTCATATTTAATGTAATTACTGATCTGATTTTAAGCCTACCTACCTTCTCAGTGTTTGTTTTTACTTGTTTCATATGTTCTTTTGTCTTTGCTCCTCCTTTGCTGGCTTCTTTTGGACTGTCAAAAATTTCCCTCCTATTTTGTCTATTCTATTATATTACCTTGTGATGTTTTGATGATTCAGGGAATAAATTAGTAATTCAAAAAGCTTGTGCCAAAATTCACAGTCACAGGACTTACCTTTAAACTTTTGCAATGTAGTTATCATTTTCGCTATGTGACACTGTTTGGTTTCCTATTACAAAGTATGTGTGGGTGCTACATAGGTATAGATATGTGTGTTTGTATGTGCGTGTGAGTGGGTATGTGTTGTGCATATGTGTGTACAAACACATATGTGTGTACCTGTGCCTGAATTTATAGTGTGCCATGTGAATGTTGCCTTTAATTCTTAAGTAAATAAGTGATGAATTTAAAAAGCATATTTCCCAATTCAATGATATCTCTTCATTAATTTCTGAGTAGAGTGAAGTAATCGGTAAATGACAACATAATGGTCTATCGGGATAAAGGGTTCTGTCAAACCGTTTTAACTTGTTAGCCAGAATTTAATTCAAGCGTTAGAAGAAAAAAGTTGTATGTTCATAAACAATCTCAAGGGGCAGATATGAATGATGTCCTAATATAATTCAGTATACATTTCCATAAAAACTTACAACAATAAAATTCATGAAAGCCTTAGAGGATGACGTCAGCCCCTTCTGACATAGGAGAAACATTTATTATTTTGTCTTCATGTTGACTCTTTTTTCCCACTAATTTCTTAAGGAAATTCCTTCCTCTCTCCCTCTCTGGTAATGTGGTGAGACTTTGTTTTGGAAAGCTTCAGGGGAAGAGAGATTTTGGGAAAGGTTTGGGGCAGTCTAGAGGAACTTACTTCCCTTGGCGATTGATCTGATCAACACTTGCTGCACACAGGTATGATGCAAGTCTGTGCATGTGTGGGGATTATGTTTAACCAAGTGTTTGTTCACTGAAATGGTGAAATGAAATTTGGGGGAGTTTTGAGAAATAATTTGTGCAATATAATTGTAACAAAGGTCTATTTGATGAGACTAAGGTCTTCTCTAGCAGCAGAAATTATATTAATTTCTTTTACTTTGATTTGACGCTGTGATATAGACAAAAAGATATATTCATTCGCTAGATTAATCCACAATTTTTAAATACTTATAATGCTAAGTATTCTGCCAGGTCCAATGGGTAATCTGAAATGAAACAGTCCAAATTACTACTGCACAAAGACACAGTCAAGTAGGGGGAGCTACAATATGAACACAAATAACCACAGGGTAAGGTAGGAAGTGACATGAACCTTAAGTTTGAACAAAGTGCTGAGGGAGTTCAGGCAGAAAAGATTATTTTCAACAGAGGCTAGGATAGGTCAAAGAAGTCTTCATGAAGGAGGGGATATTTGAAATGGGCCCTAAAGGATCAGTAAAATTTTATAGGTACCATTAAATTTGATAGAATCTGATAGGGGCATCTGGGTGACTCAGTTGGTTAAACATCCGAATTCAGCTCAGGTCATGATCTCACAGTTTGTGGGTTGAAGCACCTTGTCGAGCTCTGGGCTGACAGCTCAGAGCCTGGAGACTGCTTCAGATTCTGTGTGTGTGTCTCTCTCTCTCTGCCCCTCCCTCACTTGTACTCTGTGTGTGTGTCTCTCTCTCTCTCTCTCAAAAATAAATAAACATTTTAAAAATAGAAAAGAATCTGATGACATTGAAGGTATTATTAGAGGTAGACACATGGCCAAAGGTATAGTGATGGATTTAGGGAAAAAGGAACAATTCTGTTTTGTTTGTATATAAAGTACAAGTAAGAAAGTAGGAAAAGATAACTCAGAAAAAGATAAGATGGGCCATAACCAAGGGAGTATTAAATGCCAACCTATCATTATTACTAATTGAACAATCAACTTTTTATAATTTCCCTTACCATGTGTTAAAAATAGGAATAGCTGCTATGTAGACATATAGAAGAATGAAACATGGTCTATATGTGTATAGGAATAAAACACAATTCCCCCAAATTTAAATTGTCCCATTCTTTTCAACTTTATAAATATTCTGGGTTTTTAAAATGCTTTGTAGCGGCACCTGGGTGGCTCAGTCTGTTGAGCATCAGACTCTTGATTTTGGCTCAGGGCATGATCCCAGGGTCATGGGATCGAGCCCGGCATTGGGCTCCACACTGAGCATGGAAACTGCTTTGGACTATCTCTCTGTCTCTCCCTATGCCCCTCTCCCCTGCTTGCATAGTGCACACGCTCTCTCTCTCTCTAAAAAAAAAAAAAAAAAAAATGCTTCGTTTATATTTATATTCAGTTATATTTATATTTAATGTTGTATTATATTATATTTACCTATCATTTACAATGGCGCTAATTCAAAAGCGGGTTCAAATAGCAAAGTAGTTTTCCATTGACCTGCCTATGGTCAGTAACCCCGCCTATGGTCAGTAACCCCCGCCTATGGTACCTCTTACTGAGCTTCAGTCTGCCAAGATCACAGAGATTTCTGGCCTTTGTTTTCTTCTCCTAAGTTTTAAGCATTCAGAACTTCATGAGCCAGCTATAGTAGCCCATCTTTAACATTAAACATTGAGCACATCTATGGCCACTACTTAATAACTCCCCTGGTTTTGACTTTCTATTCTATACTCTCCCTAGTTCCAGTCTGTGGTAGGTGGAATTTGGTTCTCTAAATTCCTGACCCCTGGTATACGTACACTTTCTTCCAGTTATTCAATCAAACACTAATCTAGGTGTTGCTATAAAAAGAATTCTGCAGATGTAACTTAAGGTCCTAAATCAGCTGACCCTAAGATGGAAAGATTGTCTGAGTGGGTCTGACCTAATCATATCATCCTTTCAATCTGACTCTAGAGGTAAAACAGGAAGTCAAAGAGAGTTTAAACATGAGAAGAATTTAACAAGGGAGAAAATCTCTGTTGCTGGCTTTGAAAATACAGGGGGTCATGTGGCATGGAATACAGGTGGCCTCTAGGAGCTGAGAGTAGCCCCTGGCTGGGAGCCTGCAAGGCAAAAGGGGACCTCTGTCCTACAATGGCAAGAAACTGAATTTTGCCAAAAACTTGAATGAGTTCAGAAGGGAATTCTTCCCCAGAGCCTCCAAACGTGAACTCAGTCTAGCCAATACTTTGACTTAGCCGTTGAGATCCTGAGCATCCAACCCAGCCATGATGTGTCTAGACTTCTGACCCACAGGACTGTGAGTTAATAAATGGGTGTTGTTTAATTTTTGACTTTTATTTTTAATATATATTTTATTGAAGTATAATTAGCATACAGTGGTATATTAGTTTCGGGTGTACAATATTCTATTCGGCTATGTTTTTTAAATGTTTTTCTTCTAGAATTTTTAAAGGTTTTCTGTCCATATTTACATTTTTATTCACCTGAAATTTGTTTTGGGGAATGATATGAACTAGAGATGGAGGCACTTTTTTTCTCAGTATGGAAAACTAGCTATTCCCACACTGTCCCCACTCATTTGCAATGCCTGCTCTGTTATATAATAAGCTTCCATATGGAAGTGGAACTATTTATAGGCCTTCCATCAATCTATTTGTTCTATCCCTGCCCTAGTGTGTTATTCTGTCTTACACCACGATGTCCTAATTACTATAGCTTCAGGATACAAGGTGCATGATATTTTGAAGAGTGAATCCCCCTGTTCTTCTTCAAACATTTTGGCAATTCCTGGCCCTTTGTTCATTCAAATGGACTTTAGGATAATACTGGTTAACTTTTAGCAAAAAAGTTGTTGTTTTTTTTTTTTAATCAAAAAAGGACTTTGGATTTGGGGAGAACAGATGTCTTTCTGTTATTGAGACTTCCCATCTGTGAGCATTTGTTTTTTTAATTAAAGTTTTCTATTTTTCTCTTATGAAAGCCTTACACAGGGGCTCCTGGGCGGTTCAGTTGGTTAAGCCACCGACTCTTGATTTTGACTCAGGTCATGATCTCACGGTCATGAGATCAAGCTCAGCATTGGAGTCCATGCTGAGCATGGGGCCTACTTAAGACTCTCTCTTTCCCCACTCTCTCTCTCTAAAAAAAAAGGAAAAAAACGCCTTACATCCTTGCAAAAGATTTATTTCTATATACCATACATGTTTTCTTGCTATTATAAATGACATCTTTAAAATTACATTTTTGAACTATTTGTTGCTTTTTTGTGTGGGGGGGAATATAGTTGGTTTGTGTAGCAATTTACCTGTTGGTTCCTGTGGATATCTTTAGTGGAAAAGCATATAAGTTGAAAATAATGACAGTTTTGTGACTTTATTCCAATCCTTATATCCCTCTTAACTGTATAATATTACTACATATCATGCAGTGTATGGTATAGTATAGTATATGGGATATCAATGTATATGTACATTTGACCTTTGAGCAACATGGATTTGAACTGCACAGATCCACATATGTGCAAATTTTTTCTGATAAATACACTACAATACTGTAAACATATTTTCTTTCTTATGGTTTTCTTAATATTTTTTTTCCTCTAGCTTTATTGTAGGAATACATTATATAATATGTATAGCATACAAAATACATGTTTATTGACTGTTTAGGTTACCAGTAATGCTTCTAGTCAACAGTAGATTATTAGTGCTTAAATATCCAGGGAGTCAAAAGTTATACACAGATTTTTGACTACATGGGGGTCAGCACCCCTAAGCTCCATATGGTTCAAAGGTCACTGCATATACTATATGGTATAGTATACCTATAGCTTTTACTGTATTACTGTAGCTATATTATATAATCATATACCAATTATATAATTAGATATACTAATTATATAACATAATTATATAATATAGCTACAGTAATACCCCAAGACTCTCGCTAACAGATACAACAGGAAGAAAAGATGTCTAACCTATAAAGATCTCTCTGTGATTATTTTTTAGTGATAAGCTCAGGAGCTTATTTAAATAGCCATATTCAATAGGTCACTGCTAGAATTAGGCCTGTAAATACATACCAGTATTTTCCCAAAATAAAATTGAATATACTGTTTGTCAGGCAGGATCTATTAGCTTAGGCTCTGCACTGTAAGTCAGTTCTCCAGAAATGGTAATAATTTTGTATTGATCCAACGAACTTTACTGTTAAGTGTTCCTCAGAACCAAAGACATGGTGTTAAATAGTAAGTATAAAAGGATAGTGCATTAGTCTGCTTCCATAACAAAATACCACAGACTGGGTGGTTTAAGCAAATTGCCTCAGACTTGGTGGCTGAAAAAATAGACATTTATTTTCCCACAGTTCTAGAGGCTGAAGTCCCAGATTGAGGTCCACGGGGTCAGTTTCTGGTGAGGGCCCTCTTCCCAGCTTGTGGACAGCCACCTTCTTTCTGTGTCCTCACAGTGTGGACAGTAAGCAAGCTCTCTGGTATCTCTGCCCATAAGGATACTAATCCTTTCAGATCAGGGCCCCAACGTTAAGACCTCATTTGACTCTTAATTATCTCCTTACTCAAAATTCAGTCACGTGGAGTTTAGGCCTTGAACAAATTTTAGAGGGATACAAACATTCAGTATAACAGATAACTATTTCAATACCCCCACTTAACTTATTTTTCAGGTTAACTGGTCCTCTCCATCCTCTTTGTAAAAGGTGTACATTCTTATGGCCTGACAACTCGTGGCCTACTAGTATGCCCCACACTGCTATTTCCACATGTTGAATGGTCAGCTTCTTTTTTTTTTTTTTTTTTTTTTTTGAGGAGGAGGAGCTCACTTTATTGGGGGGAGAGCACTGCACGTGGCCAACACATGAAGGCCGCCTGGCGGGCACCCTACACACCGCGCTCAAAAAGGGACACGGGAAGTTTTGCTAAGAAAGATCAACTGGAACATGGGTTCCTCTGGGCGGCTTCCCAGCCTCATCCCTCCGAGGAGTCAGGATGCTCCCGACCGTTTCTTTGAAGGCAGATGTGGTCACTACAAGTAGAGGCCCTCAAGGGTGCCTTCTTGTTTTTTATAAAGAACATTTTCTTTGGATTTTTTAAAGTCTTCATTTGTTACTTTCATTCTGTGTTCTCTCAAGGCCATCAGACCAGCTTCTGTACAGGTCGCCTTGATATCGGCCCCAGAGAGGTCATCTTTAGCCATGATCAAGTCGTCCAGGGTCACATCATCAGCCAGCATCATCCTGCTTGTGTGGATCTGAAAGATGCACTTCTTAGTCTTTTCATCAGGCTGGGGGGGACTCATTTTTCCTGTCAATGTGGCCTGGTCTGATAAGTGCTAGATCCAAAGTTTCTATTTGGTTTATGGCCATGATAACTTTCTGGTCACCCCTTGAATCAAATCCATCCAACTGGTTCAACAGTTCCAACATTGTTCGTTGAATTTCTCTTTCACCACTGGCATTTGAATCATATCTTTTTGTTCCAATGGCATCAATTTCATCAATAAACACGATGAATGGCCCATGTTCTTCTGCAACTCGAAACAACTCCCAAACGAGTTTGGGCCTATCACCTAGGTACTTCTGAATAAGTTCAGAGCCAACCAGTCTTGGGAAAGTGGCTGAGGTTTGGTTTGCTACCGCTTTGGCTAATAAGGTTTTACCTGTGCCAGTTGGTCCATAGAGAATGACCCCTTTTGGGGGCTTTATACCCATCTCTTCATAATATTCAGGATGAGTGAGAGGAAGCTCCACAGATTCCTTAATTTCCTGGATTTGGTTGTCCAACCCCCCAATATCAGCTTGGGTTTCCTGGGGGGCTTTTCTACTTTCATCACCATGACCAAGGGATCCGTGTCATCCATGAGCACCCCTATTATGGCATGTACCTTGTGGTTGAGCAGGACTGAACAGCCTGGCTCCAGCAGGTCCTTGTCTACAAAGGAAAGAATGCTGATGTAGTGTTCTGAGCCCACAGATGTGGACACGATGGTATGATTGTCATCAATGATCTCTTCCAACGTTCCTACCAACATTGGGGTCCCCCTCAGATCATCCACCTTTGATCTTTCCTCCTCTTGCTTTTCTTCTAAAGGCTTCATTTGTTCCTGATTTCTAATGAATTCTTCCCCCATGAGAAGATAGTCTTTAATTCTAACTTGAGTAATTTTAAGCGGCACCGAGTGCGAGGTGTCACCAGTGGCAGCTTGCTGGCAGCATCAGTCCCTTTGGTTGGTACTCTGTTTGGTACAGGAGGTTTGTACTTCTTTCTCTTGTCCTTGTCATCCTTCTTGACACCTCCAGGGCCATGACCACTACTCTGACTTTGACCCATCTTGCTTTGGCCGCTCAAACTGCCGCTACCAGAAATCAATGGTCAGCTTCTTAAGAGTAGTTCTGTTGATTCCCAAACTCATTCATACCTGTTGAACTTGTTATTGTAATTATAGAATTTGATTTGCAAGTGAATAAATATGCATGTGTAAAGAAAAAGTTATCATTTCTGTGAAAACAAAATTATGAATTCCAGGAAAGATTCAGTAGTTTTAAAAATTGTCGTGAAAGTACTTGACAAGACAATGATAAAGGATTAGAAAACAATAAAAATCCAGGATTTGCACCAAAATTGTCTCAGAAGTGGCTTTAGTTCTCCTTCCACTTTCAAGAATCTGAAATTGGATATTGTGACAAATGCATTACACACGTTTATGTAAACATGTGGTCATGGAATCCCTCACATCAGCAGATGCAAAGCATAGATTTCAGTAAGGGCTAACAGATCGTGTGCATTTACACATTTTACGATAAAATACAATGGTAAGGCATATTTTTATTATTTTGAACTGTCTTTAGCCACCAACCACTTTTCCTAATCACTCCAATAAAACTTCTCTTATACTGCTGAGCAGGGCTATATTGGGGCACAATTAGTACACCGTTGACTGACTTAGAATCTAAGCCACAGACAAAAGCCCAGCCTTCAGCACTGTCTGTCTTGTTTGCTTATCTCAGTAGCCAGCCACCAACATGTATAAATAGAGGAGGCATGTATAAGCACTATCAGAATGCTATTCTTTTCACCCATGCCATTGATTTCTAAAGCCAGAAGGCAATGAGGTGAATGCCCTGGCAGATACCACTCCACAGAACCCCGGGACAAATAATCCTAGGGAAAAATAATCTCCTCCAGGATACTGCCTTTTCCTTTAGCTGTAGTGATTGAAAGGACCTTAATTTCTTAATCTTTGCACCGGTAGTGCGTCAAGGACAGCACAATTGTAAAAACCAACAGCCCTTTAGAGGTACATCCTACCTTTCATCCAACAAGTTCCTTTTTTTTTTCTACAGATACTTTCCTTTGCCCTCACAGCCCTGCAATGGAGAAAATAGAAGCTAATTAATGATTTCATCTTCAAAAGAGACCTCACCCTCAATAGAACTCAATTGTTTACTTAGATTCTCTTATGAGTCTATCGGTTCCAGTCTTACTTAACTTCCTCCACCAGCCCCACAGAGTCAGAAAATTCTCAGCGTGGTCAGGTTCACCAAGCCCTGCTTATGACCCTCCACGTGTTTGCTGCCTGTCCTCTCTCTTCAGAGACGATGTTAAACAGCTGTTGGAGAATTGCATTTCAGCCACCATCCCCTACTTCCATGCCATCCCAGCAGGACTCCCTGTTAATCCAAACAGGACAGAGGTTGTGAGAGTGGGGAGAGCCACTTCAGCTCAAATCTGACAGGGCAATGATTGCCTTGAACTGCTGGCTGGTAAAATATTTAGCTGACCGTGTTTCCAGACTTTTTTGTGTTATCAGCATCACAATGACAAATACATTAAGTTGACTAAAAAGGCTCTTTGAATTCTCACCAGAATGGGCAAGTTGTACGTAATAGGGAATGATATGAATTTATATTCATTAAGATTAATCTCTGTGACTGGCTCCATTGGATGGTCTAAGTAAAAATGACATGGACTTGCAGCAGGCATAATTAGAGGGAGGGGAAGACAGCACTGAGAACTTTCTAAACCAGTGTTTATGACAGCGGTAGAACAAAAGATTCTTGGAGCTGGGAGAAACACTGGCATCCATTTAGCCCAAGTGCTTATTTTACAGATTAAAAAATAGCCAACATGTTTCTCATCAGGAACACCATTGTCATTTGGGTGGGACAGTTCTTTGCTCTGAGGGACCATCCCACACATTGCAGGATGTTTAGCATCCCTGGCACCTGCCCACTAAATGTCAGTAGTCTCTACAGTCATTATGACAATTAAGTGCCTCCCGTCACAGACTTCCCAATGTGCCTGAGGGGGTTGTGCCTCTCCCTGATGAAAAACCTCTGAGCCAAATTGCTCATAAACAACCAGGAAACGTGTGCTAATGCAAATGATTCACTGATAACACTTCTTAAGATTTAATGTGTAGGAGAATCAATGAGAAATCTTGTTAAAAAGGCAGACCCTGATTCAATAGACTCTGTATTTTTAACCACGTCATAGGTGATGCCAAGACTATCAGTTCAGGGGCACCTGGGTGGCTCAGCCGCTTAAGCGTCCAACTTTGGCTCAGGTCATGATCTCGTGGTTCATGGGTTGGAGCCCCATGTTGGGCTCTGTGCTGACAGCTAGCTCATAGCCTGGAGCCTGTCTTTGGATTCTGTGTCTCCCTGTCCCTCCCATGCTTTCTCTCTCTCTCTCTCTCTCTCTCTCTCTCTCTCTCTCTCTCTCAAAAATAAATAAAACATTTTAAAAATTAAAAAAAAAAGACTGTTAGTTCACATATCCCACTTTGAGTAACAAGGAACCAGGGATCTAATTAAGAGGATGTCTAAACTGTCTTGGTGTCCTTACTAGTTCATTTCACACCCGGAGTTGTGGCTAAGGAATGCCACAAAAGTGTACCTGCTCTTGGTATTGGCTTTTCAGATCTGCTCTGGCTTTGCCTTGAGGACTCTGCTTTAATTTGTTCCTTCTCCTGGGTGACCTCATGGTAGATGGTCTTTGCCACTCTGCACAGCACCCTTCAGACTATCTTTTTGTTTCCAGAGCCCAACTTTATGTGAGAGCCTCTCTTCGAGTCTCAGCTGCTGCTCCAGGAAGCCCAAATGAGACCAAAAGCAAGGTCCCTGCTTGCTATGTGAGCTGGCAGAGGTGGACGGGGCCTGGGAGAGCCTGAGCTGTTACTTATCTTGGTGACAGAGCCAGCCAGGGCCAGTATTTCCTAACTCCCTGCTCAGAGATCCTCCCCAGTGGCCTATGATCTTGTTTCCCTTGTATTCCTACCATTAAGCAAAACTATGTGTCACTCAGTACACCTGTTTAACTTACCAAGAAAATGCCACCCACTCTGCTTCAGTAAGAAGGTTTCTTATGGGTCAGCTTCCTGGTTGAAGCTCAATGTGGAGAAACACTCTTGCATCATGTAACATATGGCATACTGAAAAATAAGTTCCTGCAGGCACTGTTGTCATTTTTTCCCCATTCCTGCCACTTGGAAATAGTTGGATCCGTTTCCTGCGGTGATAAAGCAATAAGATATAAAGGAACTTAATTGTTATGTATAGAAAATCAGTTCCATATTCTTCACTCCCTTTTCTGGTTCCTTCCATGCCTTTTCAGCCAAAGAAAAAAACTCGAAGGCCATCCATGTGGGTGAGTAGGCACTTTATCAGGAGCAAGGAACTCTGTAACTCCAGAATGTCTGTGTGAGCCTGGGTTCCCCTGAAAGCCGATTAAGGTTTGTGTGGGTTTGTTTGAGAATGGAGATTCCATGGAGCCAGCAGGGCAGCAGGGAGAGTCAGACAATGTGAGGGGAAGCAAAACAAGGATACTTTGTCAAGTTGGCCACTGCTACCTGTGCTGGATGCTGCCTGGGCCATCTGAGAAGGCCTATGAGAACTCTCATCTAGAGGATGAAGGGAGGAAACATTTATCCATCACCTTCCACACCCCATTTGTCAAGGTTGGCCCACAGGTGTTGACGCCCCTGAATTTCCAGGTTGTGCAGGTATGAGTGCCCAGGGAGTTCCTGAAGGACCTCACTAAATCAGAACCAGACAAAATGTGTGAGGAGGTGCTGGGACAAGAGGTGGGGTTGAGTGAAATTTTCATTGATTTCTAAGAGGCAATAATCCTTGAGATGATGGAAGACATTTAGGACAGCTGTGGGAGTCCCAGGAATTGGAGACATCCCAGTTGAAATGTCTTCGGCTTTCCTAACACAAGCTTTTATCTTATGAGGCTGTACTTTCTCAAAGTCATACTTCCAACCTGCATGCTGCAAACCTGATTTGTCACAGGAAGGGCCCAAATAAGGAGTCTTACAAATTTTGCTCTTAGAGAATTACAGAGTCAGTGTAGACTACCTCCCAAGTGTTTCTCATACTCAACTTTGGGTACAGGAAGACTCGCCATAAAAATGGCTTTTTCAGACTGGATATGCGCATGCAAAAAATCAGAAGAAAACATAGGAGAAAAGCTTCATGACATTCAATTTGGCAATGATATCTTGGTATGACACCAAGATAGGCAGCAAAAGTAAAGATAGAAGAAAATATTTGTAAATCGTATATTTGATAAGGGCTTGATATCCAGAATCTCCTACAACTCAACAACAAAAACACCAACAACTCAATTTAAAAATGGGCATAGGGCTTTCATAGATGATTCTCAAAAGATATACAAATGGACCATAAGCATATGCAAAGATGCTGATTGCAAATCCTTAAAAACATGCAAATCAAAACTGCAATGAAATACCACCCCACACCCATCAAAATGACTATGGTATTAGTTTGCTAGGGCTGCCGTAACAAAATGCCACGGCCTGGGTAACTTAAACAGCAGAAACTTCTTTTCTCAGGTTCTGGAGGCTAGAATTCCCAAGGTATCAGGAGCTTTCTTCTTCTAAGACCTCCTTGGCATGCAGGGAGCAGCCTTTCCTCTGTGTGTACACATCCCTGGTTTCTCTCTGAATAGCCTAATCTCTTCTCTCTTTTTTTAATTTTTTAATGTTTATTGATTTTTGACACAGAGAGAGGCAGCATGAGCAGGGCAGATGCAGAGAGAGAGAGAGAGAGAGAGAGAGAGAGAGAGAGACAGAATCCAAAGCAGGCTCCAGGCTCTGGGCTGTCAGCACAGAGCTCAACATGGGACTCGAACCCACGAACCATGAGATCATGACCTGAGCTGAAGCACAGAGCTCAACATGGGACTCGAACCCACGAACCATGAGATCATGACCTGAGCTGAAGTCAGACACTCAACCAACTGAGCCACCCAGGTGTCCCCCTAATCTCTTCTTATAAGGACACTAGTCAGATTGGATTAGGGCTAACCCTAATAGCCTCATTTTAATATAATTACCCTTTAAATGCCCCATCTATAAATATGGTCATGTTGGAACCTTAACATATGAATTTGGGGAGGACATGATTCAGTCCACAACAGGTGCTATTGGAAAAACAGAAGATAACAAGTGTTGGTGAGGATGTGGAAAAACTGGAACCCTTGTATACAGTTGATGAAAATATAAAATGACACAGCTTCTATGGAAGGCAGTGTGGCAATCTGCAAAAATTTTAGAATAGAATTACTTTATGATCAGGGCACCTGGGTGGCTCAGTTGGTTGGGCGTCCAACTTTGGTTCAGGTCATGATCTCACGTTTCATGAGTTCAAGCCCCGAGTAGGGCTCTCTGCTGACAACTCAGAGCCTGGAGCCTGCTTTGGATTTTGTATCTCCCTCCCTCTCTGCCCCTCCCCTGCTTGCACTCTGTCTCTTTCTCTCTCAAAAGTAAAGGTGTTGTTTTTTTTTTTTTAATTTTTTTTTTCAACGTTTATTTATTTTTTTGGGACAGAGAGAGACAGAGCATGAACGGGGGAGGGGCAGAGAGAGAGGGAGACACAGAATCGGAAACAGGCTCCAGGCTCTGAGCCATCAGCCCAGAGCCCGACGCGGGGCTGAACTCCCGGACCGCGAGATCGTGACCTGGCTGAAGTCGGATGCTTAACCGACTGCGCCACCCAGGCGCCCCGTAAAAGTAAAGGTTTTTTAAAAATTAAAAAAAGAAAAAGAATTACTTTATGATCTAACAACTCTACTTCTGGGTATATACCCAAAAGAATTGAAAGCAGGATCATAAAGAGACATTTGTCCACACATGTTCATAGCAGCATTATTCACAGTAGCCAAAAGGTAAAAGCAACCCAGGTGTCATCGAGGGATGAACGAATAAAGAAAATGTGATATATACCTACAATGGAATATTATTCAGTCTTGAAAAATATTGTTCAGAAAGAAATTCTGACACATGTTACAACACGGATGAACCTTGAGGACATTATGCTGGTCACAAAAAGACAGATACTGTATGATTCCACTTAAGTGAGGCAGTCGAATTCACAGAGACAGAAAGTAAAGTGTAATTACGGGGGCAGGTTGAGGGGGCAGGTTGAGGGGGCAGAGACTGAGGAGTGGTGTTTAATGAGTATAGAGTTTCAGTTCTCCACGTTGAAAGAGTTCTAGAGATTGGTCGTACAACAATGTGAATGTGAATGCACTTAACACTATTGAACTGTACACTGGTTAAGATGGTAAATCTTATGTATACTTTACTACAATTAAAAATAAAACAAAAAATAGCCATGGAAGTGATAGAGAAGGAAAGCCATCAGAAAATGGGTGACTGGGCACATGGCTGGCTCAGTCGGTAGTTATGCAACTCCTGATCTCGGGGTTGTAAGTGCGAGTCCTACATCGAGTGTAGAGATTACTTAAAAATTAAAAAAAAAAGATCTTTAGAAGAAGAAAGTGGGTGAGTAGCTAAATGAATGGATGAATGAGAATGAGCAAGTGGAAAATGATAAATCCTTACAAAACCGTTTCATTACTAAATGGAGATGTTTTAAACTACTAAATTTGCTGATACAAACATAGGTATTTCCTTTGTGGTTACCCAGAAATCTGCTGCAAGGCAGGAATGGACTCTAAATCTTGACCTCTTCTCCAGGTTTTGCTCAGTAGGCCATGCAGCATAATGCCTAGAATTAGACACTGAACTTGATGAGCAGTGACATAGAAGGATCCGTAGGGGCTCGGGGCTTCTTTAGCTATTGCTGCCCATTTACAGGATTCTCTTTGGGAACTATTGGCACAGGATTCTAAAGAGCTTTGTCCCACTGTACTTCAATCAGTAATGAGAATAGCATACAGATGTCAACTCGAAAGCTATTCAATCTGGAGATAGTTAAACTGGTGGTAGCTGTTAATGCACTAAGTCATACCTCTAATGCTAGAATTATGTTGCCTAACAAGCGATCATCTTTGACATTCACCAGAAACCAAAGTCATGCTTGCATAAGGCCATGAGGAAGTAGGAAATACAAAACCATTGCAAAATTGTTTTGCATTCAGAATAGACTGATTTTTCATTTGGATTTGGCTGATATTCATACCATCTGCCATTTGCCCATACCATGTTATGAACACACTATAATCTTCTCCAAGACATTAAGAGAGTATGGAATTCACTTTAATCGCATATACTAACTTTTATATTAATTTAATTAATTGAATTTTATAAATATGATCAGCAAGGGTTTTTCTGAATGATAAAGTTATTTTATAATGATCACAATAAACATTAGCATTTATGAAGAGTCTAAAAGAGATGACCAAGCTCAGAATGAAGGAAGAGAAATTTATTTAAATGACAAAAACTTGGGTTCCTACTACACTCTTATAGTTGATCTATGTTTTTTTGTTTGTTTGTTTTTTAACATTTATTTATTTTTGAGAGACAGAGAGAGAGCATGAACAGGGGAGAAGCAGAGAGAGGGAGTCATGGAATCCGAAACAGGTTCCATGCTCTGAGCTGTCAGCACAGAGCCTGATGTGGGGCTCAAAACTCACGAACAACAAGATCACGACCTGAGCCAAAGTTGGGCACTTAACCGACTGAGCCACCCAGGAGCCCCAGTGTTTTAAAGCAGTTATTCCCATTATTTTAAATATTCTTTAGCCATTTAGTGTCAAGAAAGATTAATCTCATTTAACAGAATAAAATGCTCATATAAAATGTAGAGGCACTTGGGTGACTTGGTTGAGTGTCTGACTCTTTATTTCAGCTCAGGTTATGATCCCAGGGTTGTGGGATTGAGTGCTGTGTTGGGCTCTGTGCCGAGTGGGGAGCCTGCTTGAGATTCTCTCTCCCTCTCTGCCTCTCTCCCTCACCCACATTCTCTCTCTCTCTCCCTCTCTCAAAAAAATTTTTTTTAAGATTAAAAATAAATAAAATGCAGAACCCAGTTTGATCACCAGTCTTTTTATTGATTGATTGATTGATGATCACTGGTCTTTAAGAGACACAAATAAATAGGATTGAGGATGTACAAATAACAGTAACTATAATGGAAGTGTCTAGAATAATTTTATGTGATAAATGATTAATGAACCTAAGAATACTAACACAGAAAAAATCTGAGAGACAAGATATCCATTTTAAAATATTTTAAGAGTTGCTGGATGAAAGATAAGTTATATTTCCATGGCACCAGGGGGTAGAAATATGACCACTGGATAAAAAGAGTGGTGTGTTACATATATTAATACCTTAGTTGATATAAAGCTAAAAGTTCCTATGGCCAGTAGGATTTTTAAGTCACATACTAACATCTACAAAATGTAATTTTATGTTTTCAAAGTCTATCATTTTTTTTAATGTTTTATTCATTTTTGAGAGAGAGAGAGCATGAGCAGAGGAGGGGCAGAGAGAGAGGTGGGGACTGAGAATCCAAAGCAGGCTCTGCCTTGACAGGCTGACAGGCTGTTAGCAGAGCCCAGCGTGGGGCTCAGACCCATGAACCATGATCATGACCTGAGCTGAAGTCCAATGCTCAACTAACAGAGCTACCCTGGCACCCCAAGTCTATCGGATTTTATCTCAAGTCTCCAATTGCAAGGGAAAAAGTCATTTTAGGGTAAACCAGGTCAGTTCAAGATTCCCCAGAAGGGGGGCACTTTTCCTTCACAGGCACACCAAGCCATGCAGCCCGGCACAGGGCTTAGATAGGGAGTCACACACTGGCCATGCAAAACTGCAAACCATATATGATAGCTGCTGGTGGAGCAGGGAAGCCAGGTGGGCAGAGTCTGGGGACACTTAGCCACACAGTCTTCTTCTCTAAGTCCCCCTCTTGCTTCTCTCAGTTCAGGGGATTGTTATGTATTCAGAGGATGGGAGGAGGCAGGGTAGGGAGGAATTGGGTCGCTTATTCATCCAGATCCTTCTTGAAGAATTTGACATTTGGGAGTGTTGTTTTATTTGAAGTCCCTTCTTTTATTTGAGGCAATGGAAGCTCTAGATGGCATTGTAAGTGGCCAAAATGGGTAAGAGTCATGGGATGAGAGGGATGAGAGGAGAATTCTTCACACGTGGCCA
Organism: Lynx canadensis; assembly: GCF_007474595.2. Classification (NCBI taxonomy): domain Eukaryota; kingdom Metazoa; phylum Chordata; class Mammalia; order Carnivora; family Felidae; genus Lynx; species Lynx canadensis. Next base: position 75,536,007 of record NC_044307.1, on the reverse strand, counting down.
TAGCGTTTTACGTTACTACTATTTACAAATGCTCAGTATTGCCAAACGTTGGGCACTTCACATTTAACCCTTATGGTAGATAAGTAGTTAAACATTTTAACTGCATGTTATAGATGATGAAAGTTAGGCTTGCAAGATTTACATCTCCAATAGCACTGTTTTAAAGAATAAAAACTGAGATCTGAAACTATAATTGATCCAAAGTGAGTTGAGTTAATATTTTTTGTTCAACTATGTGCCAGTCACTGTTGTATATACCAGGAAATACATCAGCTTTAAACCACTACAGCACTGCCTTAGAACACACTGCATTAGAGAATTGAAAATTCTTGCTCACCAGAGGCCTTTAGGCTAGACTAGAAGACCATGTTGCCAAGATAGTTTCTATTGCACAGTTATCTGTAGCAGTCATTTCAAATAAATAGAATGTTAAGGCTTGAAGAAAATAATCATTTAATCCAACCACCCCCATGAATTAAAAAGCATAGTTTTACCTTCTAATTCCACAAAATGCTTATTAAACTTTGGGTGCCAGTAACATTTATGGAGCTGCAGTCAGGCTGAGACTACAGCAGAAATTTGGTGTGGTCATACGGAGGCTGAGCTCAAAGCCAATGAGAAAGACACCTTTCCCAATGCACATCTCCAATATCTGAACAGTACTGACTGAATTCTAGAGGTGTTTGATCCGCTGCAGGACAATGTACAATCCCATTAAAAAGAAGAATTTATTGGAACATATGAGCAATGGGGATTAGGCATAAGCAAACCGTGGCCCAACTGCCTACTGGTTTTGACAGGTCCAGCCTGACACTCTTTGGGGATGTGCCATGAAAGGCTTGCTGCAATCACACAGTCCTTATGGATGGCACCATGAGCCATGGCTTAGATGGTCCATGGGAGCAATTCTGTGTGGAGCTCTTCTGCTCCACCCTCCTATTTCCAGAAGTGAGGGACAGCTAAGAGTCACTGCATTTACTACCATTGATGCATAATAACACAGGAATGCACCAGGAGATCATTACGGACACTTCTGCTCTCTGCCTTTATACCAGTCAGTGCACTGTTTTTATTATTAGCACATAGAGCACTGTTGACTTGAAAACTTGGTATATGCTTTGAGCATTACAACACCATAAAACATAATGGCAAAGTCTCTCTCCCTTCCCTTATGGTATTTCTAAATGTGCCTGTGGGTACATTTGACATATAGCACATTTGCAAGACGTAACAACTACCATTCAATGTAACAAATAACATAGACAACTATATTTGCTTCATCTGCCCATTTGGCTAAAGTGTTGCCACTTTGATTTCTGCTTTGTGCTCTTCAGATCCTAAAGTGATGTGTTAAATAGATGACTCCTAAAGGTACATCTTGAGCTTGAACCCTTTGCTGAATTCTAGATTCATATATGCAGTGGCTAATTGGCACTTCCTTTTTTTTTTTTTTTTTAATTTTTCTTAAGTTTTATTTATTTATTTTGAGAGAGACAGAGACAGCATGAGCAGGGGAGGGGCATAGAGAGAGGGAGAGAAAGAGAATCCTAAGCAGGCTCTTCACCATCAGCGCAGAACCTGACATAGGGCTTGAACTCACAAAACCAGGAGATCATGACCTGAGCCAAAACTGAGAGTTGGCCACTCAACTGACTGAGCCACCCAGACCTCCTAACATTTCCTTTTAAAGTTAACTCGGGAGGGGCGCCTGGGTGGCTCAGTCAGCTAAGCCCCTGACTTCAGCTCAGGTCATGATCTCATCACCCTGTGAGTTTGAGCCCGAATCAGGCTCTCTGCTGACATTGCGGAACCTGCTTGGATTCCTGTCTCCTGCTCTCTCTGCTCCTCCCCTGCTTGTGCTTTCTCTCTCTCTCAAAAATAAATAAAAACATCAAAAAAAAACCATTTTTTAATAAAAAAAAAGTTACTCTTGGGCACCTGAGTGGCTCAGTCAGTTAAGCATCCAACATTGGCTCAGGTCATGATCTCACGGTCAGGTCTGAGAGTCCCGGCCCCATGTCAGGCTCTGTGCCCACAGCTAGGTGTCTGGAGCCTGCTTTGGATTCTGTGTCTCCCTCTCTCTCTGCCTTTCCCCTGTTCATGCTCTGTCTCTTTCAAAAATAAATCAACATTAAAAAAATTTTTTAAATAGTTAACTCTTATCCACTTCCCCAAATCTATTTTCCCCAATATTTCCACCAAGTGATAAATCTAAGTGTCTTCCTTGATTTCTCCTTTCCCTACATCTAATCTATTCATAAATAATTTCCCCTTTCAAATATATCCTTAATCTGTTTGTGTCTTTTTGCTCTCTGCTGCTACCACTACACCAGCCTAGTACAAGCTACCATCACATAGTCTCCAGATTTTTCTAACATCTTCAAAATTGTTCTCCTCCTTCCACTCTTGCCCCTTACCATTCTTATTTTCACAACCAAAAGTACAAAGATGATAGATAGATAGATAGATAGATAGATATAATGTTCTCACTACCCTCTCACACTGGCCCACTCTCCCACTTAAAATCCTTCATGAGTTTCCATTTATACTTAGAATAAAATCCAAACTCCTTACCACTGCCTCTGAGGTCCTGTGTAACCTGGCTTTCCTTCTCCAGCCACATTTCAGACCACTCCCCACTCATTCATCATGCTCCACCTACTCCTTTCTGTTCTGTAAACTCGCCCAAACTATTTTCACAACAAGGCATTTGTACATGTGGCCTCTGTCCAGAATGCTCTTTCTCCACATCTTTGTATGACCTCAGGACCACTCAGGTCTCAATTTAAGTGCCTGTTCAGAGAAGTTCCCTGACCTCCATATCTAAAGCATGTCTCCCTCAGCCCATCACGCTCTATCACATTACCCTATTTGGAATATCTTATACCAATGTTCTATAAAATGTTTCAACTAAAATTATCTTTTTTTTTTCTTATTTATTATCTGTCTCCCACTATTAAAATATGGAATCTCTGGGGTGCCTGGGTGGTTCCGTCGGTTAAGCGTCAGACTTCAGCTCAGGTCATGATCTCACAGTCCGTGAGTTCAAGCCCTCGTAGGGCTCTGTGCTGACAGCTCAGAGCCTGGAATCTGCTTTGGATTCTGTGTCTCCCTCTCTCTCAGTCCTTCTCCCACTCACTCTGTCTCTCTCTCTCTCAAAAATAAATATTAAAAACATAAATAAATCTAAAAAATATGAAATCCTTAAAGGTTTGTCTTATTCACCACAGTATCCTCAGTGCCTGGAACAGAGCCTAGTACATGGTAGGCACACAATGAATATTTGTTGAATGATTTGGCTTTTCCTTAGGGCACAAAGCGTATTTCAAAGTAAGATACCTAGGTGGGTACAGAGTCTATTTGTTTACTTATGATAAGAGATGCAACCCAAAGATTCAGAGGTCTCCTAGTTTGCTTTTCTAATAAACTCCTTTCTCAACCTTATTAATGTGAATTAAATTTCTGCCTCTTAGACATTAGTGATAATAGATATTGCAAGTTCATTGAATATAACCTCTGCTTTTCACAAAAGGCATGACTGTGGACTATTAGGTATTTTTAAAATAGTGAAAAATTAACACCTTTCATTTTATTCTTTGAGAACACTGGTGTCATGGGAGGAACTTTATATCCTTACAGTCACTGACAAAGACTCCTTGACTAAACTTTAGTCAGACTCCTCTACGTCCTGTTCCTAACTAGGCCTCAATTTTTCCCTCTAGAGAATTTGTAACTTTCAGTACAAATGACTTCATCTATCTCCCACACTAAGACTTGGACAAACACATAGTTTTATCAGCTCAAATCTGTGTTCCTAGGATGAGGACCCCAACTCCCTCAAAATACTATGCCTGAGACAACTCAACATTGCCTAAAGAATGTATTGTTTGTTCCAGATGAAATCTGACTATAGGCCCCTGACCTCCCTTTTCTTGGAGCATTTACTTTAGAAAGCATACAATTGTAAATCCTTTCTCTTTTTTGAGACTGTATATTCTATAATCCAAGAATGCCTTTCTTGAGGAGGTGGGACCATCCTTTTGAAATGTAATCATCAAGAAGGATAGGGCCCTGTCTCCTAGTCTCTGTGGGAGAATAGGAGCCTAACTTTGACCCCTGTTAGCAGATAAAGATTGTATCAACACATTGGCCAACCCCCCACACCATCTTGACACACACACACACACACACACACACACACACACACACACACAGTGTCCTTAAGTACTTTTCTTTTAACACACCCAGAGCTTAAAAAGCCTATACTGCTCTCTCTCCCATGCTGCCGTAGCTTGAGTAAAATCTGTCTTGCCACTTTTAACAAGAGTCCAGTGAACAGTTTCTTTTTAACATCATGAGCTAGCCAGTTATTATGTGTGGCATATTTGGCTCTATTTTCATATGGATAAATTGTTATAGATAGTGTACTACATTCAGCCAGCCTTTTCAATTTAAGATGATGATATTCTTTAGAAGTAATTCTTTTTTTTCCTAAGTTTTTATTTTAATTTCAGTTAGTTAAAATACAGTGTAACATTAGTTTCAGGCATACAATATAGTGATTCAACACTTCCATACATCACCCAGTGCTTATCACGACAGGTGCACTCCTTAATCCCCATCACCTTTTTAACTCACCTTCCCTCTGGTAACCATCAGCTTGTTCTCTATAGTTAAGAGTCTGTTTCATGCTCCCTCTATATACATAGCTAGATAGATCTATAACTATCTATATCTATATATGTAGATAGAGATAGAGAGATCTATCTATATATAGAGAGAGATCTATCTATCTATCCCTTTCACTTGTCTGTTTTGTTTCTTAAATTCCAATATGAGTGAAATCATACAGTATTTGTCTTTCTCTGACTAACTTATTTAGCTTAGCATTATACTTTCTAGCTCCATCCATGTTGTTGCAAATGGCAAGATTTCATTCTCTTTTATGGATGAGTAATATTCCATTGTATATATATGCCATTTCCCATTTCTTTATCCATTCATCAATCAATGGACACTTGGGCTGCTTCCATATCTTGGCTATTGTGAATAATGCTGCTGTAAACATAGGGGTTCATGTATCCCTTTGAATTAGTGTTCTTATATTTTTTGGGTAAATACCCAGTAGTGCAACTGTGGGATCTTAAGGTAGTTCTATTTTTAACTTTTTGAGGAAACTCCATACTGTTTTCCAGAGTGGCTGCTCTACTTTGCATTCCCAGCAACAGTTCTCCACACCCTCACCAACACCTGTTGTTTCTTGTATGCTTGATTTTAGCCATTCTGACAGGTGTGAGGTGATATCTCATTGTAGTTTTGATTTGTATTTCCACGAGGATGAGTGATGTTGAGCATCTTTTTTACTTATCTGTTGGCCATCTGTATGTCTTCTTTGGAGAAATGCCTATTCATGTCTTCTTCCCATTTTTAATTGGGTTATTTGGTTTTGGGATGTTGCATTTTGTAAGTTCTTTATGTATTTTGCCTACTGACCCTTTACTAAATATGTCATTTGCAAATATCTTCTCTCATTCCATAGACTGTCTTTTAGTTTTTTTGATTGTTTCCTTCATTGTGCAGAAGGTTTTTGTTTTGAAATAGTACCAAGAGTTCATTTTTTGTTTTGTTTCCTTTGCCTCAAGAGACCTATCTAGAATGAAGTTACTATGGTTGATGTCAAAGAACTTACCGCCTGTGTTCTCTTCTAGGCTCAGAAATGCTTCTTAACCCTGTCTTCACTGTGATGGGAAATGGGTTCAGGGAAAGTCCTAGGGACAGATCTCTATCAAAAAAGAAAAGAAAATGGTAGAGCTATGCCCTGAAGTAATACCCAGACACCTACATCTCCAAGCCTTTCTTTATTATCTGAATTCAAGCCACCCTGAATTCCTTTTATTATCTCATTTGGGTCTCACAGTCTTGAATGACTGTGGAGACTACAAGTCCAGCAGACAATTGGATATTGGGCCTGGAGTGCAGAGGAGGGATCTGAGCTTGGGAAACATAGAGTTGAAGTAATCAACTTTCAGGTGTATGTTGAGTAGATAAGATTACCCACCAAGAATGGGTTAATTGAGAAGAGAGTGAAGGAAAAAACCTCCTAGGAAACACCAATGTGTTCAGGAAAGGTGGAAGACTTATTACCCAACTTTTTACATATCATGCCACATACAGAAAATAGCATTTATATGGCACATTGCAGGCTAATTATAAGAGATTTAAGGGTGCCTATATGGGCTTGGTGAAATTTTTTATTACTTTCTATATTCAATTCCTAGAACTGCCCTAAAAAAGTACCACAGACTGGGTGGCTTGAAACAACAGAAATGTATTATCTCAGTTCTGGAGGGTTTAAGTCCAAAATCAAGATACTAGCAGAGCTGTGTTCTTTTTGAAATCTGTAAGGGAAGTCCTTCCTCTTCCTTGCTTCTTGTGGTTTGTCAACAATCTTTAGATTTCCTTGGCTTGAAATGTCTGCCTTTGTTATTATATGGCATTCTTCCTGTGAGTCTCTCTGTCTTCACATGACCATCTTCTTGCAAGGACATCAGTCATATTGGATCAGGGGGTCCACCCTACTCCAGTATGACCTCATCTTAATTAATTATATCTGCAATGACCCAATTTCCCAATAAGATCACAATTTGAGGCACTGGTGGTTAGGACTTCAACGTATCTTTGTTTGGGGGGGGACACAATTCAATCCATAATAATTTCTTATTATTCCACAACTATTACAAGAAAATGAAATAAAAAGTATGGGTGTTAATATTGAACTTATATAATATTTAAGCTGACTTTTTAATGCCAGATTTTATGTTTTTAATGAAATGGATAAACTTTCTAGTTATGTATAATCTTTTCAGATTACTTTTCTCTTGAAAATTGCTTTTAACGAAGCCACGGACAGCAGAATATGCAACATGACTCAGAACACAGCGTGGAAGGGCCTAGATAAGAAAATAATTTTCCAGACACCTTGCGGAAAGAGGTGATCTGTATTTCTTTATAAACATTTTATTTTATTATTTTATTTTATTTTATTATTTTATTTTTAATATATGAAATTTATTGTCAAATTGGTTTCCATACAACACCCAGTACTCATCCCAAAAGATGCCCTCTTCAATACCCATCACCCACCCTCCCCTCCCTCCCACCCCCCATCAACCCTCAGTTTGTTCTCAGTTTTTAAGAGTCTCTTATGCTTTGGCTCTCTCCCACTTATAAACACTATTTTAAAGATGCAACGCCTCACAACACTCTCCAGGAGCAAGAAACCAAGAGAAAGTGCTGGGGATCGTCATCCAATGGGACACCAGAGGCAGCCTCTAGGGAGGGGTAGGGAGTCTCTCCACAGCCAGCAGATGCTGCAGTAGTCCTGGTCTCTGCCAGGAATGTCAGGCAGTGACAAGCAGTGAGGGGACGCAGGGAACTGCAACAACATTTTGCAGCTCTTTTAGCATCTTCATTACAAATATTCGGTAAGATCCAGTTGGTGGCACTGCCACTGGGGCCAGAGAGGCAGAGGGAGCCTTCTCCTCCCTGGGGCAGAGAGTGCTCCTCTCTGTTTGAAGAGGGAAAGGAGTGAGGCAGCAAGGAGTGAGGGAACACAGGGCTCTCATAGTCTTGGTGACCTCAGCTGGGCCACAGCTGGGCATCACGAGCAGGTTAAACACAGCCACTTTCAGGAGGAAGATGCAGAGCCCTGTTGCTGACAGGTTTTGGAATTTAGATTCATATCTGTTTTAGATATTTTTCAAGCTTATTTATTTATTTTTGAAGGAGAGAGAGTTCATGCACACAAGCAGGGGAGGGACAGAGAGAAGTAGAGACAGAATCCAAAGCAGGCTCCGCACTATCAGTGCAGAGCCCGATTTGGGGCTCCAGCCCACAAACCATGAGATCATGACCTAAGTCAAGATCAAGAGTCAGTCACTTAACCCACTGCACCACTCATGCACCCTGGAGACTCATATCTGCTTTAAAGCTTTTCTCTACCCACTTAACATCACAGGGAATTTCTGATCCAGAGTAGAAGGTCTGGTTAAAAGTGCTTTTGCAACCAAATTAGTATGACTGCTCCAGGCCAAGACCCTGTTGCTCTTGGAATCCATGGTCCTCGTGACTAACACAGTTCTGTTGGAGCTAAACACTGTGGGTGCCATGACTTGTGGCACACTGGCTTGAGAATCAAAATAGTGGTACACAGGAGGTGTTACAGGATTTAGGGCTTCTCAGCTGGTATAGCGGAGTCAGTGTTCTGGATATCCACATGCCCTGTCATCTTAAAACAGATACGGTTTCTTTCTTCTGTTCTGGGAAATTTGATTCTCAAATTCTTGGTCGTTACCATTGGTGAGAAATGTTCACACAAATAAGTAATAAAAAAAAAGTAAGAACATTTTTGTAATCACTCAAAAATTTATGAGAGTTGAAATTATACTTAAAGATGCTATCAGCTCTTTTTTTTTAAATTGACAAACGTAATAGTAAATTTCTTGCAAAGATAAGAATGGATTTTGAATCCAATCAAATTTTCTCTTGACTCTTGGAGAGTACTACAAGTATAGTTGGTGCTATACATTTGAATATAGAACTTGGTCCTTTGATCTCTGCTCCAGTAAGGGTGAACCCCTTTTTGCTTCCCCCCCCCCCCGCCAGCTGTATCTTGAAGTGTGTACTACCCTTTTTGGTCTTGTCAAACTAAAGTGGTAAATTGAGGCAAGCTCAAAATTGTCAAAAAGATAAGGTTTTTAGGGAGTAGGAGAGGAATTACAATTTAGGAGAGGAATTACAATTTAGGACATGCAAATGGTAGCCAGTTGCCTACAAGTCTCTTGAGGGTTTGGGATGGGCTGTATTTATAGGCAGGGAATGTAAAGAGAAGAGAGCTCAGTTAGAGAAGAGAGCTCAGTCAGAATCTGTGAAAATCAAAAAGAGGTGGAGACCAGCTTTGAAAATCCCCAAGCAAACAGAACCAGTCCAGTCACACAAACAAAGCTCAAGTCAGCGTATTTTTTGAGACCAGCCCGACCTGTGTCATTTCTTGTTCATGCCTCTGGAAGCCGTAACTAAAACTTCCCAAAGTTGATATGAGGCAAGCCCTGACCAATTCCCTGTCAGGAAAAGTCCAATATTATCAGTTTTCTGTGAATCAGGCATTTACAAGAAATCAAAATCTCAGTCCTTAAGTTTTATTTTCTTGAGGGCACATTTGTGAGATTTTTCCATTATGTATCCTCTAGTTCTATTTTAGGCTGAAATTCTTTCTCGGGCTATTAAAGTCAATGTGTAACTTGGCCTCTACCAGAGCTACTCAATACAGCAGTGAGTTCTGTATGTTGTGGGAAGGAGAGAGGCATACTTTCTGATCCATTTTTCTTAGGTGGCTCTCATAGGGGCACAGAACACAAATGTTTCCAATGATGGCCATCAACTGGGGGTTCTGGACTTCCAGGGCCTGCCTGGGTAAAGCAATCTCTTTGCTTCATGTCTGTTGGAAAGCTCTAATGTAGAAGATGTTGAGTCCTTAAAAAGGCAATTGGAGGGGTGCCTGGCTGACTCAGTCAGTTGAGCATCTGACTCTTGATTTTTGCTCAGGTCATGATCCCACGGTTGTGGGTTCAAGCCCCACATCGGGCTCTGTGCTGAGCATGAAGCCTACTTAAGATTCTCTCTCTCCTTCTGCCCCTCTCCCCCACTTGTGTGTCCTCTCTCTCTTAAGGAAAGAAAAGAAAAGAAAAGAAAAGAAAAGAAAAGAAAAGAAAAGAAAAGAAAAGAAAAGAAAAAGAAAGGAGAAAAGAAAAGAAAAGAAAAAAGAAAAGAAAAAAAGACAACTGGTTTAGCAACAGAAAAAACAAAGGAGAATGATGTCTAAGGACCAAGCAGGTAATGGCTCAGAAAGTCAAGGGCTAATGGTACTCTGGGTAGATGAGGACTGGAAAGTTTTCACAAAGAGGTAGGAGTAGTTTTAGTCAAGTGGTAGGAGCCCAAGCACACATTGCCATGAGTTACAGAGAATGGCAGTGAGAGGTAGAGGTACACAGCTCTTGGGGAAGCTGATTGCCCCTCAGTGTCTCTGAGCTTCTGAATTTTTGTTTGGCATTATTTTGGTAAAATAGGCAAATATTAAAACCCACCCCATGAGACTATTAAGAGGATTAAAAGAATTAACATGAAAACTTTCCAAAAATTATAAAGCACATGAAATGTATAAATATATCCATATATTGTCACATATTTTTAGTTCTACTGAAAGTATGTGATTCTTCTCGTGTCATCCCCAGCACCCCCATGAGGTATCATTTTTCAAATCTGGTAAAAAAAAAATGTTTTTAAGTAGTGAACCAGGAATAAGAGCTGGGGGGGAGCCAATATTTCTTGATCCTCTCTGATCCTCAGCCAGTTATGGAAGTAAATGTCCTGGGATGCCAGTAAGAAAGGAAAGAAAATCACCCCAAAGAGCAATCTGTCAACAAATCATTGAATTTATTCTCTGAGAAGAAAGTATTTTTCATTAATAGTGATTCAACTTTGGCAAAATGCTGAAAAGCAGCCAAAAGACATAATAATTAATTTTCTGAAATTTTCAGAAAATATAAATTCTAGGAAGACCTGAAAAGGTAGATTTAGGCTAAGCATGGCCATGGCTGGGCTTGAAAATCCTAATGGAAATACAGTAGTATCTCCCCTCCCTCTCCTTCCTGACCAGCTGTGGTTTTGCTTTTCACTGTTTCAGTTACTGGCAGTCCACCATTCTCTAGAAGCACGTGATCCTCCTTTTAGTGAATCATCAGAAGGTCAGTAGTAGCCTCACACTTTATTATAAAGCCTACATCATTCACCTCACTTCATCACCACACATAGGCATTTTATAATCTCACATTATCACGAGAAAGGTAAGTACAATACAATCAGATATTTTAAAAAATGTTGTTTTAATGTTTATTTATTTTTGAGAGAGACAGAATGCCGGGGGGGAGGGGCAGAGAGAGAGGGAGACACAGAATCCGAAGCAGGCTCCAGGCTTCAAACTGTCAGCATTAAGCTTGAAGCTGGGCTCGAACTCACAAACAGTGAGATCATGACCAGAGCTGAAGTCAGACACTTAACCAACTGAGCCACCCAGGCACCCCTGCAATGAGATATTTTAAAAGGCAGAAACATACCATATTCATATAACTTTTATTACAGTTTATTGTTATAATTTTTATTAGTCATCGTTGTTAATCTCTTACTGTGCCTAATTTATGAATTAAACTTTATCATATAGAAAAAAAATTGTACATATGGGGCTTGGTACTATCCACAATTTCAGGCATCCACTGGGGGCCTTGGAATGTAACCCCCATGGGTAATGGGGGCATTACTGTAGATTGCTGGAAGGTTCCCCCAGTGAACCCAGCTCTACCATTTTAAGCCTTGATGGGGTATACTTTGGTGGTCAGCCAGAGGAGGAGCATGTTCTAGAAGAAAGTGTTCCTAGATCAAAAAACTTGGTTTCCTTTCCCATTATACTTTCATGGGAGAACAGTTAAACTGGGTAATCGGTATATGTAGAGTTGAAGTGGTGTCAGGCATAGCTACATATAATTGCAATTCTATATCCTTAAATCCTGGAATTGGATCTACCTTTGCAGTCAAACCATTTCACCTCGCCCACACAACTATACGATTACAACTATGTATACCATTTAATAGGTGGTTTATATTAAGAAAATATCAAAACTATTTTCAGCATACTGAGACAACTATTTTGAATGACTATTTCCATTTTCTGAAAACTGATGTCAAAGCAAAAATTGACCAAAGTTAAGTAGCAAGAAAGACCTTATTAAGGCTATTGCATTAGGGGAGAGATGTCAGAACTAATTCTGAACTTAACTGCACTGAGACAAAAAAGGGTAGGGCATTTGAAGGGCTGGGGTGAGGTAGTGGACAAGCCCTAGAAAATGTTAGGGAGAAGTCATAGGCCATCAGTGTTTGTTCATTGGTTTTATCTGAAGAAATAATCTCATATCTTTATGACAGGAGATAGTTTTCTAACATGGAGCAAGGTGCCCATTGAAGTTAGGCTGAGGTCCACCCACAGGAACTGGGAGATGGGGGTGCTATCTCCTTTGATGATTATTTCAAAGATGGCTCCCAAGTCATTGAGAAAGATATTCCTGAGTTGTAAAACCAGCAAGATGCTACATCCTGAGATGTAAAACCAGCAAGACTTGCATACATTCCAGCATCAGTCTCATAAAAGACTTGCATACAATGCAAAGTTCAAAAAAATCATTTCCAATTAAAAATTTTCTAAAGAAAATGACCTGAGGAAAAGGAGGTCAGGGGCTCCAGTGTGAGGAAGAAGTCTGTCTAAGTCTGTCTAAAGATTAGTCAGGCTGAGGGGAAATGCTAAGGGCATCTTTGTCATTGGTCACAAAATAAATTATCATTTAAAATTGAAATAATGTTTTGGGGCACCTGGGTGGCTTAGTCAGTTATGTGTCAGACTTTTGATTTTGGCTCAGGTCATGATCTCATGGTTCATGAGATTGAGCCCCACAAATGGCTCTGTGCTGACGACATAGAGCCTGCTTGGGATTCTCTTTCTCTCTGCCCCTCCCACACTCGCTCTCTCTCTCTCAAACTAAGTAAAAATAAACTTAAAAAAATAAAATTGAAATAATTTTTGCTCACTAATTACTCAGTTGTATATCAAAGTCCACTTCTTTCTGCAATGAAAATCCCATCTGTTTTAATTATTGTAAACCTCCAACTAGCACCGCCCAATAGAAGATTCTTCAATGAGGGAATGTTCTATAATCTGCACTGTCCAATCCAGTAGCCACTAATCACATGTGCCTATTGAGCACTTGGAATATAGCTAGTGTGACTGTGAATTGAATTTTTAATTTTGATAGATTAAATTTAAATAATCACATGTGGCTCGTGGCTGCCATATTGGACAATGCAACCTCCAAATCGATCTCATTATCATTTTATCTGCAGAAAAATTACTACTACCAAATATAGTATCCATAATCTGGGTCATTCTTCAAGGAGGTGCTATCATCAGGGCATAGGAATACTTAAATTCACTTTGCAGGATGGTGGTGAGAATTGAAATATTGTATGTAAAGTACCTAGCAAAATGCCTCCTACAAAATATATAGCCAACAATGATAGTTTCCTTTTCAGTCTCCTTCAAGGGCACATACACAATGTGACAGGGTCTTTACAATCTAGAACGTAACAAACAATAGGACCTAGGTTATATGAACCTTCAGGAACAGATACGTTAATGTTCTTCCTTGTTACAAGACACGGATGCTCTTGCTTTTTTATGATGTACAGGAAGTTAGTTAATCTTGGACACAATCACTGTCTTTATATTGACTCAAATAAAAACGCCAAATTTTAAAATCAGAAATTGCACGCATTTGGGTTCCTCTCAATATTGAGTTAATAATAATCTATTGCATGATATTGATGCACTCTTTCCCGTGGAAGAGTTAAAATAAACAGAAGCTACATAAAGACTAAATCAAATCGGAATGTGCAACCTCTGAAGGTGTCTCTGATTTTATGTATTATATAAATTATATAAGTGTTTTTAAAAGAACTTATCTTTCCTACTGACAGTGAATTATATATTTAGAAATGTGGGATACACAGAGGAGGAAAGGGAAAATAGCATATGTAATGGAGGAAATAATTTTGGCAAATGTGTTTCAGCAGAATATGAGGATCTTGGCATACTATAATTAGCCTTAATCTGAAGTGAAGCTGCTACAGCCTAAACCATCAGGAATTCCACAATATTAAACTATAGATACACAGCTCTTTCTTCCAGATACTGTGTTCTCCCCTCTGTCTGGCTTTTTCTCCTCTGTTGATTACTATCATATATTTCTGATGTATAAATGGGGTTTGGAGCTGATGGCCAGGAAAGAATTGAGATGTCTTTGGTGCAAAAAGGTGATTTTATGAAAGCACGGGGACAGGACCTGTGGGCAGAAAGAGCTGCATTATATGTGTGAGATACTTAGGAGTTGGGGGAGGTAAAGACAAAGGGAAGTCTCGAAAACAACTTTCTTTTTCTTTCTTTCTTTCTTTCTTTCTTTCTTTCTTTCTTTCTTTCTTTCTTTCTTTCTTTCTTTTTCTTTCTTTCTTTCTTCCTCTTCCTTTCTCTCTCTTTCTTTCTTCTTTCTTTCTTTCTTTCTTTCTTTCTTTCTTTCTTTCTTTCTTTCTTTCTTTCTTTCTCCAAACCTAGTTTGGACTGACCCCAAAACTTCTGATCTGTTTTCTAAAATGTATTTATTTACTTATTTATTTTGAGAGACAGACAGCCCAAGCAAGAGCACTTGCATTGATGTGTGTGCATAAGCAAGGGAGGGGCAGAAGGAGAGGGAGGGGAGAGAGGGGGAGGAGAACCTTTCTCTTTCTTATTTACATTAATGTTAATTAACATATAGTGTAGTATTGGTTACAGGAGTAGAATTTACTGATTCTTACATATAACACCCAGGGCTCATCCCAACAAGGGCCCTCTTTAATGCCCATCACCCATTTAGCCCATCCATTCATACCCACCTCCCCTCCAGGAACCCTCAGTTTGTTCTCTATAGTTAAGAGTCTTCATCTTAAATCTTAAACAAGCTCCAAGCTCAGCGTGGAGCTCCAGGTGGGTTCCTGTCACAACCAAGAAATCCTGACCTGAGCTGAAATCAAGAGGCGGACACTTAACCACAGAGCCATCCAGATGCCCCACCAAGAGGATTTTCATATGTTAAAGAAGATTTACAGGATCCTGGCATGACTATTGTCAAGGTAAGATTGTTTTTGCCTCTAGCAAGGCATTAACAGTTAGACAGTTGGGAGTTCCTGGAGGAATGTCATACTCTGCCTGCTTCAAGTATCTGTCAATGGGCTGCAGGTTATGAGGAAATTTAATTTTATCTACATTTCCTTTTGCCTTTCTTCTCCACATCATTTCCACTTGTGTTCAATAGTGCCATCCCAATTTTCTCTCGGGAATTGTACAGTGATAAGTCGGCCAAGAGATGGTAAAATTTTTGTAACTTGATCAGCATGTTTTATATGAAAGAATAATTATTTTGAACGAACTACATTTACCCTTTCTGATTCAAGAGTTTGGAATGTTGTATGCAACCAAAATCTCCCACCACACTGACACTTAAGAATAAGTGAATTTTGGGGTGCCTGGGTGGCTCAGTCAGTTAAGCGGCTGGCTTCGGCTCAGGTCACGATCTCACGGTTCGTGAGTTCGAGCCCCCCGTCGGGCTCTGTGCTGACTGCTCAGAGCCTGGAGCCTGTTTCGAATTCTGTGTCTCCCTCTCTCTCTCTGACCCTCCCCCGTTCATGCTCTGTCTCTCTCTGTCTCAAAAATAAATAAATGTTAAAAAAAAAATTTAAAAAAAAGAATAAGTGAATTTCAGCAGTTTATTTCATTGGTCTAAATATGGAGCTGTCATATACTATCTTTTTATTCTGAATTTTATGCCAAGCAGATATGACCTATTACTCAATAGCTTAACAAGTTTATTTTCTTTAGGCAAAATTTACTGAAAACAATAAATTTTACACAATGTAGAAACGATAATGTTATCATTTGCTACATCCCACTAAAGCAAATGCTAATATACCCCATCAGCAGTTGAAAAGGTTGTAATTTGATAACGCATTTAGTACACCTAACCTACCAAACCTCATCACTTAGCCTATCTTCTCTTAAAGGTGCTCGAAACACCAACATTAGCCTACAGTTGGGCAAAATCATCTCACTTAAATCCTAGTTTATAATAAAGTGTTGAATATCTCATGTAATTTATTGAATACTGTACTAAAGTTGAAAACAGAATGGTTGTGGGGGTACGGAGTGGTTGTAAGTATATCGGTTATTGACCCTCATGATCGCAGGGCTGACTGGGAGCTGCCGCTGCCCCTCGGCAGCATCATGACAGAGGATGTACTGCAATCGCTAATGTAGGAAAGATCAAATTTCAAAATTCAAAGTAGTTTTTATTGAATGTGTATCGCCTTTGCATATGGTAAAGTTGAAAGATTGGAAATCAGGGGCACCTGGGTGGCTCAGTCGGTTGGGCGTCCGACTTCGGCTCAGGTCATGACCTTGCGGTCCCTGAGTTCGAGCCCCGCATGGGGCTCTGGGCTGACAGCTCAGAGCCTGGAGCCTGTTTCGGATTCTGTGTCTCCCTCTCTCTCTGACCCTCCTCTGCTCATGCTCTCTCTCTGTCTCAAAAATAAATAAATGTTAAAAAAAAAAAATTAAAAAAAAAAAAGAAAGATTGGAAATCAAGCCATCATATATTGGGAACAGTGTGTACATAATGATGTTTCCTTTGCCAGAGTTGGACATACAATAAACAGTAAGGAAGGAAACTAACATTTGCCTGGTAGCTTTATGTGCCAGATGCACATATGAAAAAGGTTTTTTTTTTTTAATATATGTTTAGTTTTATTTGAGAGAGAGAGAGAGCATAAGTGGGGGAGAAGGGCAGAGGGAGAGAGAAAGAGAAAATCTTAAGCAGACTCCATGCTCTGTATGGAGCCAGACACAGGGCTCGATCCCACAAACCTGGATCATGACCTGAGCTGAAATCAAGAGTCAGATGCTTGACCAATTGAGTCACCCAGGTGCCCCTGAAAAAGACTCTGATAATCCTGTTTTGTAAAGACCTTCTTAATTTCCATCCACCTTGCCCTGAATTAACTTGTCTTTTTTACTTACAACCATTTTATGATTCCTTTGTGATGTGGTTTGAAGTGTTGGGGTTCAGAACTGATGGTCAAGAAAGAATTTTTGAGACACCTTTGGTATAAAAAGATGTTTTTATTATAGCACGGGGACAGGATCTATGGGCAGAAGGAGCTGCACTGGGGTTGTGAGGAGTGACTGATTATATAAGATTTTCTATCCTATAGAGGGAGGGTCATGTTAGGGCTCCAGGAAATTGAGTCTATAGGTTTCTGGAGATTGCTTTTCTTCTTATAAATCATTAAGACAGTTGCAAACTGATGGAGACTCATGTCCTACAGAACTGTGATCTCTATCAGTTAACCATTTGTTTTCCCCTTTCCTTTGTCTTGGGCAGCCAGGAGTGCCTGAGGAATGTCACACATATCCCACCTCACCTGGGGGTGGGGGGAGTGGGAAGGGTTGCTAGCTTGTCCTTTTGTCCTTTTGCTTGCCTTTTTCTCCCTCGTTTCCCTCCTGAACAATTTTGACCCTTAAATCTTTAAGGTTGTTGAAGGTGGAAAGTCTCATCTTCTGTAGTTTCTTCCTGCTGAGTAGGGGCATAGAGATGTCCCTACCTATGGGTCAATATTGGTCCATTGGGGAACATATAGGGGAGTTACGTAAAGCAGAGGCAACAGAATCCAATGTGGACAACATACATGAACATCCTTGAGTAAAAAGGATCATCTATTGGCTTGAAGTTATTGCAGTGATGGAGTCTTGGCACCAGGTGGAGAGACCTGGGAGAAATATAATTAGAATACCAGGAGAGAGGAGTCGAAATAAAAGTCCTTTGGTAGCTGACAAAAATCCTCCTCCGGTCCAGGAGTTTAACCAAGCATTAAAGAAAAGAGAGGGATCATTTAAAGCACCAGTTGGACTATTCATGTCAGTTAGAAACCCAGAAATATTTTTGTGGTAATCTGGAATGTATGCACAGCATTCTGTTTCTATGATAGCACAAGTTCCTCTTTGCGCAGCAGTTAAAACATCTAATGCCATATGTTTTGTAAAACTGCTTTACACATTTGTGTTACTTCAGTATTTAATAGGAAGTGCTATGTTGGGTGTCATTTAGGGCTTTGTGTACTTATGAAGAGCTTCCATGTGCCAAACAACATCCTCCAGTCGCAAAGAGGGAACAAAGATGGATGCTAGATGGTCATACCGATGAAACGGATAATATGTCCACTGTTGTTTTAATTTGGAAGGTTGGCTGGGTTGGTAATGGCTTTAATAATGCATCCGTGCATCCAGGAAAAACCCAGAGTGCAGCAGCCTACCCAGCCTGGGGGAAGTTATGGCCACAAGTTAGAGCCACACAGCCATTGGGTCCCTTTAGGAGCCAGCCATCTAATTCTGGGCCTCCTTGAACTGCAGTCAGAATATCAGGAGTTGTCAGGTTTTGGACAGCCATCTTTTGAATTTATGGACAACTACAAGTTGGGTCTGGTTAAAGGAGGCCGCTGTGTGCTTGGCTGAAACCTCTATTTGCAATTTTTTATCAATAGAGGTGGCTTCTGACGCAAATATGGCTAAGGGATAAAACTGTCAAGAAGCCCTCTTTGTGTGATGTCTAATTATGAGGAATTACTGGAAGTAGGAGGAGATTTGTCTGGGATTATGGACATCCCAAAGTGCATCATCCAATGCGATCATAAGGAAAGTGGTGCCATCCACTATCTCCACAAGTCCATAGTTAACCCCATGGAGTAAAGTGGCTTTTAAGGAACAATTTTGTCATTCCAGCCACACAGAATTGGCCAAGGTGCTAGCTGAGTTACACAATTGTTGGGGAATCCATCCCATTTTCCAGCTGTTCAAATAATTATATGCCCATGGGGTCTTGTTATTAACCTCACAGAATGACAAGCAAGAAGTCTGTCTATACATGAGCTATTGTGGCAATTTCTCTGAACTTTACCTCAAGTTGTCCAGCATCAGTTTTTAGAGCTTCTAGGAAAAGGCAGTTTTAGTTTTTAATGACTTTAAGTCAAGTGAATGGAAGAAGATTGGAAACCTTAGGTGAAGAGCCATATCCAAATATTTGAGAGAACCAGAAGAATTCAGGATCTACTCTAGTTTATAATCAATAGTATTAAAATTTAATATCTACAAAGATGTGCTATTAAAACACATTTTTCTCTCTATGATCACCCTCATTTTTATCAAAGATAGCCAAATTGAGACTAACTTGTTTGTAAAACAAGTCCAATTTTATCAAAGTTGGCCTAATTATTTACATAAGCTCAGCAAGAATAGTCATTGATTATATAGATCTTTTAAAACTTGCTTTGCGGGAATTTTTCAGAAGGGATATATTGAAGTTTTAGTAGCCTCTGTAGGCTGGAAACCAACCCAAATGCTTGCCATCAGAAATGTCTGCAATACCTGTAGATTTGGATGAGCTCCTTTCTTTCTTTTTTTCTTTTTTAAAAAAAATTTTTAAGTGTTTATTTAGTTTTGAGAGAGAGTGAGAGAGAGAGAGAGAGAGAGAGAGAGAGAGCATGAGTGGGGGAGGGGCAGAGAGAGAGGGACACACAGAATCTGAAGCAGGCTCCAGGCTCTGAGCTGTCAGCACAGAGCCCAACGTGGGGCTTGAACCCACAAACTTCGTGATCATGACCTGAGCCTAAGTCAGACACTTAACCAACTGAGCCATGCAGGCACCCTAAGGAAGTGGCATTCTTTTTTTTTAAATTTTTTTGAGAGAGAAAGAAAGTACGAGCAAGCATGAGTGGAGGAGAGGGGCAGAGGGAGAGAGAGAATCTCAAGCAGACTCCATGCTCAGTGCAGGGCTCGATTCCACAACCCTGGGATCATGACCAGAGCTAAAATCAAGAGTTCGACACTCAACCAAATGAGCCACCCAGTCACTCCAGGAAGTGACATTATTTACTCACCTGGTAAGGCTGCTGGGAACTCTGTAAGCAAGGTATCAGGCCAACATTTCAAAGCTTCATGCTTCATAACGTCAATCTTAGTTCCTTAAAGCTATATGGTCATATTTGAGTCTATGTATGTCTCTCTCAAATATGACATTCCAGTCAAAGTCTTGGTAAAATGTTTCCAATGGTGTTCTGTTATGTGAAGAACAGATTCTTATTGAATAATTGTAATTGCCATGAAAGAAAGTATACTTACTAAGACTTTTTGAATTTCAGAGGGTTTAGGTAGAGGGAAAAGTTCAATGCTTCAACTTGTTTATAAATGAATATTTTATTACATTTCTATAGGTCATAGATTTCTTAAAAGGAAATTTCCTTAATCTGGAAGAACAAACATTAGAGAACCAGCAATGTTTCAAACAAGAGTCACAAAAATTATAATCCTCTTCTTCCATTCATTTAATCCCATGTTACTAATTCTTATTCAGTTTGAATACAGATTTTAGTTAGTTCTGGAAATTCTCACCCATTTCAGTTTTATGATCTCAAACATATCAAATACTTGCATTTGTCAAAAGCCCTTTATATGAATCTTCTTGAAGATGAAACATGTTTTACAAGACAATAAAACAATAACTGTAAATGACAAAAGACTCAAAAATGGACATGTTTAAAGACCTGATGAGAGTTCATTATAATGTGGCTGACGAGGAAATCCAGTGACTTTGTGACATACAATACTTCAATAATCAGAATGTTAAGTGATGACCTTATAGCAAAACATATTAAAACTACAGGAATTTTATATATATATATTTGAACAATTAATAGCATTTACCCAAGCATAACCTAAGACTTATCATTATTTGCTTGACAGTTCTTTCCAAGTAACTTAACATACCAAATAAACAAGTCTAGTTGGTCAAAAAGACTTCATTTAAAATTTAAATCATGGGAGGGACCCTTGGGTGGCTCAGTAGATAAAGCATCTGACTCTTGATTTCTGCTCAGGTCGTGATCTCAGGATTGGTGAATTGGTGAGACTAAGCCCTGCTTTGGGCCTACTTGAGATTCTCTCTTTCCTTCTCTGCCCTTACCCCCCTTTCTTAAAATAAATAAATTAACTTTAAAATTTTAAATCTTGGGAAAGTTTGTTAAAAACCTCAGAAAGTTATAAAGCACATGACTAAATAGGATTATTGGTCATTATACAACTTAAAACTTAATTATTTCTTTAACCAATGTGACAATAAGAAATTCCAAAGGTATTCCATAATGTAGGGTTATGTAGTTGTTAGCAGAACTTAACTCCTGTAACATTGAGAAGTTTTAACTTTACCTAATCAAAGACCTGACAAAGACAGAACTTAGAAACTGGCTTTTCTGGTCAGATAAAGACAAGAGAAAACAACTTTGTTTACATTTTCTTATCAAGAGCAGACCAACAATCCAAGAAAACCTTGTCTTCTGAACAGACGGAAAAGCAGAACTTTGATATTATACCAGTATACTTTTAAAATCCACTCATTTCAAATACCTTAGTCTGTCCTGACCACACATAAAATTCCTTTGCAAAGATTTCCCTTCACAAAATTTCTACAACTTTCTTCTGTGTTCAGATTTTGCCCAAGCCATTTTTCTCCAAACAACTAGCCTCATTTTAGGACTAAATTATTTTCTTCGACCTTCAACAAAAATGTATTCCCATTCCTGATATCTTTCTGACACATACAAACTTGCTTCCCTTATTTTCATCAGTCTTAATTACATTTAGCAGAATTTTGAACTCTTAGGAACCTTAGTCTCCAGTGAATATTAACTAGTAGCCAGTTGTGAACTGTTACAGCAGAATTCTTTAGATGGCAAATTTATGAATCAAAGAAGCAGAAAGCATGTGTACCAACAGACTCACATATCCTTAGTCTGCAATAAGAAGTCAAAAGTAGATAAATCTCATATTTAGTAACCAAAGCTGTAGTATTTTATCTCATTTGGAGAAGACTTAGATGTCCAGTGAATTCAATCCATTTTATCATCTAAGCAAAACTTTAAAGTTTCAGGTTACCAAAGATTTTGAAAGCTATCTTAACAATTACCCTTGAAAACTTTGAGACAGACAAAATTTACCATCATTGTAAATCACCCTTTTCCTAACAAACTACAGCAGGGATAACACGAGATTATTTGACCTTCAGTGAATTTAGGTAGAATGAAAGGTTTCCTATTTAATGCTGATAACTCTAAAGACATGTCTATTTTAATTAAGCCAACAAATTAACAGTTTAAATACTGAATTATATTCCACCTGGGTCCACTTAAAAGTCAATCAATTTATTCCTCATTATTAATTTTTACCTGGCACACTGGTAGGGAAATCTGAAGCAGGTGATGTTAAGTCCAAGGGGGTGCTTTTTGCTCTTTGATAGTTAGGGTGGGAGGAGGAGCCAGTGATGCCCAAGGCACCCAGATGGCATAGGAGCCAGTTATACAGGCCACACACAAGATGGTGCAGAAACAGGAGGAGCAGGAGGGGAAGGCAGAAGCGGTGAGGTGTCACTAGCAAAGTCGGAGGTGGGTTAAAGCCTGGAGGCCGGAGAAGGTCTCCCGGTCCTAAAGTTCATCATCTTGGACCGATGAAAAAGCAGGTTTTCTTTCCACCAAGTGGAATTAGGCGGTTCATGTCAGGCCAGAGAAAACAGGGAACTTCCCAGAAACAAAGAGAGTTTCGGCAGCTGCTTGGGAATACTCCTTAAAGTCTCTGTCCTGAGTTAGACTAACCAGAGACAGTTGTTTCCAATTATCATAACCATTAACCTGGGAAATAATGAGGGAGAAGCCCTTCCACACACAGGAAGAGTAACCTCAGTCTATTAGAGAGAACAGTGAAAGAGATAGTGTCCCCTTCCTTAGGGATGGCCTGCATTTCCTCCAGCAACCTGGGTCTTTTCAGGAGGAGGCCTTTTTAGATCATTATCATCCAATATATCAAGAGGGAGTTTCTCTACCTAGTTCTGCAAGAGGCCCTTAGGTCCAGGTCCTGATTTAGAGTCCTCAAGGCCTGAAAAACCATTTTCCCTGTTTCCTGCAGAAGAGATCTAACTGATAGATCCTATTGAAGCCATGCAGTGTTACAGGAGATCACTCCTTTCTTAAGTTTTGCAATCCGAATTGTTTTCCATGGGTTATAAGACATTCCAAGAGAAAGTCCCTGGGAACTGAAGAAGAGAGAAGGTCTGTTACAAAGAACCCCCTCCCCATCCCCCACCAACTCCCAGGTGGCATCCCATGCAGGATATGTCAGAGGTTCTTAGTGTCAAAGCAACCTGAGATGTCCCTGGAACGAAATTGTTATGATTACCTCACTGCCGTTAAAGGCCCTGAAGGAGGTATGTTAGTGTCCCTCTGCTTCCCCATCAAATCCTAGACTGCAAAATGGGTGTTAGCATATGGACCAAGATACCAAGCCTTGTCTGCCTTGCCTTGAAGGCCATGCCGTGAAGGCGGGCCTTACTTTCCTTGCCTTGCTGTGAAGGCTGTGACATGCCATGAAGAACCTGCCATTTTTAACCCATGGAAAACACTTGAAAAGTTTTACAAGCGGAATTACCCAATTTTTTAACTTAAGTAGTTAGTACAGGACACTGACAGAAAACAGTAAAGATAAAAATCTATCATGGTCTAAGCAACATTCTAATATTGGTCCTGGTTGGACTTCAATTCAATCAGGTACTCGTTTCAGCCAGCTCTGAGTGGAGGTCTCACAGCAAGAAGCAGCTAGACCAGAAATTTGAAGGGGATCACATTAGACCAATAGGAGGAAGCCTCACATGGGAGTCTGAAGATTGGCAGCCATCCTGGTGACTTAGGTGGCTGTCCTGTACCTAACACAGACAACTTTGTATAAGGACAGAAACGAAGAGAGAGCATCGAGTTTCTGGGTATTAATACCATTCCAGCCAGGATGCTAACTTTCAGCCTCCCTATAGAGTAGCCATGGGCTGGAGGATTGCAGCCTGAGCAATCGATATGAAAGTGTTCCAATAAGGCCATACTCCCTGAAAAGCTCCTGAAATAAAAAAGTAAAGGGAAGGGAGAGGAATTGCCAAGTTTGCACCGAGGCTCAGAGTCCAGATGAAAAGACTTGAAGCCCCATGTTGGGTGCTAAAATGATGTGTTTTGAAGTGTTGGGGTTCAGAGCCTATGGCCAAGAAAGAATTCTCGAGACATCTTTGGTGCAAAAAGGTGTTTTTATTATAGCATGGGACAGGACCCATGGGCAGACAGAGCTGCACTGGAATTGTGAAGAGTGACTGATTATGTAAGTTTTTCTATCCTATGGAGGGGAGTGTGATATTAGGGCTCCAGGAAATTGAGTCTATAGGTTTCTAGAGATTGCTTTTCTTCTTGTAAATCATTAAGGCAGTTGCAAACTGATGGAGACTCATGTCCTACAGGACTGTGATCTCTATCAGTTAACCATTTGTTTTCCCCTCTCCTTTGTCTTGGTCAGCCAGGAGTGCCTGAGGAATGTCACACATATCCCACCTGGGGGAGGGAGGTGGTGGCTGTGGGGGTCCCACCTGGGCAGAGGAGGGGGAGTGGCTGTGGGAGGTTGCTAGCTTGCACTTTGCTCTCAGCTTGCCTTTTTCTCCCTCATCATTTGGATACCACAAGTCACCTTTATGTTGTGCTGACTGATTAAACATGCTAATACTTTATATTCTACAAGTATATAACTTGCTTTCACTTTTAATTTTCATATCAATTAAAAAGCATACTAATTTTTCATGGATAGCTACTGAACTCAGCATAGATTGAGTTTTAAGTAAATTATATAAGAATATCCTTATTTATAAGCATTAAAGAGCTAATCCAAAAAGATTAGCAAAAATTGGAAAGGTGGGAAGTACTTAAAATTTCAGAAAATAAATTCTCTCACAAAGTTAATCCCTAAGGATCATTTAGAAGCCTTGGTTTATTGTTTTACCTCTATATCATAATCTCTTTGCAGAATATCTTTTGTCCACAGATCTAAATGTAACTCCTTTCAAACACCTGAGGTAAAGATTTCTGATAAATGAATTGTTCACCAGTATCTGGTTTACATTTACCTCTTTAAAAAACTTCAGTATTTGATTAAAAAAAACGATTCTGAGTATATTCAAGGTGTAAGGTAATAGGTAGCTTCTATATAACATATTTTCATTTCAAAGTGAGTTGTAGCAGCTAATCCTATAATGGGCAATACTGTAATAGGTAGACTAATTCTTTCCAAGAATGATTCCTGGCACATTGCCAATATTCTTTTCTCATTGTTGACTCTTTTTCACAGTTCATGATGGGAACTTTACTTAGACATTCACCTGAAACAACTATTATCCCAATCACTGTACAATTTGCTTTCTTTATTGAAAATTTTCCATTTCATAGTTTCAAAGTTTTAGTTTTTATTTTTCCATGTAGATTATAGGAGCTAGTGCATTTGAAACACAAGTATATTTCTGTATTCACTTGCCACACCATCCAACTAGGATTAAGGGATAATGTCGCAGCCATTGTGTAAATTCACATTCTTGGGTTCCAAGCAACACTTTCAGAAAAGTTTTCTTTTCTTCTTTGTTATTTGCAAAATAAAGAAATCCTGTTGTAGAATCAGTTCCTATCATGAATGGGCTGATTCTGTCACAGAATCACAGTCTTACAAGTTGGACCTAGTTCAACATCTCTCTTGGTTCAAGAATCCATTGTCTAACATAATTTAACACCCTTGATAGATGACCATCTAGCCTTGGCTTAAGTGATAGGAAATTCATCTCCATAAAAATCAGTTCTAGCTGCATGAGGTAGGGCAAAGTTGTTTACCTTCTCTGAACCTTAACGCCCTTGCCTATTTCTGGCA
The DNA here is from genome assembly GCF_007474595.2 of Lynx canadensis. NCBI lineage: Eukaryota > Metazoa > Chordata > Mammalia > Carnivora > Felidae > Lynx > Lynx canadensis. The sequence goes on along the minus strand of NC_044307.1, from coordinate 75,510,449 downwards.
TATAAATACTCAAAAGATAGCTAATGATAAACTATAATGATAAAACTAGTTAATGTAAAATATGGTCAGTGATTGATGGCCCCTGCCCCATACTTTTCTGTCCTCACAGAAAGATGAAATCTGCCTCTATAAGTTAATTCATTCAATAAACAGTTATAGGAACACTGTTCAAGGGACTGTATGTAACTATGAACAAGGTAGAAGGGACCTCATTCTCAAGGATATTATATTCTACTGAGAAAAAAACCAGACCAACAATGAGTAAATGAATTAAGTTTACGGGAAAAAAGTTCAAGTGAGTAGATAGTGATAACCAATTACACAGAAAATTAAAATAGGGTTATGTACTCAGTACCGAGTGGCGACTTCAGGCAAGACATTGATGAGGAAATATCACTTATGTTGAAACCTGAATGACAATTCTACCCCCGATCGTATCCTCATTATGCTCTCTGGAGCTGCCTAGGGGGGAAAAAAAACTTTCAAATTGTTGAAGGCAGCTAGTATATCTACCTTTAGATTCTTTCTTTTTTTTTATTTTCTTTTTATTTTTTTTTAACGTTTATTGATTTTTGAGACAGAGAGAGACAGAGCATGAACGGGGGAGGGTCAGAGAGAGGGAGACACAGAATCTGAAACAGGCTCCAGGCTCTGAAACGGGCTCCACAGAGCCCGACGTGGGGCTCGAACTCACGGACTGCGAGATCATGACCTGAGCCGAAGTCGGCCGCTTAACCAACTGAGCCACCCAGGCGCCCCAAGATTCTTTCTTTTTAAATCTGAACATCAGTAGTCCCTCTGACTATTTCTTATGTAACATGATTTCAACAAAAAATTTCAACTGGGAAGACTCCCTCCAGGTTTACCAACACTGTCTTTAAACGTGCACTTAGAATGAAAACAATTCTCCAGATGTAGCCCAAACCATGTGAAATAGAAGGTATCTCTTGCCTTCATCTGAATTCTGTGGTATATAAGCTTGCATTCACTTTTTTGCAGTCACTTTTTTTGTAGTGACTATAGCAAAATACTGACTAAATTGTCATCAACTACAAGTGCCTGGTCCTTTCCATAGGAACTCCTATTTGGATGCATTGCCTCTTTCCTATGTCTGCACACTTGTTTCTGTACCAAAGCTTTATCCTTCCTTTTGCTACAGTTTATCTTGTTCATTTCAACCTAATTCTTCCAGCCTGTGGTGAGATTCTGAATCTTAGTTCTCTCCTCTACCATATTAACTATTCTTTTAATTTCCATGTCACTCATAAATGTAGTTAATATGTTGCTAGGCCTATCAATTAGATGTCTAGCAGATATAAAACTATTTCAGACCCATGCTACATTATTCAAGAAATATAATTTTCCCATGAGAAAGAAAAGTCACATCATTATGGATAATTTCCTTCTGTGTTTTCTAAATTACCTGTATTAATCATGAGCTATTTTTACAATTAGAATGAAAAGTTATAAAAAACACGTATCACATTACTTTCTTAAAAGGTATGACAATTTCCATCTAAAAAGTTTCTCGGTCTTGGGATGCCTGGGTGGCTCAGTTGGTTAATCATCTGACTCTTTTTTAGAAGCTTTTATTTATTTTTTTTTAAGTTCATTTATTTATTTTGAGAGAGAGAGAGGAGTGCAAGCAGGGGAGGGGCAGAGAGAGAGGGAGAGAGAGAGAATCCCAAGCAGCTCCATCAGTGCAGAGCCTGGTGCAGAGCTTGAATTCACAAATCATGAGATCATGGCCTGAGCCCAAACCAAGAGTCAGATGCTGAAGCGACTGAGGCACCCAGGCACCCCTCGTCTGACTCTTGATCTCAGCTCAGGTCTTGATCTCAAGGTCATGAGATCAAGCCTCCTGCTGGGCGTGAAGCCTACTTAAAAATAAATAAATACATGATAGTTAAAAAAAAAAAAAAGTTGAGGGGTGCCTGGGTGGCTCAGTCCATTAAGTGTGTGACTTCAGCTCAGGTCATGATCCTGCGGTTCATGGGTTTGAGCCCCTCCATCGGGCTGTATGCTGACAACTCAGAGCCTGGAGCTGGCTTCAGATTCTGTGTCTCCCTCTCTCTCTCTGCTTCTCCCCCATTCATGCTCTGTCTCTCTCTGTCTCAAAAATAAATAAACATTAAAAAAAAAAAGTTGATGAGTGTTAAAGAATATAGACAGTGATAGAGCCCTGTGCCATTCAATTAGAGATTTCCCACCAGGCTGATACAGGGCTGTTAATTTATTATTAACTTAATCCAACTGCTCCTGGGTAATAGTAACATATTAATAGCTTATTAATATGGTATGGTACCAACATAATGATCCAGAAGAAGCAGACTTTTGATTCTATGTCCTCATATTTGTTATATTTTCAAAATATGAGACTGTCTGGTGGAATTTCTCCTTCTATTTCCTGGTTTAAAAGTACTTTTGTCAAGAATTCATGGAAATATTTATTAACTCTGTGAGTCACTCAAGCACAAAGAAAATAATGTTCCCTTTTGCTATACTATGTGCTTTAAGAACTAAACAAAAGAATTTAGAATTAAAACTTTGAAACTTGGCATAAAACAAATACTCAGAGGACCAAGAACACATTTCTGAGTGTGGGAAAGCATTTGCCTTTGAGAAAAATTTAGAATTAAAAAAAAAAAGAACCACTTTGCTGGGCATGGGCAGATATTAGGCCTTATTCAGAGAAAAATGGCATGATGTAATTGTTTTGATACAATATAGGCATAGAACACATTGACCTTGAGAAATTCAGTTCTATTTGAATTTTTATCTCTCTATTTCCCTGAATACTTGACATTTGAATCTGATTCTTTTTTTTGGTAAAATTATCTTAAAACTTAATCCGTGTTTTTTTGTTCTTGTTGTGTTGTTTGTTTGTTTTTTGTAACACTTGCCTCCAAAACAGGCAGAAGCAACGATCATCCCTTTAATAACATGGTCCTCTTTTCTCCAGCATCCAGATGGCTTGGTCGTCTCAGTACAAGAGCTGAGGTGTATCATGATAGGTGGAACTGTTGCACAGACTCTGGTCAGGAAAGAGGGAGAGGCCCAAGATAAAGAAGGATTTTGGGTTAATAAAACATAGCAATGTGTTTCTAACCAGTTATTCTTGGAAAGAATGCATATGGTCATGATAAATACATTTCTTACATCATATTGATGTAGGACACAAAGGCAAATGGAAAATTAAGTTTCCTTACAACTTACAGCCCATTGACAAGTCCTTGAGACAGGAAACTGACATTGCTCCGGGAACACCCAATTGTCTTAATGTCCATGCTTTGCTAGAGGAAAAACAAGTGGTTAACTGATAGAGATCACAGTCATGCAGGCCATAGTCTCTATCAGTTTACAACTGTCTTAATGATTTACAAGGAAAACAGCAACTTTGTGAATAGCCAAACTTCCAGAAACCTATAGACTCAATTTCCTGGGACGCTGATGTCATTCTTCACAACCCAAGTGCAGCTCTTTCTGCCCACAGGTCCCGTCCCGTGCTTTAATAAAGCCACCTTTCGCACCAAAGACATCTCAAGAAGTCTTTCTTGGCTGTCAACTCTGGACCCCAACACTTCAAACCACATTATTTGGCAACTACAACGGGACTCAGTCTTCTCATCTGGACTCTGGGCCTCGGTGCAAACTTGGTGAGTACTTTCTCTTCTTTCCTCTTCCTTTACTTTCACTTCAAGGAGTATGGTCTTTATTGGAACGCTGTCAGGTTGATTGCCCAGGCTGCAATCCTCTAGCCCATGGCTACTCTATGGGGAGGCTGGAGGTTAGTATCCTGGTCAGAATGGTAGAAAGACCCAGAAACTCGATGCTCTTTCTTCATTTCTGTCCTTATACAAAGTCGTCTGTCTTGGGCACACCACAGCCACCTAAGCGACTAGCATGTCTGCCAATCTTCAGACTCTCATGTGAGGCTTCCTCCTATTGGTCTAATGTGATCCCCTCCACATCCCGAGACACTGGTCCCTGGTCCCGATTGAATTAAATTCCAACCACGGACTGTTTCCTCGAGAAGTTGGCTGTGAAGACTACATATTTAAAAAAAATTTTTTTTGAAATTTTTTTTTACATTTATTTATTTATTTATTTATTTATTTTTTTTTGGTGAATGAGATGCCTATTGGTTATTTTATTCTGGTTTGTACACAACATTGATCAGACATGATCAGACATTGATCTTGCTAGAATAAAGTTTTAGAGTGCTCGCTTCGGCAGCACATATACTAAAGTTTTAGATGCCCCAGGATTTTCTTTTTTTTTTTTTTTAAGCCCAAATTTATTTATTTTATTTTATTTTTTTTTATGAAATTTATTGACAAATTGGTTTCCATACAACACCCAGTGCTCATCCCAAAAGGTGCCCTCCTCAATACCCATCACCCACCCTCCCCTCCCTCCCACCCCCCATCAACCCTCAGTTTGTTCTCAGTTTTTAACAGTCTCTTATGCTTTGGCTCTCTCCCACTCTAACCTCTTTTTTTTTTTTTTCCTTCCCCTCCCCCATGGGTTCCTGTTAAGTTTCTCAGGATCCACATAAGAGTGAAACCATATGGTATCTGTCTTTCTCTGTATGGCTTATTTCACTTAGCATTACACTCTCCAGTTCCATCCACGTTGCTACAAAAGGCCATATTTCATTTTTTCTCATTGCCACGTAGTATTCCATTGTGTATATATACCACAATTTCTTTATCCATTCATCAGTTGATGGACATTTAGGCTCTTTCCATAATTTGGCTATTGTTGAGAGTGCTGCTATGAACATTGGGGTACAAGTGCCCCTATGCATCAGTACTCCTGTATCCCTTGGATAAATTCCTAGCAGTGCTATTGCTGGGTCATAGGGTAGGTCTATTTTTAACATTTATTTATTTTTGAGAAACAGAGTGAGACAAAGCGTGAACAGGGGAGGGGCAGAGAGAGAGGGAGACACAGAATCTGAAGCAGGCTCCAGGCTCTGAGCAAGCGGTCAGCACAGAGCCTGATGCGGGGCTCAAACCCACGAACTGTGAGATCATGACCTGAGCCGAAGTCGGACACTCAACCGACTGAGCCACCCAGGCACCCCGAAGACTACATATTTTATTTAGAATGTCACTTAGACCATGATGGATTTCTGTCTTTACTGTTTTCCATCAGTCTCCCCTACTAACTACTTAAACTACAAAATTGGGTAATTTCCCCTTGTAAAACTTTTCCTGTGTTTTCCTTGGGTTAAAATCAGTAGGTTCTTCATGGTCTTCATGGCCTGGCCTTCACAGCAAGGCAAAGCAAGGCAAAACATGGCCTTCACAGCATGGCATTCATGGGACTGCTTGGACACAGTATGGCATGGTATTTCAATCCATTCACCAGATACACATCTGTAGCCTCAGATGCAGTGGGGAAGGGGAGGGACACTAGCATCCTTCCTACATTCAGAGCCTTTACTGCAGGATGGTGACCAATGGCGATTTTCATTTCAGGGACGTCTCCAGTGACGTTTGACCCATGGAACCTCTGACATATCCTGTATGGGACACCACTTGAGAGTCAAGGGCGGGGGGACAGGGGTTTGGTAATGGACTTTCTCTCTTCTTTGATTTCCAAGGACTCTCCCTTGGAATGCCTTTTAACCCACTGAAAATAATTCAGATTGCAAAATTTAAAAAAAGAGTGATCTCCTGTAACACTGCATGGCCTCAGTAGGATCTATCAGTTAGATCTCTTCTGTAAGAAACAGGGCAAATGGATGGAGGTACCCTAGATCCAGGCCTTGAGGGCTCTAAATCAGGACCCAGACCTAAGTGCCTTTTGCAGAACATGTTTGGTCAGTAATCAGGCCAGTAAATTCCCTCCTAATATATTGGATTATGATTATCTAAATAGGCCTCCTAATAGAATCCAGGTTGCTGGAGGAAAAACAGGCCATCTTTAATAAAGGAGACACTGATTCTCTCACTGTTCCTCCTCCTCATTGATATGGGGGCTTCTCCCTCATTCATTTCCCAGGCTAATGGCTTTGGTTGGAGCCAACTGTGGTTAGTCTACCTCAGAGCATGGTCTTTAAGGAATATTCCTAATCAGCTGCCAAAACTCTCTTTGTTTCTGGGAAATTCCTTGTTTTCTCAGGCTCAACATGGACTGCATATTTCCACTTTGGTGGAAAAAAACCATGGCATCTGCTCATCTGTCTAAGCTGATGAGGTTTAGAACCAGGAACTATCTTTCTCTGTCTTTTGGCAGTGCCTCACCTCTTCTGCCCCCCTTGTTTATGCATCACATTAGGTGTGGTCTGCATAACTGGCTCTTGTACCATCCTTGGTGCCTCCAGTGCCATTGACTCCTTCTCCTACCCTCGCTTTCATGGAACCAAGGGCATCCCCTGGACTTAACACCACCCACTTCAGATTTCCTCACCAGTGTCCCAGGTAAAAACTGACAAGGGGGAACAAAGTAATTGAGTTTTAAGTGGACACATGTGGAACGCATTCAGTGTTTAAGCTAATTTAAGTCTGTTGGTTTAATTAAGATACACATGTCTTAAGAGTTATTGACATTAAGTATGAAATTTTCATTCTACCTAAGTTTACTAAATGTCAATTAAGCTTGTGTTATCTCTGTTGCAATTTGACACCAAAAGATGACTTAAAATGATGGTTAATTCTGTCTCAAGGTTTTCATGGGTAATTGTTAAGATAGCTTTCAAAGTCTTTGGTGACCTGAAAGTTTAAAGTTTTACTTGGATGATATATTAGATTGAACTCATTGGACATCTAAGTCTTTCCCATTTAGGCTTATTTCCAAATAAAGTGCTAAAGCATTGATTACTAAGCAAAAGGTTTACCTGCTTTTGACTTCTCATTGCAGAGAAACTAAGGATAGTTGAGTCTGTTGAAAAACAGGCTTTGTACTTATACATATCCATAAATTTGCCATCTAAAGTATTCTAGTGTGACAGTTCACGATTGGTTACTACTTAGTTTTCACTGCAGACTAAGGTTTCTAAGAGTTAAGACTGACAGAAATAAGGGAAGCAACTCTGTATGTAGATAGTAGGAGATGTGTAAGGAAGATATAAGGAATGAAAATACATTTTTGCTGAAGGTAAAAGAAAGTAATTTTGTTTCATATGAGTCTGGCTGTTTGGAGGGAAATGGCTTAGGACAAAATCTGAGTGCAAAGTAAAGTTGTAGAAGGCTTATGAAGGGACATCTTTGGAAAGGAATTTTATGCATGGCCAGGTTGGACTAAGGTCGAAATGAATGGATTTAAAAAAAATTTTTTTTTCAACGTTTATTTATTTTTGGGACAGAGAGAGACAGAGCATGAACGGGGGAGGGGCAGAGAGAGAGGGAGACACAGAATCGGAAGCAAGCTCCAGGCTCTGAGCCATCAGCCCAGAGCCTGACGCGGGGCTCGAACTCCCGGACCGCGAGATCGTGACCTGGCTGAAGTCGGACGCTTAACCGACTGTGCCACCCAGGCGCCCCAGAAATGAATGGATTTTAAAGGTACACTGGTATAAGACTGAAATTCTCCTTTTCTTTATTTAAAAAAAAAAAAAAAAAAAAGAAGTTTTCTTGGCTTGTTGGTCTGCTCTGGATAAGAAAATGTAAACAAAGTTTTTTTTCTTTTGTGTCTTCCTGTAAAACCAGTTTCTGTGTTTTATCTTTATCAGGCCTTTGATTACTTAGTTGAAACTTCTCAATATTAAGGGAGCTAAGTTTTGCTAACAACTACATAACCTACATATTTGCCTTTTGGATCTCTTATTGCCACATTGGTTAAATAAATAGTTAAGTTTTATAATGATCTGTAATCCTATTTAGGCATCTGCTTTATAACTTTCTGAGGTTTTTTAACAAGCGTCCGCAAGATATGAATTTGTAGATGAAGTTGTTTTTTGTTTTTTTTTTTTTGACTAATTAGGTCTTTTTATTTGGTACGTTAAGTTACTTGAAAAGCACTGTCAAATAATAAGTCTTAGGTTATATTGGGTAAATGCTATAACCGTTCAATTAGACATACATACATACATACATACATATATATATTAAAACTTTTATATATATACAAAATTCATAAGTTTTAATATGCTCTGGTATAAGGTCATCACTTGATATTCTGATTATTGAAGTGTTATGTGTCATACAAATAACTGAATTTCCTTGTCAATTATATCATAATGAACTCTCATGTTAGATCTTTAACAATGTCCACTTCTGAGTTTTTGTCATTTATAATTGTTCTTATTCTCTTACAAAATGTGTTTTATATTCAAGGAGATTTATCAAAAGGGCTTTTAAGACAAATACAGGTATTCGATATCTTTAAGATCTAAACTGGAATGGGTCAGAATTTCCAGAACTAAAAAGCCACATTCAAACTAAACAAAAATTAGTAACATAGGACTAAATGAACTGAAAAAAAAAAAAGATTATAGTTTTTGTTACTCTTATTTGAGACATTGCTGGTTCTCTAATGTTCTTCTGGATTGAGGAAACTTTAAGATGTCTATGACTTACAGAAATGTGATAGATTATTCATTTGTGAACCAACTAAAGCATTTAACTTTTCTCTCTACCTGAACCCTCTGAAATTAAAAAAGTCTCAGTGAGTATTCTTTCTTCCATGGCAATCATAGTCATTTGCATAAGTCCAAAAAGAATCTGCTCTCTTAGGACATCATTGGAAACATCGTTTATTTTGCCAAGACTTTGACTGAAATGTCATATTTGAGAAAGACATGCATAGACTCAGATATGACCAAACAACTTTAAAGAACTAAGGTTGACTTTATGAAACATGGAGCCATAAAGCCCCTTGGAAATGTTGGTCTAATGATACCCTGCTTAGAGAGTTCCCAGCAGCCTTACCAAGTGAGTAAAGAAGGTGACTTCCTGGCAGGTACAGGAACCTCAGGATATACTGGGGAACTCCTAAAGAGGAATTTGCCCAAATCTACAGGTATTGCAGACATGTCTGATGGCAAGTACCTAGCTTAGCTTCTGGCCTAGAGAGGCTAGTAACAGTTCAATCTGGATTCCTTATAAAAGGTTCCAGCAAAGCAGATTTTAAAAGATCCATATGGCCAATCGCTACTCTTCCTGAACTTATGTAAGTAATTAGGCTAAGCTTGTTAAAAATTGGACCTGATTTTCAAACAAATTACTCCTAATTTGGCTACTTCTGGAAATAAGGGTGATTTTAGAAAGAACAAAAAATTTCAATAACACATCTTTGCGGTTGTTAAATTCTAGTTCTAATTGTCTTTGAATGTTTATTGTTTGCCTAAGCTAGACAACTTGTGGTAAACTTCAGAGAAACTGCCACAATAGCTAATGTATAGACAACCTTTGTGCTTGTTAGTCTGTGGTAATAATAACAGGACCCCATGAGCAGATGATTATTTGAACAGCTGGGAAATGGGATGGATTCCCCAACAATTGTGTAACTCAGCTAGCACCTTGGCCAATTCTGTGTGGCTGGAATGACAAAATTTTTCCTTAAAAGCCAGAGCATACACGACTCCATGGAGTTGTGAAGGTAATGGATAATGGAGACAATCCCACTTTCCTTATGCACTTGGGGATACACTTGTGGATGCCCTTATCCCCTGAAATAAGTCTTCTCCCATTTGCCAGTGATTCCTCATAATAAAGGTATTGTTAAGGCTAGACGTCTGATGAAGAGGGCTTCTTGATTGTTTTATCCCTAAGCCATATTTGTCCCAGGCACTACCTCTATTGATAGAAAATTGCAAATAGAGGCTTTAACCAAGCATACAGTGACCACCTTTAACTAAGGCTGACATGCAGTTACCCCAAAATTCAAAAGATGGCTCTCCAAAACCAAATGGACTTTGATATCCTAACTGCAGTTCAAGGAGACCCAAAATTAGATGGCTGCCTCCTAATGGGCCCCAAAGACTATGTGGCTCTAATTTGTGGCCATAGCTTCCCCCAGGCTGGGTAGGCTGCTACACTCTGGGTTTTGCCTGGATTCATGGATGCATTATTAAAGCCATTACCAACCCAGCAACCTCCGAAATTTAAAACAACGGTGGGTACATTCTGTGTTTTTTCGGTATGACCACCTAGCATTCATCTTTGTTCCCTCTTTGAGAGTGGAGGATGTTGTTTGGCACATGGAAGCTCTTAATAAGACACAGTCAAAGCCCTCAGTTACATTCAACATAGCACTTCCTATTAAATACTGAAGTAACACAAATGCATAAAGCAGTTTTACAAAATACAATGGCATTAGATGTTTTAACTGCTGCACAAGGTGGAAATTGTGCTATCAATGTATGCTCTGCATACATTTCAGGTAACCACAAAAATATTTCTGGATTTCTAACTGACATGAGTACTCAAATTAGTACTTTAAATTATTCCTCTCTTTTGTATAATGATTGGTTAAACTCCTGGACTGGAGGAAGATTTTTGTCAACTACCAAAGGACTTTTATTTGGGCTTCTTTGTCTTTTTGCTATTCTAATCATACTTTGTTGTTTCCTCCCAGCTCTCTCCACTTGGTGCCGAGACTCCTTCACTGCCATAATTTCAAGTTGACTGATGATCCTTTCCATTTAGGAAGCCCCATACATGTGTCTTCCTTGGATTCAGCTGCTTCTGCCTTTTGTAACTCCTACATATATAAACCCCCAACTGACCAATGTTGACCCAAAGGTAGGGACATTTCTTTGCTCCTATTCAGCAAGAAGTTACAGAAGATGTGACCTTCCATCCTTAACAACCTTAAAGATTTAAGGGTCAAAATTCTTCAAGGGGCAATGATGTGGGAAAGAAGCAAATGGAAAATTAAGTTTCCTTGCAACTTAAAACCCATTGACAAGTTCTTGAGACAGCAGAGTGACAGTCCTCTGAGAACACCCAATTGTCTTAATGTTTTTTTTAAATTTTTTAATGTTTATTTTGAGAGGGAGAGGGGAGAGGCAGAGATAGATGGAGACACAGAGTCTGAACCCAACACTTCAAACCACATCAGTATCAGATCTCATATCAATGACACTCACTGATTTTGCCTGGAACCTAAAAGAAAAATGCCACTCTATATTTTACTGCTTAAGGCAGAATTTATAGAAAGTTTTGGGGTATGTGCTATCCCTCCACTGTTAGCCTGTCTCCTCAAGTGTGGGTCAATAAGCATTTATTGAACTCCTGCTAAGACCCAAGCATTTGGGATTCAGAAAATAATGAAAGGTTGGTCTTGCTCTCAAACAGTTCACAAGCCAAGAAGGAAAGAGACACACTGAAACAGATGGGGACTTGGAGGTGAACCCAATAAAGGTATGCTCACATTAGTTTATGCTCACAAAGGGGGAAACCCTAATCCAGCCCAGAGAGATTCCTAGAGGAAATAATCATCTCTGCCTCCCTAGCATCTAGCATAGTGCCTAGCCCCTAGTAAGTGTGTAATAAATAACTGCAGTACTGAATTGAGTGTACTTTATTGTGTAAAAGGTTTTAAATCAGAGACTGATTTAAGATGAACTGCATATATCTATTAATGCTTCAAATGATTCAGGTATATCCTGCTTATTTTTTCCACAAAGCTATCACATCCAATATTGTCTATATTAGTGTGTTTATTGTCTGCCCCAGAAGTGTGAGCTCCTTAAGAATGGGACTTATATTTCCTTTACCTAGAATTGTGGCTCAAATCTAGTAGATATTCAACAAATATTTGTTGAATGAATGTGGAGACCAACACTAGTTACATTGATGAAACAGACAGTTAAAAAAAATCCAATAAATCCAATAAATTCATGAGGCTCTATATGAGAATTTAGTGCATAAATTTTTGTTGCCTAGGGCAATGGTTCTTTGTTGAGAATCTCATGAATGTTTTTGTGATAGCTGGGTAGTTTAGTTAGCTGAGCATCTGACTTCAGTTCAAGTCATGATGGCATGTTTCCTGAGTTCAAGTCCTGCATTGGGCTCTCTGCAGTCAGTGTGGAGCCTGCTTTGGACCCTTTCTCTTCTGCCCCTCCCCTACTCACTCCTGTCTCTCTCAAAAATAAATAAACGTTAAAAAAAAAATCTCATGAATGCTATTAGTTCTGTCTATAGAAAAATGCACATAGGTGTCAAGTTTTGACATCAATAAGTACAGAAAAATATCTGGTTGAGAATGCTTGACCCAGTAGAGAAGAGAAAAATTTTAAAGAATTGACTGGACTTTTTTGTGGATTTACTTATTTTTTTGGAAACAATTTTACTGTCCAACTATAACTGTTCTTTACCTTAATTTATTTGTAAAATGGGAGAGATTGAATGATAGATGTGTCAAAGAAGCTACATTCTATGATACTATCTAGGTCAAGACTGAAGCATATTTAAAATATATATATATATATATATATATGTGTGTGTGTGTATATATATACAAACACACATACATATATATATACTTATTTAATATTTATTTATTTATTTATTTATTTATCTAATTTTTCCTCCTTCTGACTCCCTTTAATTTTGGTTAGCCAAGAAAGTGTTTTAATATATCAAGTGTTCAGATATATCACTAATATGTGAAAACTAGGCAACTGTTTTAAAATGTATATAAAAAAATATTTCAAAATACCTTTTTTTTTCTTTAACATTTCAGAATACAAAATAGACAATTTATTCAAATAAAACCTTTGGAAATGGTTATCCAAAAATACTGCAGCGTGAAAAAGCTCTGGTGTTATAAAGAATTTCCTATGGCAGGGGTGGAAGGCAGTCTCTCAAATGTCTCCCAAAGATCTGTGCCTCCTGGTATTCACACATTTGGTGCCATCTCCTCTATTGGAGCATGGACTAAACCTAGTGACCTGCTCCTAAAGAATAGAATATGTCAGTAGTGATGTGATGTCACTTCTGACTTCCATTTTGCTAATATTCTCTCTTTCTGGATTTTCTGCTTGCTCGTTCTGATGAAGCAAGTTGCTGTGGTTGCTCTGCCCTATGGAAGGCCTCCCAGAGCAAGCAGGGCCAACCAGGAACTGAACCCTGCCAACATCAGTGAGCTTAGAATCTGATGCTCTCCTGGTCGAGCCTCGAGATGAAAGCAGCCCTGGCCATCACCTTGACTGCATCCTGGTGAAAGGCCTTGAGCCAGGGCACCCAGCAAAACCACTTTTGGATTCTTGATCCACAGAAACTGTGAGATAAAAATGCCTGTTATTTGTCATTTGTTATTTTAGCCACTGTTTTGTGATAACTTCTTACATATTAGTAGATAAGAAGTACATCAAGGACTACCATATCTACTGCCGGCAACACCCTGATGTCATAATTTCAATGTTACTAAAATGGCCTGTAGGGTAGATGTCAGTAAATCAGTAGTATTTCATAATAAGAGTAACATATTTCCAGCAAAACTGTACTTACTAAGATTTCAGTTAACCCATTTTTAATTAAAAAATTTTTTTTAATGTTTATTTATTTTTGAGAGAGACAGAGCATGAGTGGGGGAAGGGCAGAGAAAGAGAGAGACACGGAATCTGAAGCAGGCTCCAGACTCTGAGCTGTCAGCACAGCGCCTGATTCAGGGCTCAAACTCACAAACTATGAGATCATGACTTGAGCTGAAGTTGGATGCTTAGATGACTGAGCCACCCAGACACCCCTCAGTTGACCCACTTTTTAAAAAAATTATCTAATTTCATGGTTCTCCAACAATTTTTCCCCCCTAACTTTTTTTATTTCTGGTATTCTTCTTCTGTATCATTTAGTACATTGAATGGGAAGAAATATTAGCAATGTCTTATTAAAATTAATAGATTTGAAAAAAATAAAAGAGTTGATAGTTTCATTAAATGACTATGTAGAAATAAGGAGATATTTAAAAAGAAAAATTGGGGCTCCTGGGTGACTCAGTTGGTTGAGCGTCCAACTCTTGATTTTGACTAAGGTCATGATCTCACGGTCATGTGAGATCAAGCCCCACATAGCACTCTATGCTGACAGCCAGAACCTGCTTGGAATTCTCTCTCTCCCTCTCTCTATCTCTTTCTGCCCCTCCCCAACTCGCACGCATGTGCTCTCACTTTCTCTCTCTCTCTCAAAATAAATAAACATTAAAAAAATAAATAAAAAGAAAAACCTATTATGTTTATAAAATAAATTTATATTTATATTCATTACAATTATTGAGAGTTTTGAAAAGTTGGTGTGTGGTAGAATTTTTATTTATACATTTCTAAAAGGAATCTATCTAGGGAGACTCCTATTTTAGGCTGGGTTTATTAAGTGCTCTTCCTCCTGTAAGAATATGATAAATTACAAAGATGTCATAGGTAGAACTAGGAATCAAGAAGAACCTATATGCAAGTTAATTCTATCACTGAAGGAAAATACAACTCTGTCCTCTGTGTTTTGACATAGATTTTAAAGCGGCTAATTCTAGAAAATTTGTAATACATTATCTCCTTGGAGGTGTGGGGACTGGAAGGTATGAGGGGCATATGAAAAAGTGGGATCTTTAGATACCAGAGGATTAATAATTAATATACTGTGGTGCTCTCTCTGATGCTTTTTAATCATTCAGAAACTACCATAAGGCTTCAACTGTAAAGGGCTTTGTTCTTATGTCCTTTTACTTTTTCTATGTGCAGATCTACTTACAAAAATGTACATATTGGAGAAAGATATTATGAGTAAAAAACTCTTTTAGCCTCATGAGATAGACTTAGTGTCTTTCCAACAGATGCCATCAGAAGAATTGTGAGAAAAATGATAGAAAACAAAGTGTAGGTGATTTAATGTTTGTATTAAGTAATATCTTTTCTACAATTATATGCTGGTTTCTGTGTAGACAGGGCAAACAAGTCAAAGTATGAATCAAAGTATGAGTTTCTGGGACTTGACCTGTAAAGCATTCAAACGTTTATTCTCTGATGGACTTACACTGTCTGAAATTCATTCCAAGACCTTGACGGCATTTTGATATACTCTTTTCAACAGAGGAATTTTTATAGTTTTCCTCTAACTTTGCCTGTGTTTTTGAATGTTTCCTCCCTCTTTGCTCAGCATGGTCCTTTCTTTTCTTGCTCCTTGTTTTTTTTTTTTCGTTGCCTCTAGAGTGGTTTAGTAAAGCATGAAGAAAGGAAAGGAAAGAGCTGAAGAGTGTGGGGGATTATTCCTGTCTCTGTGTGATTCTGGTTTACCTGATAAAACTTAATTCCTGCCTTATCTTTCTTAGCCAGCACGTTAGGGAGGGCGAGGGGGGTGGGGCATGTATAAAGGTCTCAGGTTTCTCCAAAGCCCATTTTAACTGCTGGACAGAACAGCCTCCACCGTGTAAGGTGAGGAAAGTGCTCTGATAATCCACCTTTGAAGCTCCACTGCCCATAGAAGATACACACGCTCAGGGAGCCGAGATGAGGGTAGGGGAGGTGCAGGACAAGTGACTGGCTACTTCTTCCAACTTTTTTTGCATGTGGTTCTAGCAAAGAATATGTATCTCCAAATCTGAATGTGACCAGTCTGAAAACTATTACGTGTAAATTCCTATGTCAATATATATTCTACTCTAATTGGGAAATCTCGAATGACTAAATGGATTTGTGTGGAGAACAAGTAGTTAAAGAATGATTCTTTTCAAAACTCCAGAGTGACTTAATAACTTTCCTACCAAATCCATATAATGTTTTTCTTCTGCCCAAAGATTCCCAATTTCCCTTAGAAATTGTGCCATATGTTCAGAAAAAATGGTTTGGTCCTGCTCTTTCCACTATGGCAAAATTTATTTTAGTCCTCAAATTTCCCCTCTGGCCTACGTGCTTTCTATCAGGTCTCTTCATCTATCGTGAATGAATCTCTTGTATAACTCTCCTGAGTACATCCTTTCAGACACATATTCTCACTCTCCCATAAACCAGAGTGTCTGGAGCTCTGCCACTGCATTTGGAGCTTCAGCTTAGACCTAGATTTGAAATACCAAGTTTCTGGTGACATTACAGATTGATAGTTGGTGCCTATTTCTGGCAGGTCACTGGATGCTAACCACTAGATGCAGCCCACGGATGCCAGGTTAACAAGGTCAATGTAGTTTGAGTTGATCTCCAAAACAAAGAATATTCTGTCTCCTAAAATTCCACTTAAATAAAGCAACTTAATAAGGTTAATGCTTCATGTGTGTGATTTTTGGTTCATTATTTTTTATATTTGTTTGAGGTATGAAGACAATTTGATATAGTGTCAGAAACTAATGGCAATCTTAAAGCACTAACTAGATATTCCTTCCAAGGAGAAATTTAAGTAGTTTTTGAAACATGATATTTTTGTGATTGAAAATGTTTCCTGAAAATAAATCATATTTAATGTTTATTTTCTCGGGGCGTCTGGGTGGCTCAGTTGGTTAAGCATGCCACTTTGGCTCAGGTCATGATCTTACAGCTCATGGGTTCGAGCCCCGTGTTGGGCTCTGTGCTGACAGCTCAGAGTCTGAAATCTGCTTTGGATTCTGTGTCTCCCTCTCTCTCTGTTTGTCCCTCCCCTGCTCACATTCTGTCTCTGTCTCTCAAAAATAAGTAATAAAGTTTTTTTTAACGTTTATTTTCTCTAATTATAACATCAAAAATTTCAAAACATGTAGCAGATACTGAGAAGTAAAAAGCCTTATAATATCACCACTTAGAATTACTATTAATATCCTGTTATATTTGAAAATCAATGATTTATTAACTAAATTACATGCAAATCTGTTCTGTAGGTGAGTCAGGGTTAAGTGGTAAATTTTAATACATATTGTTATGAAAAAGGGTTACATTTCTACAAAATGTTTTAACTTTAATTTTTTATGGTTAGATTTTTTTGGGGGGGTGTTGTTTTTAGTCCAGCTTTTTCAAACTAAGAAAAGTGGGGTGGATCTGCACAGGTGTTTGGCAGAGTAAGGTATTAAGAATACCTTCCTGTCTCAGTGTTGCATTATGTGGTTGGCCTCAGTGCCTCTGGCAAGCAGAGATTTAAATGCATCCATAGTGCAGAAAGAGTAGAGAAAAATCATCATCTCCAATTACCTTTGGAACAAAAGAAAAAAAATTGAGGTTCCTAAAATTTTACAGTATATTGCTCCCAGTATAAATATACAGTATATACACTCCCCTGGATATATCCTAAGTTTCTGTGTTTTTTTTTTCTGAATATGAAAGTAATATATATTCCTTTAAAACAATTTTTTTTAACGCTTTTATTTATTTTCGAGAGTCAGAGAGAGACAGAGTGCAAGAGAGGGAGGCACAGAGAGAGAAGGAGACAGAATCTGAAGCAGGCTCCAGACCCTGAGCTGTTAGCACAGAGCCCAACACAGGGCTTGAACTCATGAACTGAAAGATCATGGTTGGACGCTTAACTGACTGAGCCACCCAGGCACACAGTTCTTTAAACTCCAAACATTACAAAACCATAAAATGGAACAAACCATCAATAATTTTGGAGCATATCTTTTCAAAATAAAAAAGAATTCTCTATCCAGTCGATATTTTGTGTCCATGATCAGTTTTAATATGGTATTCCTACTACGGCTAAATCAGTACATGGTTCTAATAAACTTAAATGCCTTTGGTTTCTAATATGCAATTCTTTTACTGCTCCTTGTTAACAGTCTATGAAACTAGCCCAATTTAATAATCTCCTAACTATTTAAGATAGTTAAGATATTGTATAATGGTGTATTATGGCTAATTTAACATTTTGGCTGAGCACTAACATATATTTTCCTAGGAATTGCCATTTTTCAAAGTATTAGAAGAAAACGTACCACATAAAACACATTGAAAGCAATTGAAAGAGCACTTGGAAATCTCTTTGTATTCAGAGTCACCAGTGACTCCGAAATCTGATACACCCAAGATACGGTAAAGGATAGGGCCTGAATCTAAACTCAATTATAAAACGCTCTCTAAAAACTGCTTTTCTGGAAAAGGTTTTTTTCAACTTGTTTACTTATGTACATGTTATATTGGTGCCGATAACTTGTCTATGTCCAGTGCACCACCCACTGCATATTCCAGATGAACTAATGATATATATACAGATATACACAAATGTAAGTAGATCTATTCACTCCTATGTGGCAGATGGTATTTTCCAAATGCCTATCATCACGTCTCCTATCACAAAAGCTCTTCTTACATGTGACTTTGGCACTCCTCTCATTGAGACAGGCTTTCCTGACTGGATCAAGAGAGTATGGGAGAAGTGACAGTATGTGACTTCCAAGGCTAAGTAATCAAAAGAAAAAGCACTTTCTACCCTGTTCCCTGAAATACTTGTTCTGGAATACCTCAGGCTCCATGTAAGCAGCCTGACTGTCCTGAGGTGGCCTTGCTGTGTGTGAGGAACTCAAGCTGGCCCAGAGTGAGACACCTCACATGGAGAGCCTGAGATGACCTGGAAAGGGAGAGAGGGAAAGAGAGAGAGAGTTTCTGCCCAGCCCCCAGCTGCTCCAGCTATCCCTCTTCCCAGTCCCAGCTACTGTTGAACTGCAACCATGGGAGAGATCCTGAGCCAGCACTGACCAGCTAAGCCTTTCTCACATTCTGAACACACAGAACCCATGAGAGATAACAAAATGGTTATTATCATTTTACGCCACTAAATTTTTGAGTGATATGTTACATACCAACACCTTACTGGAATACCCTACAAGCTTTTCCAAATTTTTAGTAACATAATTTCTTTGCTTCTTATAGAACCTGAATAGCTCTGGCACTCCTCAGTCTAAGGGAGAGGTTTGGACAGGTAGGGGTACCAGGGACAATTAGAGTGGTGGGTTTTAGATGCAATACCATAGGTAGTTAATGTAGATGATGTATTATGGTGGCTATACTGTGATGATATCTGGGAAAAGTAAAACAAATTTTAAAAACTTCCATGGACTCAACTGCATTTTCAGGAACCTTTAGCTCCAAATTAAAAAACAAAACAAAACAAAACAAAACATGAAATTTAAACAAAACAAGCAATTCCAAATAATACTTATTTTGTTATGAGAATAAAAAATACACAGTCCTCCAGGATTCATATTAACACCTGTCAAGTCTCACTCAATTCTGCCAAAACATCTGTTTGCTGAAATTCTAAGTAAAAATGATCATTCTTAGGACACTTAATTTCTTCTAATGATGGTGATGGATAGTGTTTTCTTTTTAAAAGTTCAAGCTAAGTATACAATGTGCCTGATTTATTTATCTCGTTTTCATTTGACACATATTTATATGGCATTACTACTAGTGAGGATAAATCATCCGAGGAGACAAAGGGAGGTAAGTTACTTAAGAGTACATAAGCTGGGGCACCTGGGTGACGCAGTCGGTTAAGCATCCGACCTTAGCTCAGGTCATGATCTCACGGTTCATGGGTTCAAACCCTGCATCAGGCTCTGTGCTGACAGCTCAGAGCTGGAGCCTGCTTCAGATTCTCTGTCTCCCTCTCTCTCTGCCCCTCCCCTGCTCACTCACTTGCCTGCTCTTTCTCTCTCTCAAACATAAAACAAAACATTAAAAAAAAATGAAAACAACAAGGGTACCCAAGCTAGAAAGTGGCAACAGGAGCCAAGGAAGTCTGGTTCCAGAGTCTATATTCCAAACTACTACTTTTAATACCTCTTTGACAAGTATATTAGCTATTACTTGTATAATTGAGTGTTTTCCCTTTCATACTTGATGGAATATTTCTGTAAATATCTCCACTGGGGACAAATCTGCTATATACATGTAACTGAAGCCTTATTGAGGTTATCTGTGGTTACACCTGAAGAAATACTTCAGAAATATTTCCAAGTACTTAATATATAAAGCATCCCAAGAACTGTGAAAAAATACAGTTAAAAAACATTGTAAGTATTTAAAACTAGAAATCACTTGGGGCACCTGGGTGGCTCAGTCAGTTAAGTGTCCGACTTCAGCTCATGTCATGATCTCATGGTTTGTGAGTTCCAGCCTCGCATTGGGCTCTGTGCTGACAGCTCCAAGCCTGAAGCCTGCTTTGGATTCTGTGTCTCCCTCTCTCTCTGCTCATCCCCTGCTCGTGCTCTGTCTCTGTCTCTGTGTCTCTCTCAAAAATAAATAAACATTAAAAAAAATTAAAACTAGACTTCACTCGTATGTGGAATTTAAGAAACAAAACAGATGAACATGGGGAAGGAAAACGAAAAGAGGGAGGCAAACCATAAGAGAGAGACTCTTAACTGCAGAGAATAAACTGAGGGTTGTTGGAGGGAGGTGGGTGGTGGATGGGTAAATGGTGATGGGCATTAAGGAGGGTACTTGTTGGGATGAGTACTGGCTGTTATATGTGAGAGTTGAATCACTGGGATCTATCCCTGAAACCAGTACTATACTGTATGTTAACAAACTAGAATTTAAACTTTACAACTTAAAACTTGAAGCAAAAATCATAAAAATTAAAACTAGTCTTCATGTTACTGATTGCTGAAGTGCACACTCATTTCTTTCACACTTCATATAATTATCAACTTATTTACTTGTGTATCAGCTGCTTCTCCTCATAAGCCTATTTCTGAATATTAGTGCATAGCCTGAGTAAATGTTCAATAAACGTTTTGAATAAATTAGGGGATAGTGGGGGATGGCTTCATAAAATGATGTTTCAATTGGATCTTGAAGAAAAAGGATAAGATTTGTTGAGTACTATGTGACAAGCATATTTCTAAGCACTATACACGTACTGTATAATATGATATTAGTGGTAGCACAAGACTCAAACCCAGTCTGATTTCAGAATGCATGCTTGTTATGAATTGTGACTCCCCAAAGATATGTTGAAGTCCTAACCCTGGCACCTGTGGATATCAAACTCATCTAATACTCTCAGAAGACTGTGCTGTACTGCTTACCCAGAATGAATGAGAAAGAATTCCATAGGAGAAACTGCAATAAAACATTTCAGTTGATGCCAGCAATGTTAGGAGTATGCACAAAACTTCCCAAGCAGTATGACTATTTTGAAGAGCAACACCTACTTGAACACCTGAATTTCAGAAATTTGTTTTAAATGTAATCTTTTGTATTTTGTACTTTTATTCTATATATCATGGTACCAATTGGGACTTCGTGAACTTAGTTTTAAAAATTTTTAAATGTTTTTATTCATTAAAACATTTTTTTTAATGTTTATTCATTTTTGAGAGAGAGAGCGTTAGCAGGGAAGAGGCAGAGAGAGAGGGAGACAGAGAATTGGAAGCAGGCTCCAGGCTCTGAACTGTCAAGCACAGAGTCCGACGTGGGGCTTGAACTCACGAACTGTGAGATCATGACCTGAGCTGAAGTTGGATGCTTAACCGACTGATCCACCCAGGCACCCCTGTTTTTATTTTTGAGAGAGAGACAGACAGAGTTGGGGGGGGGGCAGAGAGAGACACACACACACACACACACAGAATCCAAAGCAGGCTCGAGGCTCTGAGCTGTCAGCACAGAGCCCGACGCAGGGTTTGAACCCATGAACCGTGAGATCATGACCTGAGCCGAAGTGGGATGCTTAACCGACTGAGCCACCCAGGCGCCCCATGGGACTTTGTGAACATTTTATAAAACAGTTTGAGGAATGAGCCAACTAGGTTGACTGAGAAGAAGGAAAAGAATCAGTGCATTATAAAGGAAATCAATATTCTGCACAGCACTTATAAATATATAAGTGGAAGACTAATAAGGCAGTATAACTCTAGTTATTCTGAAAGTAAAGTAACAATTCCTATGTGAATATCACAAAAATAGGGATATGTATATTTGACCTTCTTCAATCACTTAAAGCATTTATTTAAGAACCCAAATATATTGGATTAGATTTGTACTCTCTAACTTGATAGCCACTTGCCACAAATAGCTATTAAGTACTTGAAATATGGCCAGCACAAGTGAGACCCTCAACTCAATGTTTAAAGGTACATGAATACCATGAATACCAATGTCCAACAGCTACGTGAAAAGATGCATTATATCATTAATCATTAGGAAAATGCAAATCAAAACCATAATGAGAGGGGTGCCTGGGTGGCTCAGTTGGTTGACTGACTGACTTTTGATATTGGCTCAGGATGAGATCTCGCAATTGCAGGATTAAACCCCACACTGGGCTCCACGCTGTGTGGAGCCTGCTTGGGATTCTCTGTCTCCCTCTCTCTGCCCCTCCCCTGTAGATGCACTCTCTCTCTCTCAAAATAAATAAATAAATAAGCATTTAAAACAAACCATGATGAGAGATCACCTTATACCAGTTAAAATAGCTATTATCAAAAAGACTAGAAATAACAAGTGATGTGAAGAAAAGGGAACTATTGGTGGGAATGCAGACTGTGCAGCCCCTGTGCAAAACAGTATGGAGGTTCCTCAAAAAATTAAAAATAGAACTACCATGACCCAGCAATTCCACTTCTGGGAATTTATGTAAAGAAAATGAAACACTCAAAAAGATACGTGCACCTGTATGTTACTTTCAGCATTATTTACAATACTCAAGATATGCAAACAACTTGGGTCCATGGATGGATGAATGGAAAAAGCGAATGTGGTATGTGTGTGTGTATGTATGTATGCATATACACACAAATATTCTGCCATAAAAAAAGAATGAAATCTTGCCATTTGTGACAACATGGATGGTCCTTGAGGACATTATGAGAAGTGAAATAAGTCAAACAAAGACAAATACTGCATGAGCTCTCTTATATCTAGAATCTATAAATAAATAAATAAATGAATAAATAAACATCAAGCTTATAGATTGGTGGTTGCCAGAGATGGGGTTAGGGCTGTGTGTGTAGGAGAAATGGGTGAATGGTTTTTCCTTTTTTTAGTTTAAATAAATTGAATTAAAAAAAAAAAAAGAAATCACACCAACAAATGGCAGAGTTGGTAGGCTAAAGAGTAATTGGAAGCAATGATATAGATTTATTCATTACAATGATGGGAGTTTGGTTTTTATCTAGATTAAATGATTAAAAAACAGATTTAAGAAAGTAGTACAATTTTAATTCAGTGAAATCAAATGACAAAAATCATTGAACTGGATCTTTTTCATAGAAGTTGTACTTTTAGGTTTTAAATAATATAGTACATGCTATTCACAAATGGGTACTTTATTTAGACAGCTGATATAATTCTACAGGGTACTTGAACATTACACAATTATACAATCCAAATGAATATTGATTACAGAACAGCCTCAACGAAATTTGTCATTCTATAGGGATATAGAAAACATGCATTTTTTTTTTAATGTTATTTATTTTTGAGAAAGAGAAAGAGAGCAGGGGAGGGGCAGTGAGGGGGGGAACAGAGGATCTGAAGCTGGCTCCATGCTGAGAGCATAGAACCCAACGTGGGGCTCAAATTCATGAACTATGAGATCATGACCTGAGCCAATGCTTAACCAACTGAACCACCCAGGCACCCCAGAAAACATGAATTTTTTAAACAGTTTTATTGATTTAAGGAATCTCTACACCCCACAAGGGGCTTGAACTCACAATCTGAAGATCAAGAGTCACACACTCCGCTGACTGAGCTAGCCCTGAAAACATGAATTTTTCAAAATGTTTGAAGACCAAGAATTATTTGAAAGGCTGTTTCACCAGTTACTACAACAATGAATTTTCTACCTCCAATTTAATCTTTTGCCAAAGGGAAGATGATCTATTCCCTTCATGCAGAAGACTTAAAGGAAGATAGTCAAGTAAAAATTGTACATATGAAAGACATGTGTGTATAAATAAATAGATCATAAAATAACTTAGAAAGTTGTTTATGTAGAGTTCAGGAACATAAAAGTGTTAGGTTCCACAGAAAGGACCAAAAAATATTAAATCACCACTGTCATGTTGTTGACATGTTAGTGGTGGTAGCAGTGAGATGACAAATAAGTGAATTGCATATTATATTTAAATGTGAAAAGTTGTATGGAGAAAAGTTAAGGAAGAATGATATAGAGGAAGGAAGGTGGGGGGAGGGTTAGTAATTGCTATGTGGAATGATTGGTGAAGACCCAAACATTTAGGAAAAGGCCTGAAGGGAATAAGGAAGCCCTGTGTGATCTGGGTGAAGAGTGTTTCAGTTAGAGGACACAGCAAGAGCAAAGGCCCTGAGGCAGGAATGTGTTTGTCCTGTTTGGGAGATCAGGGTCCTTTGGAATGGAGTGAGAGACGAAGGGAAAGATAAAGGTAACAAAGCCACAGAGATAAAACTGGAGGAGATCATGTAGATCTTATAGGTTTAATTAACAACCTTGTTTCTATGAGTGAGTGGGATACAATTGGAGAATTCAGAGCAGAGGACTTGAGTTTAGAACTATATTTTACATTTGGAAATATTCCTGTGGTTTCTTTTTTATACATAGGTTGTATGAATGTCCTTTATGTAGTGAAATGCAAACAGTTGTTGTTTTAAAACCAAATGTGACTGTAATTGATTCTGCCTTCTAAAGCAGGTGACATACTTCACATCTGTTGGGAACTAAATCTTTATATTGTTCATCCATTTTCAAAGGGCACTTATTGAAAGAGAAATATACTCATGGAATACTGAATTGGAATTTGATATTTTATTCAGAAACATTTTATTTTTAAAAACTGCAGAGAAGCACTCTTTGATTCTTTGTATATTTCAGCCATTATGTGTTAAGTAGGCTTTAATAGGATACCCTGGAAGCATTTGTTGTATTATTTCTATGAAGAAATGCAATCTGATTTCTAAATCATTGACTTGCATATGAGCTTTAGGAAGCACAATCTATTAATAATATGGAAACTGTACAAACAGGTAGAAACAGGTAGATAATGATTGACCTTCAGTAAATAATCTTAATGCATTTTTCAAATAGGAAAAAATAAATTTTATTTTATGTTAATTTAAATGTAAAATATATATACTGAATTTAGTTATTGGAATCTTCTAAGTATGTTTGCAACAACTTGGGTATATGTATCTATTATGTCAATTGTAAATTTTATAAAATCTAAGTACAGAACAAGCATTTCTGATAAAAATTTGGTGTCCAAATTGAGATGTGCTATAAGTGTAAAATACACTAGATTTCAAAAACTTAGTACAAAGAAAAAAGAAAGTAAAACATCTCATTAATAATTTTTATTTTGATAACATATTGACATAATATTTTGGATATAACAGGTAAAATAAAATATATTTTTAAAATATATTTTACCTGTTTCTTTTTAGTTTAAAAAAATGTGGCTCCCTGCAAAATTTTAAATTATGTACGTGGCTCACATTATATTTCTGTTAGATAGCATTGCTCTAGACTAGTGGTTCTCAAATGTGTTCTCTTGACCATCAGCATCAGCATCACCTAGGACTTGTTAGAAAAACACATTATAAACCTCATCTCAGATTTATTGAATCAAAAGGTTCTTTATTTTAACAAACCCTCCAACTGACTGTGATGCATGCAAAAATTTGAGAACGATTATTTTAGACCAGTGGTTCTCAACTTTGCGAATTAGAATCATCTGGGGAGCTTGGGGCAAAAAGTCCTGGTGCTGAAGTTACAATTGAGACCAATTAAATCAAGAACTCTTGGCCTAGGCAAGAGTGTTTTTTAAAGCTCTCCAGATGATTCTAATATGGGATAAAGATTGAAAACTACTGGCCTAGACCCATGATACTCGTGCCTTCTAGAGGGGATGCAGCTCACAGGCGCCACTTTCGTTCCTGCTTCTCACATGGCAGTACCGTCGATGTCTGCACCCCTTCTCACCATGGAGATACTGAGCATGGGTGGGCAGAAGAGTTTGCAGGTATCAGAAGTTCACGTATCAAATATATTTACCCACGTGTGCCAGTTATGCCTGTCACATTAACTGTGAATATGGCTATGCCTTGTTTAACGTTACTGGGCTCTTACCAGATTTACAGGATGAACCTGGAATTGGATAGCATAAATGTAAAGCCCTTGATAGAGCAGAGGTGAAGAAAGGTATTCCTTTTAATGTTGTTATTTGGGGAGGATTTTCTCAGGACAGAGCTTTGTCTTTTATATACTGCTCTACCACACAGCAGAAGCTGGCAGGCATCACTGTACTCACTTCCCCTGTGTGCTTCCATTCCACGGAGTCCTAGCAGAGGCTAATAGATATTTCTATTCTTAGTGCCATGGAGATTACCACCCTTTGGTTTCTAATAATTGTTGGTTCTCTTATTGTCAAAAGCTAAAAACATCGGTAAATCCAACCAATGTAACTTTAAAAACCTAGAAAGGCATGATGCACAGTTCATGTCACCAGGAAATGATGGATATGAAGCAATTCATTGATAAAACCCTGTCAACCTTAAAAACAAAACATCCATTAAAAAAATTAAAGAAAAAAACCAGCCAGTTATTTATCCAGCAAAAATGAATTTATTTAGGAATAGCAGAGGAATTGCAATTTAGGATTGCAATCATGGCAAACCATAGGCAAGTCCCAAGAAGGAAGGAAAAAGAGTTTCCTTGTATAGAGGAAAGAAGGGAGTGGGGAGGGGCTGCTTTGAACAAGAGTTCATTGGAGGAGAGGGAGAATTTGAGGGAGAGTGAGGGCTTCTCATTGGCTAGGTTGTTGCTGGGCAAGGAGAATCATCCTTCTTCTCCCTGAGGTATGCTAAGTTGCCAGGAGTGATCCTGAGAACTCCCCCTTCATTGCCTCCAGACTCCATTTTAACTTAGCTTCTTTATTGGTTTTCACAACTCTTACCTGCAGTTGATTTAACATTACTAAGATGTCTTGTGTAAAGTTACACCTGTATCATTGTAGCAGAGTAGAAACCTTTTCAGGTGTCCATCTTGAAACTGCTAATGTTTGTAGCGTTAAAATGTTTGGTAAATACACACCAATGATAGAGACTAAATGTCTCCTTGTGGGAAATATATGCTCTTTTAAGTTTCTTTTTTTTTTTTTTAATTTTTTTTTTCTTAACGTTTATTTATTATTGAGAGACAGAGAGAGACTAAGCATGAGCAGGGGAGGAGCAGAGAGAGAGGGAGACACAGAATCTGAAGCAGGCTCCAGGCTCTGAGCTGTCAGCACAGAGCCCGATGCGGGGCTTGAACTCACAGACCGTGAGATCATGACCTGAGCCGAAGTCAGACGCTCAACCGACTGAGCCACCCAGGCGCCCCATGCTCTTTTAAGTTTCTATACATGCACTGCATAACAAGATCCAGAATATACTAGTATTAAAATAGGTGACAGAGCTGACTTCTTTTTCAAATGTGCTTCAGCAAAATAAAATACTGCAACCAGATTATATAACTAGAAAATTAATAATATGCTTAATGAAAATTTGTTCAGGTATAAGTAAGCAGTGAAGATATAAATGATTTATACATGCTGTGACTTAGTCTATGGATTTATTCCAAAATTAGTCACCATGCAGTGCCTGTATTTTTATATTTATATCCATATAAATGATTGTAATACATAGTAAGAATGAGGTGGTATTACATTATCCCTAATAGGAATAATGCTTTTGACTGTTAAAGTGTAACATTGCTTTCTTCAGGGGGAAAAACAACAACAACAACAACACAACTCTATAGAGCTCCAGGCATTCTGTAGAATCCTTTAGAGAATGGGGCTTTTGCACAAACTTTTGCTTAAAGAATAGAATAAGGGTACATCTCTTTAAAACATTATTTTTCTTTCTTTCTTTTTTTTTAAAAAAGAGAGGGAGACACAGAATCTGAAGCAGCCTCCAGGTTCTTGAGCTGTCAGCACAGAGCCTGATGTAGGGCTCAAACTCGCAGACGGACTGCGAGATCATGACCTGAACCTCAGTAAGATGCTTAACTGACTGAGCCACCCAGGTGCCCCAGTTCTTTTTTTTTCCTTAATGTTTGTTTATTTTTGAGAGAGAGAGAGAGAGAGAGAGAGAACACTTGAATGCAAGTGGGGGAGGGGCAGGGAGCGAGGGAGACAGAATCGGAAGCAGGATCCAGGCTCCAGGCTATCAGCACAGAGCCCTATGCATGAATTGTGAGATCCTGACCTGAGCCATAGTCTGATGCTTAACTGACTGAGCCACCCAGGCGTCCCTAAAACATTCTAATGAAATATCTCATGCACTCATTTCACCTATAACCAGGATACTTAAATACCAATAACTTTGAGTTTTTTGTTCATCAGGGATTCCTTACAGCCAGGTATAAAACCTAATGAAGGAAACCAGGATATGCCACCCCAAAATTTGAATCTTTGAGAAGAGGAATTGGCAACAAACCTTACTGTTAAGTTTCTTCCCATATATTTACCCTTCCAGTTTGCCACCCTTGGAAGCCTAAAACTGTTTTCCTTTGTGCTATCATTTCTCTACAAATGTATTGGTCTTTGTTGAAGATACTATATAGTCAGTGGTTTTAAGAAGCTGTTTTGAGTTACTCTTTGTTTCAAGTTTCTTCCGTGTGATGTGCACTGCAAGCATTAATAAACTTTTTCTTTTCTTAATGTCCTCTTGTTAAAGAGTCCCAGCTGAAAACCTAAGGTAGGAGAGCTTAGTCTCCTCCACACTAGCACTCATTCCAGTTGTATGCTTCACAGTCCTAGAGCTGGCTATCCCAAGGATGCAGCTGCCTACATTAAATTCTGAATTTTTAGGGTCACTTACTCTGGTGGACTTTCTCCTCCCTAATACACTGAACACTGAATTCTAAAAACCCCAAAAGATCAAAGGTCTTTCCTTCATGCAGAAACACACCAAGAATCAGGCATGTTGAGATTTTCAACTAAAAAATCAGAAATTATTTTACATAGTAGTAACATGCTTTTTGTATAAAGAAATAAGGATTACTTACTCATATCATATAGCTACATCTTTGTTTTAGATGGTATTTTTTCTCAGGGCGCCTGGGTGGCTCAGTCAGTTAAGCATCTGACTTCGGCTCAGGTCATGATCTGAGTTTGAGCCCTATGCCAGGCTCTGTGCTGACAGCTCAGAGCCTGGAGCCTGCTTTGGATTCTGTCTCCCTCTCTCTGCCCTTCTCCTGCTCGTGCTCTGTCTCTCAAAAATAAATAAACATTAAAAAAAATTAGATGATATTTTTTTCTCATGAAAGTAAAACATTTCCAATGTCCCATTTTGAAAGTTCTAGTGTTGTACTGTTGAAATGTTTTGCAAATATACACCGATGATATAGACTAATCCCTCCTTCTGGGAAATTTATGTACTTTTAAGTTTACTATGAAAGTAAAACACTTGAAATGCTCTATGTACCATTAGATATTTCCTAAATTTTCTGTACTTCATCTCAATGACATTAAATCAGAATACTATAATCATATTTTAATGATTTTAATGACTAGAGTTCATTGTACATTAAATTTGGCAAGAAAAATTTGATTTTTATTTGATAGTATACTCACCTGTGCAACAGAAATTTACAGGTTCTAATCCCTTAGTTTGTGAATCATAACCATTTTTAACATTACCAATTATGTGCAGATTGCACAACTGTAGTTTCTTACAAGGAAAATTAAAATGAGTTTTTTTTTTGTTTCCTGAGATTTTGTTTTTATATTAAAACCTAACTTTACAAACAAACAGGACTGAAATTTAATGTTCTGGATAACATTTACATAGAAAAAGAGTTCCAGTACTCTTGGAACTGCACATGAATACACAAAGTGGCTCCCCCACTTAGGCCTCCTACTGTTATCATTCAAGATGACTGAACTATTTCTCTTAAATTCACATCTCCCATATGTTTACTTCTCTTTACCTGCACTGCCAGGATCTTGTACTCCCTTTAATGAGGGCTTGGGGGTAGAGCCCATATACTTTGGACTCCTCCCTATATTTATGTCAGCTTTCCTATCAGTATGTAATACATCACAGAAACAGGAATAGACAGGCTAAACTTCTATAAGAGGGGCATAATAACAAGGTTCAGTTGTACTGACATTTTTGTTTCTTCAGCATCTAAGTTTGCTTCCGAGGCCTGTTATTAAACTGTTTCCGTCTCTGATAAAGTACTCTAATTGTGACATGTCTCAGTTAACTCCCTGGGAGTGAGTTTTGTAAAGTATACCTTCTTCTCAGGTATTGTAGTTAGGGTTAATTATTTATGGATTGTAGCATTCACAGTGAGAACTGTTATTTAAATGCAAGGAGTTTTTTTTTTTTTAAAGAACTCTATGATGCCAGTAAAATGTTCCCCATTAATAAAATGTTCTCCCTTAAAACAACAGATTCTAGGTAATTCAAAGAATAGGCCCAAGAAGCTTCTGGATATAAGCATAGCTAAAAAACAATTATTATAACAATCTTTCTGATAAGGTAACATAAGAAATTATTGGATGTGTGTCTAGTTTTTGGATATACAAAATCAACCCATAATCAATCCCTAATGCTGTCTTTTGTACTACCATTAGTTAGAAATGAATCAGGTAGAAACTATTGATCCTGCTTACCTGGAAAAGAAACTGGGGCACCGACATCTTTCGTGGTTTTTGTGTATCACACACCCCTTTTGGCTTTGATCTGACTGCTCCTCCATTCCTGGAAACTTCAAGTAGAAATAACAATAACAACAGAATTCCAGTGCTGGAAGATCATTTATTCTGACCCTCTCCTTTCACCAAAGTAGAAACTGAAGCCCTTGAAGATTGAGTTATCCAATCTTTGAATATGAATTCAAAGAGGTTCATAAACATCCTGGCTTCTAGAACTCTCACAAAATTATATACAAGATAAATGTGACTGTTCAGTGGGCCATAACTATCTGCAGTGTAACACACGTTGGCTTGCAATTATATTAAGGTAAAATTCCCATGTATAATCTAGAGCTCCACAGGCCCACACTTCCTCCCAGTTCTACTCAGGCCTCTGCTTTCTGGGTCAAGGTTAGTTCTGTCTGGCTCCTGGGCGTGGCCGGCATCGGGACCCTGGATAGAGAGCTTCGAAGCGCCTAATGGGAAGAGAGAGAGAGTCTCAGTCGAGGTCTTCTGCAAACCCCTTGGTCCATTTCCTGAGTGCTCCCATCCCTCGGTCCTACAGCCGCTGTTTTCCGCCTGAACCTCCCCATTTCTCACCTCCCGGGTATCCTTGCGGCTCCCGCTGAGGGCCCAGGGGCTACGGTACCCGCAAAGCCCCCGGGGCGGGCGGGGGGAACGTGACCTTGCTACTAGCATGGGTCTCGGGGGTAAAAGCGTTCCGTGCACAACGGAGGCACGCCCCACGCAGAGACGGGCTAGGACACTTGTGATCATCAACCCAGTGGTGAGTGGGGCCCAGTGCATGGAAGGGAGCGACTCCTGCGGCCGCCGCCCCTTGGGAGCCGCGAGAGCCTCGCTCTTCCTCCTCCTCCTCACTCGCCGGCTCGGCTGATCTCCTGCCATGACTCAGCGATTCTCTCAGGCTGCCCGGCTGGGGACACCGGCTTCTCGCGGGCTCCTCCCGCCGCGTCCACCCCCTCTCGCCACCCACGCCCGCCCCCGGCTGCCGGCTCTTTCCCAGCGGGGCCGCCGCCGCCGCCGCACTCAGCGCCGGCGTCTCAGCAGCATCGCCGCCTGCGCCGCGCGCCGCGCGCCGCCACCCGACCCCGCCGCCCACCCGCACGCCAGCCATGGAGCCCGCAGCCCCCCGCCGCCGCCACACCCACCAGCGCGGCTACGCCTTGACGCGGGACCCCCACCTCAACAAGGTGAGTCCTCCGGCCCACCTGGCGGCCCAGTGGTCGCCTTCGGTCTGGGCCCGGCCCTCCGGGGGTTTCCCCCAACGCGGCCTCACCCCTCTGTCCGCTCTCACCGGGCGCGGCTCTCGTTGCGGGCGGAATGGAGGGGCCACCCAGTAGGCTGTGTGCCCAGCAGTGTGATGGGCGCGCGGTGCTGGTGCACCTCGGCATCCCTTTTTGGGACCGGAGGAGATGTAACTTGTTTACTTTTCGGCTTCTCTTCTCCAGGAGCCAAGGCAAAGAAAGTAGTATCAGGCTAAGCGCTTGAACTGTTTCTGTGAAGATAGGTTGGCTGCCAGCTCAGCCTGTATGTGCCACCTACTTACTGGTTTCACTCAGTGTGGCAATTCTTGGACGCTGCTCGGAGAGAAGTGGCCCTACTGGTCCATCCTGGACAGAAATGAGTTCCCAGAGCCTCAGATCACATTAACAAGCTAGAAGTCAAGGCCTCTTGGTTTCTGGAGCGACACGATTAGGAGGCTGGGAATGCGTGGTGGGTGGCTTCTGCCTTGGACACTTTGCATGGCCTGGTACAAAATCCCTGTCCTAGACATGGGGCTGTGGGTAAAGCCATTCCTATTTTTTGAATCTGGCCCTATGGAAATTAGAAACATTTTTTTAAAGACCTCTTATGAAAACAAGAATCCACTGTAAATTACAGACCCTTTTCCAGATCTCGCTAACATTTCATTTTTCTTCACTGGTAATGTCGAGTGAACACCTAATATTTCTCTCAAATGAAAAATACCCGATTTATAATTTTGCTTATCTAGATACTAAGCAGTCACACTTTATAGCTAAATTTCTCTCTAGATTGTTTTGTGTGTGTGTGAGTGTGTGTGTGTGTGTGTGTAGCTGTGATTTTGACATTTCCTTATTTAGGATATGGGAAATGCCATCAGTCAACAGAGATCTGTTTAGTCATTTTGGTTGTCTCTTTAGTAGATACTCTTTTTCATTAGGAACTGGACCCCACTCTTCCCTTCTGGTCATGTTGCTGGTGATTTGTTGATCATTATTAATGGCTTGAAGATTTGCGATTTCTTCTATTTAATAAACTATAGCTAGTGTGAGTTCTTTTTGATTTTTGTGGTGACAGATAACTTTTAAAAAAATACGTGGTTGTTTAGTATTTGGGGTCATAAAGCATCATGAAATTTTAAATAGTTCCTACTTATTTTTTTCTTCAAAATGAATTTATTTGCTAGATTTTTCTTTTTATTAGTCTGCATGTTGGAGCCTATTTTCAGTAGAACAAAGGTAAAATCTGATGTTATAAAATAATTTGTTACTTTCATGTGTATCTGCTTGCTGTAATTTATGACCAAATAATGTGTTGTTACTTAAGAAGGACCACATAAGTGGTATAACCTGTTTGAATTTCCCTGAAGTTATGGGCAAGAATGAGTGTTTGGAGTGGGTAGATGGCATAGGCAATCACTGAGCAAGAGTAATTATTATGCCTTTACTTAAAATCTTTCTGGCTTCTATTTACCAATAAAGATTAACTCTTACTTAACAATAATATCACAAAGATCTTCCACCAAGTTGAAAGGTGCAGCATAATGTGTTAAGAACACATTTTTGAATTTGTAATTGAACTTTATTGTCTGCATAGTATCAAATTGGATATAAAATCTAGTTCACCGGGGCACCTAGGTGGCTCACTTGGTTGAGTCCGACTTTGGCTCAGGTCAGGATCTCACAAGTTCATGAGTTTGAGCCCTACATCAGGCTCTGTGCTGACAGCTCCCAGCTGGAGCCTGCTTCAGATTCTGTGTCTCCCTCTCTCTCTGCCACTCCCCTGGCTCATGCTCTGACTCTATTTCAAAAACAAATAAACATTAAAAAAAAAATCTAGTTCACCAACTGTGGGGTGATTAATGGAATAAGCTTTACTTTTTCTTACTCAGTTCTAAGACAGTTGTGTGTTGCCTAATGGAAGTAGCAGAGTATCCTTACCATTGAAACCATGGCTGTGGGATGTTCTGATCTGCGCTGCACTGAAGACCTCTGGGCTTTAAAGTTTTCTGGTAGCCTGGGAATTCTTATTGATTTTTGTGATAACCTAGGCTAGTAGATCTTGCCCTTTAACACTCCAGCCTGTCATCTGGCTGCGTGAAGACTTCTTCAGCCACATTCACACAGACCTTTATCACCGCAGCTTTTGGGTAACTGCAACAATTTTTACCGGTTTTATTTTCAGATTATAGTCTGTCCTACATGTAGATATGAGAGCAATACGTACATCAGTTAGTGTTTTCTTCATGTTCTTCTTCTGTCATCCAGGTATTTATAATAGTTCCTATAATGTTGAATATAAAATCAATTTTGTCAGGTTTACCATCTTCTTCAAATTGATCTCATTAGTCCCCCAATTTAGTCTTCCACTTGAAATATGTTTGCTGGATCTCTTAATACTCTCCTTTTTGTCTATGTGTAATTTCCTACGATTAAAATGGCATTAATTGATTTAATAATCTCTCTAGGGAAGATGTTCCTAATTCTCTTAGTCCTATTATCATTAACATTTGTGTATTCAAATGTAGCATGTCATGTTGTATTCACTGCATTGTATTTTTTTTTTTTTTATTTTGATTGTCATAGGGCAGGATTCATACTTAGTACAGAATTTTGCCCAGTGGGCTTTAAATAAATGTCTATTTCATGAATGAATGAACCATGTTTTTATTTCTTTTGTCTTTTAAACAGTACTCAGCTTTTAAATCAAGAAGCTTTTATTTTTATTTTTATTTTTTTATAATTTATTTATTTATTTACATCCAAGTTAGTTAGCATATAATGCAACAATGATTTCAGGAATAGATTCCTTAATGCCCCTTACCCATTTAGCTCATCCCCCCCTCCCACAACCTCTCCAGCAACCTTCTGTTTGTTCTCTATATTTAAGAGTCTCTTACGTTTTGTCCCCCTCCCTGTTTTTATATTGTTTTTGCTTCCCTTCCCTTATGTTCATCTGTTCTGTGTCTTAAAGTCCTCACAGGAGTGAAGTCATATGATTTTTGTCTTTCTCTGACCAAATTCGCTTAGCATAATACCTCTAGTTCCATTCACGTAGTTGCAAATGGCAAGATTTCATTCTTTTTGATTGCCAAATAATACCTCATTGTATATATATACCACACCTTCTTCATCCATTCATCCATCAATGGACGTTTGGGCTCTTTCCGTACTTTGGCTATTGTTGATACTGCTGCTATAAACATTGGGGTGCATGTGCCCCTTCGAAACAGCATACCTGTATTCCTTAGATAAATACCTAGCAGTGCAATTGCTGGGTCGTAGCGTAGTTATATTTTTTATTTTTTGTGGAACTTCATACTGTTTTCCAGAGTGGCTGCACCAGTTTGCATTCCCACCAGCAGTGCAAAAGAGATCCTCTTTCTCCACATCCTCGCCAACATCTGTTGTTGCCTGAGTTGTTAATGTTAGCCATTCTGACAGGTGTAAGGGTATCTCATTGTGGTTTTGATTTGTATTTCCCCGATGATGAGTGATGTTGAGCATTTTTTCATGTGTCGGTTGGCCATCTGGATGTCTTCTTTGGAGAAGTGTCTATTCATGTCTTTTGCCCATTTCTTCACTGGGTTATTTGTGTTTTGGGTGTTGAATTTGATAAGTTCTTTATAGATTTTAGATACTAACCCTTTATCTGATAGGTCCTTTGCAAATATCTTCTCCCATTCTTTCGGTTACCTTTTAGTTTCCTTCGCTGTGCAGAAGCTTTTTATTTTGATGAGGTCCCAATAGTTCATTTTTGCTTTTGTTTCCCTTGCCTGCAGAGATGTCTTCAGTAAGAAGTTGCTGCGGCCAAGGTCAAAGAGGCTTTTGCCTGCTTTTCCTCTAGGCTTTTGATGGCTCCCTGTCTTGCGTTCAGGTCTTTCATCCATTTTGAGTTTATTTTTGTGTATGGTATAAGAAAGTGGTCCAGGTTCATTTTTCTGCATGTTGCTCTCCAGTTTTCCCAGCACCATTTGCTGAAGACACTCTCGTTATTCCATTGGATATTCTTTCCTATAAAGCAAGAAGCTTTTAGAGTGGTCGTTTGAACATTATTTTGACATTTATGTCCTTTTTATTATAGTTTTTTGAAAGTAAATTTGCATTTAAGTCTAAAGCTCAGTTGCCTATACATTATACAATGTATAATGGAATATAGGAGAATAGTTGGAATTTGGTTTAAGCCTGACCATCCATGAAGTTTCAACTGCTTGCTAGATAACCTTAAAGGGGTGATTAGTCTTGGTAAACTCAAGGTTAACAGTAGATATGATCCAAGTTAAAAAAATAAAACCTTGTGAAAACTTAAGAGAAATTAAGATCTTTCTTCATTGGTAATAATGTATGATTCTCACTATTTGCTTTTATTCAAATTACATCACTCCAGGTAGTATTTCATCATAGTATTTGGGAAAGTACTTCTGCCTCATGCTTCTGAGATTCAGTATGTTTCTCTACACAGCCCAAACTATTTTTGAGGTGCTTGTCTTTGTGTTATGTGCACTTTTCTAATTTAATGTTTAATGTTTATGATTTTCAAGGATGCCTTCTGGTTTTGATGAGTTGTATTTCAAATTTTTTCTCAGGAATTTTCATGTGACTAGTGTTTCATAAATAACTCTTCAAAAGTAAAATTCTACACACAAAATCACTTATTTTTCATTTCTAAATTTATTAGTTCACTTTATACCATTCCTCTAGCAATGGTAGAAAACACTAATTGCTAGTTCTGCCATAATTGTGCTTACATGGTTTCTATGTCTTTAAGATTAAATAATGTACATGACCTGTAAATCTCCAAAAGATACCACTTTTTAATATTTTAGGCATTTTAATCCAGTTTAAGATAGTGATGTATGAAAGTCAGTTTCGGTCAGCATCATTAACTTTTCTATCTAAAAAGTGAACTTCTGGGCAAGTGCATTTGTAGATGTTTGTGTCCTGGCATGTCAAGACCTAGCTGGATGTGTTGTAGAGAAAAGAGACAAGTAAGTCTCATGGTTATGAAGGAAAGATACATTGAACCTCCTCTTTTTCTTCAATGTAAATTATACCACGACAAATCATTCAGAAATTTTTATCTATAACAGTTCTCTGAAGTTGCCTCAACAGTATGGGAAACTGATGTATTATTTAATGTGGAATCCCACTGATACAAATGCCATTGTATTGTGGGTGGATAACCATATGCCTCCACAGCTGATACCTTGCTGCACTTGAAACAACGGTGGTAGTGTAGGGGAGCGCAAAAACAAATACACTCGAATGAGTAGAAAGAGGAGAAAGAGGAGTTTGACCTGAGGACTTTTGAGACTGGTGATATGGAGTATATGAAAATACTGAAGAAAGTCTAAGAAGTTTTGTTTTTGTGTTATAATTTCCTTCTAGCTTTTGGGAAAGTATGAGAAATGTAATGGAATGGAATGAACGTTCTAAGGCATTGTATTTAGAAAGCGAAAGCCCCAATTCTTCCATTTAGCCGCTATGAGATTTTAAGTGAGCTTTTCTTAACTAATTTCAGTTACTATCCTTATAAAACAAAGTGATAATTTCATTCATTTATTATTTTTTCTATGTAGAAAATATTTGTTCAGAACCCAGTATATACTAGGTAATGTTGTGGTTGAGAGAATATTGCAATGAATAAGATTCTTGTGAGTGCACTTAGATTTCTGTTGTAATGTGATTTCTGTCTTGCCTCTTCAATCACATACTGAAAAGATTTGAGATAGTGAATATTAATTTTTTCTAAATTATACATTCAAAAACAGTAAGTTTTTTTTAGTACATCCTAATATTAATATAGTACTTTTGTATAGAAAGTCCGAGCTCATAGCTGGAGCAATTATAAAGAATTCTCCTTTTAGTGTACTAATCCTCTTCCCTTGAATTTTCTATGACGAGATTATGTTCCTTCTTTATTTTATAGTAAAAACAAAAACCTATCTTCTCTTTATGGGAGAGACATTTATGTTTTACCCTCAAATTCATATAACTGAGCTTGACTGACATCACATGACCTTTGCAGTCTTTCATACACTTTCACAGAATGCCAGGTATAGGTTAAAATATATATTTGTGAAGACAAAGGAAAAGGAAAGCTCTTTGCTTCTCAGGACTCTGTTCAAAGCATGTGAAGGCTTGGAAGTATGAAAGAACGTGGCTTGTTAGAGAAAGGTAGAGGTATGCTTTGGTCATTAAAGTTATTGGGAGAAGAGGGAGTGAATTGCAGAGACAGGAAATTTACAAGTTCCAGTGGTGTGAAACCAGCCTTTACTTGAGTCTGGCTTTGGAAATAGTCTGTTACTCTGACAAAACAAATATTTGAGTATTTCCAATGGTTTTCAAAACTGACGTGACCAAATACTGTGATAGACTTAAGACTGATTGATTTGTTACTTCATTATGTTATTGAACCAACTCAACCAACTTGGACAGTATATAGATCCGGAATAAATCATGAAATACGTTACAGTTAGAACAAATTTGGAAATGTTTCCAACCTAAATGTTTAGGAAATTTTCTTAGACATGGGACCTAAATGTAAAATGTGGATGTTTGTATTCTTAAAATGATATTTAAAATATCTTATGGTTTATACGTTAATTTTTACCTGTTTTTAGCTTTATGTATATAAAGTAGTACATTTTAAAACAAAGGATTATTGTTGTCTTAAGTGAATTTAGAGAATTTAAAGCCTCAGCATTTTCCCTCAGGCCTTAAAAATATATCTAAGTTAGCCATCAACTAAACTGTTAGATACTTGAGGCCTTTGAGTTTAAACAGAGGGGAGAGACATTATGGCTTTAAGTTTCTACAGTTTGATCTGGGTAGCTTGGGAAGTCAATATAATAATGAATAATAGTCTTGGGGCACCTGGGTGGCTCAGTTGGTTAAGCCTCCGATTTTGGCTCAGGTCATGATGTCATAGCTTGTGAGTTGAAGCCCCGCGTCAGGCTCTGTGTTGACAGCTCAGAGCCTGAAGCCTGCTTTGGATTCTGTGTCTCCCTCTCTCTCTGCCCCTAACCCACTCACATTCTGTCTGTGTCTCTCTCAAAAATAAATAAACATTAGAAAAAATGAGTAATAGTCTCAAACACATGGAAATATAACTGTTAGAGCTTTATACTAATAAACCCTAGATCTAAAGCACTAAGTTTATTTTTTTTATCAGGTAATGTTGAGTAAGAATATCAGCAAAAGTATTTACATGTTCATCTGAATGTTCATAATTGCATTATCAGGATCCCTGGAGCAGTTAAATTCTAAACTGCTTCATGAAGACCTGGAAATCTGGAGACTGAAGGAGTCCTGACTCCATGACAGTATTAGGGCTAGGCCCCTTAAGCTTAGAATATATTTAATACATTTGAATTATCTATTCAGAGTCTTCTAAGATATTTTAAAACTTTTTTGATTGTGACACAATACACATATATAATACATGTATAAGCACAATGTTGTGGGCTGAATTGTGCCCTACCAAGAGTCATGTATTGATTTATCCACTGTCTCAGAATGCAATTGCATTTGGAGTTAATACCTTTAAAGAGGTAATTAAGTTAAAATCAGGTCTTTAGGGTGGACCTTAATTCAATATGGCTGATAGCCTTATAAGAAAAGGAAAGACCATGTGAATACAAAGAGAGAAGTCAATAAGAAAAGTCTTAGAATGTAAGCAACCCTACCAGCATCTTGATCTTGGACTTAACAGCCTTCAGAACTGTGAGAAAATAAATTTCTGTTGTTTTAGTTACTTAGTCTGGTACTTTGTTATGGCAGCCTTAGCAAACTAATACATATTGTAATGGAAACAAAATGTCATAATACAATATTTTGCTGTGTTTAGTGCACACTAGTAGTACTTATCATATTTCAGTTTTTAAGAAATGTGAGTCACAACCCATAGTTTAAAAAAATTTTGCTTTATGACTTCTTTAAGTAGTGCATTCACATACCTGGGAAGTTACTAGAAAGTAACTTTCTTTTCTGTGTGTTAGTGTTGCACATATGGGGCTCTAGTTTGCCTTGGCAGTACTGGTCAAGCCCCCTTTTGTTTTTCTGTCTACATGTCCAAATTGAGGTATCTTTTGAAACAATAATCTTGAAATGATGAGAATGTTTTGGTTACTAATAGTGGCAAGTCTTGGTTAGTTGGCCAAAATATAAGTCCTTACTCGAGTGCTCAGAGCCAGGAAGAAACTGTGACTTGGTTAATGAGTATTTTTGTAAGCCTTTAAAATTTTTACTTATTCAAAATTATAGTTAATTTTTACATGTAGAGATTATAATATAATAAAGACAGAATTGAAAGGAAATATATTGGTTATATTGCAGGGCTGTTGAATGCAATGGTCAAGAAATAATTCTTGAGATGTTTTATGGTGCAGCCTAGTAAGTTTATTTGAGTAGCATGGGGACAGGACCCATGGACAGAAAGAGCTGCGCTATTGCTGTATGAAGCCGGTGGTTATATGCTTAGTACTCAAGGGATAGGGGATGTGCAGGAAGTACTAGATCATAAAGGTCTTCTTCGAATTTCTGCATGTAAAACTAGTTTCACAAGATTTATCTGGTGCCTATCATTCAGTTCAATATTAACTATTGGTGAGATAGCCAGGCAGTCATGAGACCTTTTAAGAATGTAGTAACCAGCATGTATTTAATCCTTATCAGAATTATGGATGCCATAGATCAGCCTTCTGGGCTAAAGGTGAAAATTTTCTGCTTCTATCCCTCATCAGTGTCAGTAAATATAAATGAGAATAACTCCTCTATTAATAGAATTGTTTTCGGATTGTTCCACAAAGCAGAAGCAAACTATGCTTTAGATAAGAGATACATTGAAAACAAAATGCTATGGAAAGACTAAAAATAAAGACGGTGGAAAATGCAACCAGCAGGAAATCAGGGTTATACCTGACATCAGACAGTGTAGAGTCTATATCAAAAAGCATTAAGTGAGACAAAAGACTCTTTATAATTCTGAAAAGTACAATTTTGAATAAAGTTAAAAAAGTAAGGAATATCTATGCATCAAATAACACAGCAGTCACCCTCATAAAAAAGACCCTACAGAACACGCAGAGAGGAATAAACACTAATACTAGCAGACTTTAACATATTTCTCTCAGTGCAGGTCACACCAAAGGTAAAAAACTGTTTCCATATATGAATTCCTCAAATTTCTAAAGAAATTTGTTTTGCCAGATAATGAGAAAATTCACTTGAGAAATTGGGAAAATGGAAAAGAGTATTATTATAACTTCCCTTTGAGAATTAAAGCTTAATAAATAACACAGAGACATTACTGGTTTGAAAGATCCAATGATAGAAGTCAAAAAGAAGAGCTGGAAATGGTGACATACAAAGAGGTTAAAACTGACATTTCCCAATCTTCATAGGAACATGTAGGTGAGAGATTGTAATGATCTAATTAATTTTGCTTGTAGCTCTTGCCATTTTCTGGTAATAGATCTCTTAATTTCTGTGTTTAGACCATTTACATTTAATGGAATTATTGATATGTTTGGATTTCTGTCTACTATTTTATTATTAGGTGTTTATTCCCTCTGTTTTTCATCTCTTTATTTCTCCCTTTCCTGTTTGAATATTTTATTCCATTTTATCTTTGACTTTTTGACAATATCTTTTTATAGGCTGGTTTTGGTACTTTCTGTAAGAATTATACTATATAGGAGCATCTGCTTGGCTCAGTCAGTTAAGCGTCCAACTTCAGCTCAGGTCATGATCTCACAGTTTGTGAGTTTGAACCCCACTTCAGGCCCTGTGCTGACAGCTCGGAGCCTGGAGCCTGCTTCAGATTCTGTGTGTCTCTCTCTCTCTGACCCTCCCCCACTCACATTCTATCTCTGTCTCTCTCTCAAGAATAAATAAACATTAAAAAAAATTTAAAAAAAAGAATTATACTATATATAATTTTTCAGTCTACTTGAAATGACCATTTTATCAGTTCAGTTGGAATGTTCATACCTTATCATCATTTGTCTAATTACTTTCCTTTGATTATGTTATAGTTGTTATATCCACTTACATCTCCATACATACATTACATAAAATTTTTTAAATTGAGATATAATTGACACATAACATTAAATTAGCTTCAGGTATACAATATAATGAGTTGATATTTGTGTATATTGTGAAATGATCACCATAATAAGTCTAGCTAACATCTGCCACCATACAGTTATAAAAAAATTTCTTCTTGTGATGAGAATTTTAAAGATTTATTCTCTTGGCAACTTTGTAAATATGCAATGCAGTATTATTAACTATACTCACCATGCTATATGTACATTCATCCCTATGACTTATTTATTTTATGACTGTATGTTTGTACTTTTTTAACACCTTCATCCATTTCCTCCACCCATCTACTTCCCACCTCTGGCAACCACCAATCTTTTTCTGTATCTATGAGCTTATTTTTTGTTTTTGTTTTTGTTTTCTTTTTAGATTCCATGTATAAGTAAGATCATATACAGTGTTTGTTTTTCTCTGACTTTATTTCACTTAGCATAATGCTGTCAAGATCCATCCATGTTGTTGCAAATAGTGAGATTTCCCTCTTTTTTTTAGTATGGCCAAATTATATTTTATATATATACATATATATGTACACACACACACACACACACACACACACACACACATACACACACCACGTTTTCTTTATTCATTCATCCGTTGATGGACTTTTAGGTTGTTTCCATATCTTGGCAATTGCAAATAATGCTGTAGTGAACATGGGGGTACATATATCCTTTCCATGTTGTTTTTTTCTTTTCCTCAGATAAAAACCCAGAGGTAGAATTGCTAGATCATATGGTAGTTCTATTTTTTAATTGTTTGAGGAAACTCCATATTGTTTTCCACAGTGGATATACCTATTTACATTCCCACCAAGAGTGTGGGAGAAAAGGTTCATCAAAAACCTCCAAAAAAGGGAAACTTGGGGCGCCTGGGTGGCGCAGTCGGTTAAGCGTCTGACTTCAGCCAGGTCACGATCTCGCGGTCCGGGAGTTCGAGCCCCGCGTCGGGCTCTGGGCTGATGGCTCAGAGCCTGGAGCCTGTTTCCGATTCTGTGTCTCCCTCTCTCTCT
Source organism: Lynx canadensis (assembly GCF_007474595.2). NCBI lineage: Eukaryota > Metazoa > Chordata > Mammalia > Carnivora > Felidae > Lynx > Lynx canadensis. Next base: position 75,467,606 of record NC_044307.1, on the reverse strand, counting down.
GCCCCTCCCCCATTCATGCTCTGTCTCTCTCTGTCCCAAAAATAAATAAACGTTGAAAAAAAAATTAAAAAAAAAAAACAAAAAAGGGAAACTTTTTTCCCATATCCTCACCAATACTTGTATTTCTTGTTTTTTTGAGAATAGCCATTCTAACAGGTGTGAAGTGATATCTTGTGGTTTTGATTTGCATTTTCCTGATGATTGCGGATACTGAGTTTCCTTTCATGTGTCTGTTGGCCATCTGTGTATCTTCTTTGGAAAAATGTCTATTCAGATCCTTTGCCCATTTTAATTGGATTGTTTGTTTTGCTACTGAATTCTTATGAAAAATATTTTTGATGTAATAATGTAATGTTTATTATTTTGATTTTAACTGTCATACATATTTCAAAGAATTTAAGAGGGAAAGGATAATCTGTTACAGTTACCCAGATGGTTGTCATTTAGGTTATCTTCAGGTACCATTTCCTTTCTATGTAAAAAATGTCCTTTAGCATTTCTTTTAGAGCAGGTTTGCTGGAGACTGCTTGTCTCCATTTTCCTTCATCTGAGAATGTCTTTATTTCACTTTCTTTCCTGAGGGGTATTTTCACCAGTTATAGAATTTTGGGTTGACACTTCTTTACCTTCAGCATGTTAAAAATGCCATTCCTCTTCCCTCTGGCCTCCCTTGTTTCTGATGAGAAACTTGTAGTCATCCGAATTGTTACATATGTATGCAATGAGTAGGTTGGTTTTTCTCTGGCATCTTTAAAGATGTTTTCTTTTTTCTAGTTTTCAGCATTTTGAAATAATTTTTCTGGATTTAGATTTTTTTCGATTATCTTCTTGGGGTTTGTTGAGCTTCTTGAATTTGTAATTTTCTATCTGGTGCCAAAATTGATAAATGTTTAGCCGTTATTTCTACAAATATTTTTTCTTTCTCCTCTCCTTTTGGCATTCTGTTGATAAAAATGTTAGGTTTTTTGGTATTGTCCCACAGGTCCCTGAGGCTCTGACTTTTTCTTTTCCAGTTTTTTTTCTTTGTTTTTCAGATTGGTTGATCCATCTTCAAGTTTACTGACCCTTTTCTCTTGTATCTCCATTCTGTTCTTGAGCCCATCCTATGAATATTTTTAGTTATTATATTTTTCAGTTCTAAAATTTCCACTTGGTTCTTTATAGCTTTAATTTGTTCACCAAGACTGTTTTTTTCCATTCATTTCAAAAGATTTTGCCCTTATGCTTTGGGGTTTGGTTACAATAACTGTTTTTAAATCTTTGATAACTCCATTCTCTGTGTTGTCGTTGATTTTTCTTTTTCCTTTGAAAGTTAACATTTACCTGTTTCTTCATATGCTGAGTAATTTTTGCATGTATCCTGGACATTTGCATTGTAGGTTTTGGTTAAATCCCAAAGGGAATACAGTTCTTTTTAGTTTTTGCAGTCAGTCAAACTGGTTAGGTGAGTTTATAAGTTGGGCCCTTGTTTTATGGATCGTGGTTCCAATATTCCATTTTCATAGCCACTTTGTAGTGCTATTTGGTTCTGTTCATCGTGTGTACTGCCCAAAGGTCAGTGTAGGATCCATACAGCAGTTTATACCATAGTTTAGTTCTCATATCTTTTGTGAGACTGTTTAAGATCAGGTCTCTACATGCATAGCTCAGAGGCGAGCCCAGGAGTTCATATACAACTTTATGGGATTGTTCTCTTGAGTTCCCTTCTTTCTATGATCTCACTGATACTTTTTGTCTCCTTGAGGCCCCCTTTCCAGCCCACTAGCCGGAAAACTGGACCTTTAGTTTCCTTGCTCTGTAGTATACTTCTTCTACCTGCATTTGCATTTAGGGCCAAGTGACTGGAAGACAAAAATGCAACAGACATTTAATCCATGATCTTGGGACCATTGCTTCTCTGGCTAAAAAGAATGATTTTCCTATCTTACAATTTTAGACATCTGCCAGTGGTCATGCTCCTGCCCCCCACTGTGGGATTCACAGGGGGCTGGGGCTGGAGAGAATGGAAAATAAGAATGGATTTCCCTCTTCTGTAACCTTTAAGAGCCAGCCCCCTTTCCTGATTCTTGGACCAGAAAAAGAAAGCTTTTCTTGTCATTCTTTTTGTCTGCACTCAGTTGCACTTCTAGCATTTCTGTTACTTTTTAGTCAAGGCCAGTTGATCACAGAGGGGAAAAAAAAGCCAGGCTGTACTGAAGGGCAAAACTCCAGGAAACTCACTGTTGGTTTGGTGGTACCTGGGATTCAGGTCTTCTTCCCCTGCTCCTCTGCTGCCATTTACTTTTCAGACTCTTCATATAGCTTCCTGATGCATTCTGCACAAGGTTTATAGTTAGATTCATTGGGAGAGACAAGGTAAAGTATGCTTACACCATCTTGCACAGAACCAGAACCCTCAGATTGTTATTTTTAGGAGGTGAATGTGTGAAACTCAGTCTAACTTGGTCTTAAGTTTCAGGGGGAAACATCAGAGAATATGTTTTCCAATATATATTCACATATCTTCCTCATTTCACTGGGTACATATTTGCTACAGTAATTTTGGTAATAAAGGTCATTCTGTTGAAAATGATTTATGTAAAAATAAGAACATGACATAATTTGTAAAATTTCTACAGTCTAAGGATTTTTAAAAATTCTTGGCCTTGTTGGTATTTGTATCCTTCTGTTTCTCTTCATGCTGTGATGGAGAAAATACTACAGAAATTACAAGGTTCACAATTCCTCTGAGGAGGTGGGTAGGGTTGTTATGCTGGTTTATATCATAGCTTTATCTTTTCACATACTTGCTCCTAGGACCTGGAATATAGTTAGTATTCTGTAAAAGTTTGTCAAATGGGTAAATGATGGTTAATTCTTGACCTAATGTATAGTTCTGTTTTGCCTTTCAAATATGCTTAGTTACAAGTTACATTCTACATTGTGGGTTAAATATGCTGTTGGGTATATGTTGGAGAATCTCTTTCCTTTAGTGGGTACAGGAATGACCACTATATCATTTACGACTTGGTTTTGGTACATATAACAGCAAGAACAACAACAGTAAAAACAAGTAACAGTGATTTGGTTAGGATGTAGCTTATTTTTCTTTCACACATGAAGGAAATCAGAGGTAGACCGTCTGGGCCTGTTTGGTGGGTCACAGAGTCATCAGGAACATTGCTGCACTTCCACCTTCCAGAACACTTCATGGTCCTGACTGACTATGGGTCTTAGATAGCATTTGCACATTCCAAGCTGGTTGCTGGAAGAAATGGGAGAAACACAAGAAGGGCCACCTTCCAGTGGAGTCCGCTAGCTCCCTTTAAGGAGCCTTCCCTATATCCCACACATCTCTTCCACTCACATTCATTGTTCAGAACTCATTTACAGGGCCTCTTTTATAGGGTAGTCTGGAATTTTAGTCGTTTATCTGATACATTACCACCCAAACAATACAGGGACCTCTTACTGCGGAAGAAGGGGAGAATAGATGTTACGGTAAACAGCAGTGTCTGCCTGTACCCAGAGCTGCCAGAAACATAAGGATAGAGATTTAAGAAATGTAAATAAGAAGTATGGTTATATAGGTATATATTCTTGAGATTGAGATAAACGGTTCTTAATAGTTCTTAGTATTTTTAATAGCCTTAGAGATTCACTGTATAAAAGCAAAAATATGAAGAAGTGAAAAGTTTGTCTCCCTTTCACTTTTGTGCCCCAGCTAGCTTGTTCCCCTTTCTAAACAGTAACTGTGGTTTCTAGCACTCAATATGTTTCCATTATACACTGGAAATATTGTATGACTTCTATTTATTTATTTACTTATTTGACAGTGAGCAAGGGAGGGGCGGGGGGGGGGAGCGGTGGACAGAGTATCTAAGGTGCTGTAACTGACAGCACAGAGCCAAATGCTTGGGGCTCAAACTCACCAACCCTGTGAGATCATGACCTGAGCTGAAGTCCGACGCTTAGCTGACTGAGTCACTCAGTAACCCTTGGTTTATATATTTTTAAGGTTAATTTTCTTGTTAAATGTTACTGCTGTAGGGCATGGCTCAGATCTGCCCTTGGTGTGGCAGCTAGGAGGTGGTGTTACAAAGACAAGTGTTGCAGTTAAGAGTATCTTTGTGAATCATGCAGGGACGAGGAAGACAGATTGAGAATCTTGAGCCCAGGTTGAACCTTCTGTCATTTGCCTGGTGCTCAGCAACTGCTTCTGAAGCCTTGTTTTCTCTTTCTTTAGTGAGCTAGCCTCGGGATGGAGATTCCTCAATGTGGTGAATAACAAACACCATGGGTGAGCGCTGCTGACACACTTGCAGTGTTTTCATGAAATGGCATCACTAGTCAGGCAAAGAACCAGGTCTTCCTGTTACTTTACCTGCCTATCAGGGATTTGCCTGCTCTGGCTCCTGCCTGTCTTCCCCAGGGTCACCTTGCATCATTCTTCCCTTAGTTGACGTTTCCTTCCTTGTACTTTCTCCTAGAAGCCAAGCTGTTCTGCGCTGGGGTTTGTGCCCCTGCCGTTTCCTGCACAGTCACCCTGAGTCTTTCACCTGGTCAGCTTCTACCCTTCCGTTTCTCCTTCAGATCTCATTTTATTTTCCTTTATTTTATTTTATTTTTAATGTTTTTATTTATTTTGAGAGACAAAGTACAGATGGGGGAGAGGCAGAGAGAGAGGAAGAATCCCAAGCAGGATCTGCACTGTCAGATCTCACGAACTATGAGATCATGACCTGAGCTGAAACCAAGAGTCAGATGCTTAACCTACTGAGCCACCGAGGTACTTCCAGTTCTCATTTTAGTATCACTGCTTAGTGAGCTCTTCCCTTTCAAGCCCCTAAGTTAAGTTAGATAGTAAATTTTCCCTTTTCTTTCCCTGTACTTACCACAGTGTTATTTTATAATTATTTGTGTAGCTCTTCATGTAATATCCTGTTAAGCTCTCTAGATTGTTAGCTTCATGAGACTCTGGACCATATTTGACATAACACTGTTTCATTGGCTCTGTGCCTGCAAGCATTATAAGCATTCACTCAACAAATATTTGGTGAAAAATCTTTGGTGAGTGTGATGATTACTTTTATGTGTCATTTTAGCTAGGCCCCTGGATGTCCCGACATTTGGTCAAATATTATTCTGGGTGTGTGTGTGAGGGTGTTTCTGGATGAGGTTAACACTTGAATTCGTAGACTGAGTAAAGCAGACTTCCCTACCTAATGTGGTTGGGCCTCATCCAGTCAGCTGCGAGTCTGAATAGTACAAAAAGGCTGACCCTCTTGTGACAAAGAGGGAACCCCTCTTGCTCGAATACCTTCAAGCTAGGACATTGATTTTTTCCCCTACCTTTGGATTTGAACTAAAACACTGGCTCTTCCTGGATCTTAAGCCTGCTGGCCTTTGGACTGTAACTATACTGTCAGCTCTCCTGATTTCTCAGTCCTTTGGGCTTGGGCTAGAACTACACCATTGGCTCTCCTGGGTCTCCAACTTGCCAACTTCAGATCTGGGGACTTGTCAGCCTTCATAATTGCATGAACCAATTCGTTATAATAAATTTCTTCATATATGTGATGTTTATACACACACCCTTTCATTCTGTTTCTCTGGAGACCCTTGAGCAATTCTGTGAACTTCACAAGCTCCCATAAAGTAACTAAGAGGAGACCAAACATTTTTGAAAATCTCAACTGTGGATCTGAAGTAAGAAAGCCATCTTGTGGTGTTTCTGGGAATATCATGTTGATATGTGAGATACATCGCTTAGACACTGAAGCATAGTTCTCTGCAACAGTTCCTATCTTTTTTTTAGGTTTTTTAAAAATTCCAGTTAGCAGACATACAGTGTAATATTACTTTCAGGTGTACAATATAGTGATTCAACACTTTTATATAACAGTGTTCATCACAGCAAGTGCCCTCCTTGATCCCCATCACCTACTTCACGCATCCCCCACCTACCTCCCCTCTGGTAACCATGTGTTTGTTCTCTATAGTTAAGAGTCTGTTTTTTGGTTTGCCTCTTTCTCTCTCTCTCTCTCTCTGTCTTTGCTTGTTTGTTTTGTTCCTTAAATTACACACATGAATGAAATCATACAGTATTTTTCTTTCTCTGGCTGACATATTTGGCTTAGCATTTTACTCTCTAGCTCTATCCATGTTGTTGCAAATGGCAAGATTTCATTCTTTTATATGGCTGAGTAATAGTGCATTTTTGACACACACACACACACACACACACACACACACACATCTTCTTTATCCATTTATCAGTCGATGAACACTTGGGCTGTTTCCATAATTTGGCTATTGTAGATAATGCTGCTATAAACATTGGGATACATATATCCCTTTGAATTAATATTTTTGAATTCTTTGGGTAAATATCTAGAAGTGCAATTGCTGGATTGTTGGGTAGTTCTATTTTTAACTTTGTGAAGAAGCTTCTTACCTGTTTTTCACAGTACCAGTGTCTGTACCAGTTTACATTCCCAGCAATAGTGCACGAGGGTCCCTTTTTCTCCGCATTTTCACAACACCTGTTATTTCTTGTGTTGTCGATTTAAGCCGTTCTGACAGGTGTCAGGTGAGATCTCGTTGTAGTTTTGATTTGCATTTCCCTGATCATAAGTGACGGTGAGCATCTTTTCATGTGTCTATTGGCCATCTGTATGTCTTTGGAAAAATGTGTATTCATATCTTCTGCCCATTTTTTAATTGGATTGAGTTTTATAAGTTGAATGTTGAGTTTGAGTTTTATACTCCTGTATATATTTTGGATACTAACCCTTTATCAGATATGTTATTTGGAAATATCTTCTCCCATTCCATAGGTTGCCTTTTGTTTTTTTGTTTCCTTTGCTGTCTGCAATAATTCTTAAAATATTTTGTACCAAAGTCCCCTTTGGAAATTTTTATATATAATAGGCTTTGTGTTAGGTAATGTTGCTCAACTGTAGGCTAATGTAAGTGTTCTAAGCACATTTAAGGTAGGTTAAGCTAAGTTATAATGTTTGGTAGGTTAGATGTATTAAACGCATTTTTGGCTTAATGGTATTTTCAATTTATGATGGGTTTGTCAGGGTACAACCCTGTTGTAAAACTTATTGAGACCCTGATCCATCTTGACATTTTATTAGGTACTATTCAAATATGAATATCACAGTTCCTGTTCACCAGAAGCACCTAGACCTTGGGCAGGGTAAAACAGTGCTTCAGCAGAAATAATGGAGTGCGGAGTTCCATGATAGAAGTACATGATGTTATGGGAGTACATTGGAGGACATCTCATAATCCAGAGAGGAGGAGGAAAAGCCTTCTTGAAGATCGTCATCATTCAGGATAGGCAAGGGACATTTACAAATTCATGTGTAATTTAATTGGTAATGTGTTGAATTGCCATCTAATTTTTATACACTGTAGAATCTTTGATTAGCTCAAGGAATTAAGAAATCAAACAAAGGGGTGCCTGGGTGGCTCAGGTCATGATCTCATGGTTCATGAGATTGAGCCCCATATCGAGTTCTATGCTGACAGCATGGAGTCTGCTTGGGATTCTCTCTCTCTCTCTCTCTCTCTCTCTCTCTCTCTCTTTCTCTCTCTCTCTCCACCCCTCCCTTACACATACACTCTCTTTCAAAATAAATTAATAAACATTTAAAAATAGATAAACCAAACAAAGGCACAATAGATGATTACCTTGCAATCCTGATGTTCCGGTTCACTATATGAATAATCACTATACATACTATCATAGGCATACCTGGAGGATTTTGTCTAGGTCACATATATTACACTTTTTAGAATAGTGTAAATGTGCATGTGATTACTAGGGACTCTACTGGCAATAGGTATTACCCATTTGGTTTGGATTATTCATACACAGTTCCATCAAAGATCTGAGATCTGGCTTTTTTTTCTTTTTTTTTTCTGAAATCATTTGTGTTCATTTGTAGTTTCAGTAATTTACTAAGAATTACCAGTCTGGTTACTTACCAGGTACTTTTACTGGTTTGGTGACGTTGTGAAATTTACCTTAAACCTTCCTTGGGGACAACAGCACTCCATCTTGCTGAAAGAATTTTAAAACCTTTTTTTTTTTTAATGTTTACTTATTTATTTTGAGAGAGAGACAGAGAGAGAGAGAGAGAGAGAGAATGCGAATGTGTGTGTGTGTGTGCATGTGTGGGGAAGGGGCAGAGAGAGGGAGAGAGAAAGAATCCCAAGCAGGCTGTGTGCTGTCAGTGCAGAGCCCTGTGTGGGGCTTGATGACATCAACTGTGAGATCATGACCTGTGCCGAAATCAAGAGTCTGACACTTAACAGACTGAGCCACCCAGGTGCCCCAAGTTTTTAAATCTTACTAATGATTGTAAGAGCTATGTTTGGAAAATATAGTATTGCTACTGATGGTGACTAATTTCTCGGCCTTACAAGGAATCTGTAGGAATGGGGTTTTAAGTGAGAAATACTTAAAACTATTTAATCCAATATTTTAAAAATCCATTGGCACAAATCAAAACCACATTGATACTACCTCACACCAGTCAGAGTGGCTAAAAGGAACAAATCAGGAAACTACAGATGCTGGCGAAGATGTGGAGAAACGGGAACCCTCTTACACTGTTGGTGGGAATGCAAACTGGTGCGGCCGCTCTGGAAAACAGTGTGGAGGTTCCTCAGAAAATTAAAAACAGAACTTTCCTGTGACCCAGTAATAGTACTGCTAGAAATTTACCCAAGGGATACAGGAGTGCTGATGCATAGGGGCACTTGTACCCCAATGTTTATAGCAGCACTTCCAATAATAGCCAATTTATGGAAAGAGGAATGGATAAAGAAGATGTGGTTTATATATTCAATGGAATACTACTTGGCAATGAGAAAGAATGAAATCGTGCCATTTGCAGCAATGTGGATGGAACTAGAAGGTATTATGCTGAGTGAAATAAGTCCATCAGAGAAGGACAGATCTCAAATGTTTTCACTCATGTGTGGAACTTGAGAAATTTAACAGAAGACCATGGGGAAAGGAAAGGGGAAATAATAGTTTCTAACAGAGAGGGAGGGAGGCAAACCACAAAAGACTCTTAAATACAGAGAACAAACTGATGGTGGATTGGGGGGTGGGGGAGAGGGGAAAAATGGGTGATGGGCATTGAAGAGGGCAATTGTTGGGATGAGCGCTGGGTGTTGTTATGTAAGCAGTGAACCAAGGGAATCTACCCCAAAAAACAAGAGCACACTTCACACACTGTATGTTAGCCAATTTGACAATAAGTTATATTCATAAAAAAGTAAATGAAAATCCACTGGCTCTCTTAGGTAGAGGTGTTCTTTCTTTTTATTAATTAAGCAAATGTGTCACTTAAACTACAAAATAGTTATACTTGCTTATATCCTAAAATACGTAGATGAAATGAATTTTAGGTGTTATGGTTATGGTATTTTGCTGTAAATTTTAGGTAATGAAACCAAATTTTTTTTAAAGAAGCTGTTGTTAATATATTATTGGTTGTAGCTAATTGATTTTATGCCTCTTAAAGCACGGGGCGCCTGGGTGGCGCAGTCGGTTAGGCGTCCGACTTCAGCCAGGTCACGATCTCGCGGTCCGTGGGTTCGAGCTCCGCGTCAGGCTCTGGGCTGATGGCTCAGAGCCTGGAGCCTGTTTCAGATTCTGTGTCTCCCTCTCTCTCTGCCCCTCCCCTGTTCATGCTCTGTCTCTCTCTGTCCCAAAAATAAATAAACGTTGGAAAAAAAAATTTTTAAAAATAAAAAAAAAAGCAGATGATCATGAGAGACTTTAGTTGCACAGATGAATGCATTCAAAATAATCATTTAAAAACTTGCCTTGGAAATGTGTATTCTATCTGGCTGGTGGGTTTTGAAGAAATAAGGCTGTGTACCATCAAAAAAATTCTAGAAGTCATTATCTATGTTTTCAATTAGAATTAAATAGATCCATATCAAAGAGCAGTATTTGGCACTATGGAAGATCTGGGGGAAGAAACCATTCAGTAGAATGTGTCCAGGACAAATTAGTATCACTTCTCTTTCTGTAGTTATAAAATATGCATATAAACTATGTTAATACATCGTTGAAAATATTGACATATAAAGGTACAGCTCACTTTGATCTCTTTATTTCAGAATAATAAATAATAAAAACAAACCTTACAATGAATACATTTTATAATGAATTATACATAAATAGATTACTTAAAGATATTTGTGATTTAGACAGTGTTTTCCTTTTTGCCATTTTGCTTGATTACTTTGAGTCCTTATTCAGGGAAAAAAACAAGGCAAATTACTGAAGCTCAAACATTAAAGATGGTTAGTGCAGAATTCAGAATATATCTTTTCTGTTTTTATGGTAATTGTTTCTGATAAATTACTTAGGAAAAAGTTTCTTTCTCAGTTACCATGCAAGCACAGTTTTTAATAGAAGTCTCTTGTTATGCCAGGAATTTTGTTTTCATTTCTGCTTGATGGTCTCAGTTTTCTCAAGAAGATATACATAGATCAATTAGTAGAGTCCAGAAGAATAGTTGTCCTGTGTGCTATCCTCAGCAGTGAAACAGCATACCATTCTGCTGTCTAGGGATCTAGTCCAAAAGGTTTTTTAAGGAGTAGTGAAAGTAAAAGAAGGACAGAAAATGAGAAAACCAGGGTTGAACCTTGGGTGTATGAGAACGCTATTAGGGAATTAGAATTATAGGTGGTCTGGAAACCTAATATATGTATAGACGTCTAAACTTTTTAACTACATGAAAGACTCAGTAGAAAGCAAATGGAAGTTAGAAGCTGCATGTATACTTGGGATACACTGTCCTTTGTTGGATAGGCCCCACAGCATAACCCTAAGGTAAAAATTCTTTGAAACAGATACTTGTTACATCAGCTTTTAATAAGGAGAATGCATTAAGATAGTGTTTCACTGTATTAAGCTAGCGGTTAATAAGGAGAATGTGTTAAGCTACTGTTTGTAATTTCTACAAAATATATATGAATATGTCTCTGTTAGTATGAAAAAATGAAACTTAGAGCCAGGATTATTTAATGGTTCAGAATTCCACTTACCATTTGCTGCATACTTTCTGGGAAGCCACAGGTTGGTAGGAATCACCTTGATGTTTCATTCTTAAAAACTGTGGTTTAAACAAAATCATGCCATATATATTTTTGAATTTTCAGCAATTTTAAGATTTAAGTTTGCTTATATGTTAACTTTTTTTTTTTTTAATTCATGAAGATTAGTAATAGAATATGAGCCCAATCATAGGACTTTAACCTGGACCAGTTCCCAAATTTTTAAGCCGTAGTTTTTTTGCTTTGTTTTGTTTTTGGTTGTTGTTTTTTCAGAGTCAAATTGACACTGTTATGCCATAGAATATTTGGTTAACAGCATATGGGGGGTTGTAGTTACTAAACATGAAAGAATATCAGAAGATACCCAGATGGCATTGTCATTCACATGGCATGCAATATGGGAGACCTGTTAGGTCAGACCGACATTGGAAAATTTATGTAAAAAGACTGGCTAATATACCACTAAATGACTAAGTGCCATTATTAAGTGAACACAGGAGAATATGTTAGTGCTTCTGATAATAAGTCTTATTCTCATAATATTGATAATTTTTATTCTTGGTTTAGAGGCATATTTTCAAGGTGTAATATTCAGAAATTTACTGATTTTTTACATATGTTCATGTATTTTTGAGGCTCAGTTTTACTCTGGCTTTTTTCCCATTTTTAACTTACAAATTTTTCATTTTGAGCAAGAGAAAAATTTATTGAATTTTTCTTTCTTTTTCAATTACATTACTGTACATAATTCTGTTTAAAAATTTTTTTTAATGTTTATTCATTTTTGAGAGAGAGAGAGAGAGAAAGAGAGAGAGAGAAAGTATGAGCAGGGAAGGGGCTGAGAGAGAGGGAGACACAGAATCCAAAGCAGGCTCCAGGCTCTGAGCTGTCAGCACAGAGCGTGATGTGGGGCTCAAACTCACGAACTGTGAGATCATGACCTGAGCCAAAGTCTGACACTTAACAGACTGAGCCACCCAGGCGCCCCTACATAATTCTGTTTTATTCTGAAGAGTTATTCATGACATTATGTTTTTTTTTTTAATTAAATTTTTTTTAACGTTTATTTATTTTTGAGACAGGGAGAGACAGAGCATGAACGGGGGAGGGTCAGAGAGAGAGGGAGACACAGAATCTGAAACAGGCTCCAGGCTCTGAGCTGTCAACACAGAGCCCGTCGCGGGGCTCGAACTCACGGACCGTGAGATCATGACCTGAGCTGAAGTCGGACGCTTAACCGACTGAGCCACCCAGGCGCCCCTCATGACATTATGTTTTAAAGGATCAGTCTTCCCAGATATTTCTTTAACAGGTGAAGTATGCTTTCCATTTTACAATTACTTTTTTTTAAAACAATATCCCTTACTGATTGCTTTTAATTTTAAACTTAATTTTACCGGAATTAATATGCTAATCAGTTTCCTCAGCAGCAATTGTACTATTTTTTAAAATTTTAATATTTCTCAGAAGTATTTAAAGCTTTCCATTTTGTTTATGTAGCAAATTACTGAATCCCAGTTATGTCAGGTACTTTTAACATTTATTTATTTATTTTGTTTAAATTTTAATTAATTTATTTTAATTAAATTCAATTAACTTTAGTTCATATACAGTGCAATATTGGTTTCAGGAGTAGAATTCATTGATTTCTCACTCATATACAATACTCAGTGCTCATCACCACAAGTGCCCTCCCTTAATACCTATCACCCATCTAACCCATCTCCCACCCAACTCCCCTCCAGCAGCCCTCACTTTGTTCCCTATCGTTAAGAGTCTCTTTTGGTTTCTTTCCCTCTTTTATCTCCCTGCCTCCCACCCTGCCTTTCCATGTGTTCATCTGTTTTGTTTCTTAAATTCCACATATGAGTGAAATCATGACATTTGTCTTTCTCTAATTGATTTATTTCGCTTAGCATACATTCTGTCTCCATCCGTGTTGTTGCAAATGGCAAGATTTCATTCTTTTTGGTGGCTGAGTAATATTCCATTGTCTGTGCATGTGTGTGTGTACATATATACATACCACATCTTCTTTATCCATTCATCAGTGGGTGGACAGTTGGATTTGCCATAGTTCAACTATTGTTGATAATACTGCTGTAAACATTGGGGTGCATGTAACTCTTTGTATCTGTATTTTTTTCTATTTTTAATTTCTTGAGGAACCTCCATACTGAGTGGCGGCACCAATTTGCATTCCCACCAACAGTGCAAGAGGGTTCCCCTTTCTCCACATCCTTGCCAACACCTCTTGTTTCTTGTGTTGTTAATTTTAGCCATTTGGACAGATGTGAGGTGGTTATCCTGTTGTGGTTTTGATTTGTATTTCCCTGATAATGAGTGATGTTGAGCATCTTTTCATGTGTCTTTTAGCCATCTGGATGTCTTCTTTGGAAATGTATCTATTCATGTTTTATGCCCATTTCTTAACAGGGCTGTTTGATTTTGGGGTGTAGAGTTTGATATGTTCTTTATACCAACCCTTTATCAGATATATCATTTGCAAATATCTTCTCCCATTCTGTAGGCTGCCTTTTAGTTTTGTTGATTGTTTCCTTTGCTGTGCAGAAGCTTTTTATCTTGATGAAGTCCCAATTGAGTTCATGTTTGCTTTTGTTTCTCTTCCCTTGTCTAGTAAGATTTTCTCTGGTTGAGGTCAAAGAGTTTGCTACCTGTGTTCTCCTCTAGGATTTTGATGGTTTCCTATTTCGCACTTAAGTCTTTCATCCATTTTGAGTGTATTTTTGTGTATGGTGTAAGCAGTGGTCTAGTTTCATTCTTTGGCATGTCACCGTCCAGTTTTCTCAACATCATTTGTTGAAGAGACTTTTTTCCATTGGATATTCTTTCCTGCTTTGTTAAAGATTAGTTGACCATATATTTGTGGGTCCATTTCTGAGTTTTCTGTTTCATTTCATTGATGTATGTGTCTGTTTTTGTGTCAGTTCCATACTGTCTTGATGACTACAACTTTGTAATATATCTTGAAATCCGGAATTGTGATGCCTCCAGTTTCATTTTCCTTTTTCAGGATTGCTTTGGCTATTTGGGGTCTTTTGTGGTTCTATACACATTTTAGGCTTGTATGTTCTAGCTCTGTGAAAAATGCTAGTGGTATTTATTTTTATTTTTATTTTTTTGTTTAATTTTGAGAGAGAGAAACAGAGCACAAGCAGGGAAGGGACAGAGACAGAGGGAGACACAGAATCTGAAGCAGGCTCCAGGCTATGAGATGTCAGCACAGAGCCCTATGTGGGGCTCAAACCCACGAACCATGAGATCGTGACCTGAGCCGAAGTCAGACGCTCAACCAACTGAGTCACTGAGGCACCCTACTGGTGGTATTTTGATAGGGATTGCATTAAATGTGTAGATTCCTTTGGTAGTATGGACATTTTAACAATATTTAGTCTGCCAATCCATGAGCATGGAATGCTTTTCCATTTCTTTGCATCCTCTTCAGTTTCTTTCATAAGTCTTGTATGCTTTTCAGAGTACAGATCTTTTACTCTTTGGTTAGGTTTATTCCTAGATATCTTACTGTTTTTGGTGCAGTTGGAAATGGGATCAATTCTTTGATTTCTTTCTCTGCTGCTTTGTTATTGGTATATAGAAGTGCAACAGATTTCTGCTCATTGATTTTATATCCTTGGACCTTGCTAATTCATGTATTAGTTCTAGGTACTTTTCTAAGCACTAAAAATGGAGCAGAGGAAAAGAAAAAAAAACCCAGACAAAATCCTAACCTCATGGAGTTTGCATTGTGGTTGGAGACACAAACCACTGATAAAAAAGCAAATGGCATGCAGAAGGTTCTAGCAATACCACGAGTGTCTCCTGGTGCCTACTGGAACTCCTAGGCAAAGGACTCACAGGCTGCACTGTCTGCTGTTCTCTAGGCATCCAGGAGAGAGTGGTTGGGCCAGCCACAGCTGAACACTATGGATTATCATTAGGAAAGGGCCCATCGAGCTCCTGGGGAACAGAACAGCTCCACAGGACCCCCAACTGAACTTGTAACAATGGGGCATTTGCAGTCATAAGAGTGGCTGCTAGTGGAGAAAAATAATCTGGAAACTGGACACCACCTGTGCTGATAGCACTTGGGAGACCTTCTGCTGAGAAGTCAAGATTGTATACAGCTTCTCATTCTGGAGGTTCTGGAGCCATCACTCCCAGCTAGCCCTTGTAGGCAACTTAGAGTGCTCCACTATGTGTCATTCAGTGGACTAATTTATTTGACTTTCTTCAGTCTGTTCCCTGACCCAGAAGTTTAATTAAACATAAGGCTTTTTCATCAGTGACATGAATAAATGGGCCTATTAATATAAAAAATAAGAAGAAAGAAAGAGTTGCTCATCTGTTGACCTCCTTCACCTACTTTCTGAGGTTCAATGTGTTCATTTCTCAACAGTCAGGGTCTGTCATCTACCTCTGGGATGAACCAAATTGTCTTTTCCCCTGAGTAATAAACCTTCTAAAGACTTAGGAATCACTGTTCTACCATTGCAAGAAACTTTCAGGGGCAGAGGAGGATGGCTGTAGAATCACCCAATACAAAGTCAGTGGACACATGTCTACCCATCCAAGCTGTCTTAAGAAGCGTCAGTAATGGTCATAATGAGTGAACCCAACCATCATCATTTTGGTGCACTTTTGCCAGACCCAGAGAAACAGTTGTCAGTCTAGTCAAAGAAGTGTTTTGGGCTTCGGTAGCCCCAGGAGGAGTCATCTCCAGGGGAATGGCTCATCCCATTCTTCCAGATTAATGACTACTGGGGTTTCCCTGCTAATACTTCCCCTCTTATTATATTCCAGCAAATCTCTTCAGTCCATTCTGGGTTTTTGTATCAGCCCATCAGTTATATTTTGTTACTTATTTTTGAGCTTCATGTTTTTTACAGTCAGTGTTCATGTAAACAGATAACATAGTATAAAATAATAGGGTTCTAATGGACATACTGGCTGAGTCTGGAGAGGCTTTAGAGAGGCATTAGAGAGGAGGGAGCATTTAAGGTCAGGCTTGAAGGACAGAGAAGCAGAGAAAAATTTTTGTCCGTGGTGTCATGAAAGAATAAAAGGGTGTGGTATGTTTAGGCAATGGTGAGAAAGTTTGTGTAGCTAGAAATGTAATAAGAACAGTAAGAGATAGTTTGGGGGAGCAGTGTTGGGTGTCTCAATTATATATAAGGGATTTCCTGATCTATTTTATAGGTTGAGGAACAGCAGGTCATAGGTGGTTCATAATTTTAAAATGTTCATAATTTAAAAATCTCTTGTAACTCCTATTCATTTATATATTTAATGACAGTAATAATATTTATGTCTTTCATTTGCATATCTTCACATCATTTTCTCCATTACCTAATTTCAAACCTCAAATATGAATGACACAGACCTGAAAATATTATAGTACTCTAATATACAAAGATGAGGAAACTGAGGTATTGAGAGATTACACAGTTGGATGGCCTTGTTTAGGCAATACCAGATGTTCTGATTTTTAATTCCATATATTTGTTGGATTTTAAGTGTGTGTACATCTATAGTTTTTGGTTATTATTCCCTTTAAATTACTGTTTGTTTGTTTTTTTCCTCCATAGGACTTGGCTTTTACCCTGGAAGAGAGACAACAATTGAATATTCATGGATTGTTGCCACCTTGCTTCATCAGTCAGGATATCCAGGTTCTTAGAGTAATTAAAAATTTTGAGCGTCTGACCTCTGACTTTGACAGGTAACATATTCCTGAAGATGATTTTTATGTTTCTCTTAGGCAGTTGTCTATTTTTTTATTGGATGAGGAAGTTAAAATATTTAGTGATTTGGACAGAGTAGTCAAGTTTGAGAAGAATTTGCCTAGAAATACAATGATGTTTTTAAAAAAAAAATTACCTTCAGTAGCAGCATTTGAATAATATAAAATTTTCTTTTCTAAACTATATCCTCAGAGAGACCACTTTTCTCTTGTGATCAAATGGTTGCTATAAAGGTGAATTATCAGGAAATGCTATTCTAAAATATATGTATTTTTTATTTTGAGATAGAGTGTGAGCAGGGGAGGGGCAGAGAGAGAGAGGGGACAGAAGATCTGAAGCAGGCTGTGAGCTGTCAGCACAGAGCCCGACAGGGGGCTCAAACTCATGAACCGTGAGATCATGACCTGAACTGAATTGGATGTTTCATTGACTGAGCCACCCAGGCACCCCAGGAAATGCCATTCTAGACAGAGCAAAACAGGTCATAGTGGCTTTTAGTCAGACTTTAAGTTCATTGTAGATAAAAGCATACTTTTTCAACTTCCAAGCTTGGTTCTGACACTACTGCAGATTTGGGTCACTTACTTTTAGAATTCAGTTTCTGTGTCTGCACAAAGGTGAAAGTAATGTTTTCCCTACCTTTGGAATTAGAGAGCCCTTGGTTGGAATTCTGGCTGTATTTCATGAGCAGTGGGGCCTTGAGCAAATTGCTGCAGCCACTGCCATGACCACTGTACATGCCTGGCCCTGTGCTTTTGACCTGGCCCTTTCTTAATAAGGTGCTGAAACCCTCCAAACCTCAGGTTTTTCATTTGTGGATTAAAAGAAGTGACAGTTCTTTGAAAATATTGCTGCAAAGGTTAGAAGAGGTAGCAGACCAGTACCTAGTAAGTATTTGTATTAGGGTTCTCCAGAGAAAAAGTACTAACATATATATAACAAACATAACCTGCTGGTTCTATATAGATTGATTGATTGATTGATTGATTTTAAGGAATTGGCTCACATGATTATGGAGCCGAGGTAAGTCCTAAATCCGTAGGCTGACTGGCAGGCTGGAAACCAAGGGGAGAGTTGCAGTTCGAATCCAAAGGCAGTCTTTGGCAGGATTCCTTTCTGCCGTGGGGTTGAAGAGATTAATAATAATAATAATGAAGTAGCAGTCCAATTTCCCTTTGGTAGTCAGGATCAATCAACCCATCCCAACCCACCCCAAAAGAAAAGTAATTCTTTTCTTTGCTTGTTGATTCAGAGGCATATGGTGCCCAGAGTGGCTAGCAGTGGTTTTAACTTCCAGTTCAGTGAAATCATTGTCTCCTGGTAGAAACATTCCTCCCTTTGGAACTAAGACTTCTAGGCTGGCAGAGCATAAGTTCACAGGGACAGGAAGCAGAAATTTTGTTAGTCACCGGAATGGGGGGGGGGTCATAGTGGTGCCACTTTTATTTCCATCCTTTGGTTCGTTGACCTGTGAATCCTGGCTATAGGAGAAATAGCACCATATATTGGACACTGATTCAGAGTATAGCTAGCATTCTGGAGAACCTTGCCTCAGCTTTGCAAGGTGTTGCCACTTACCTCGTACTGTAACTGAGTTACCAGAAGGCCATTCTACCATTCTGTCAAGCCAGCTGCTTCAGGATGGTGGGAAACATGGTAAGACTAGTGAATTCCAAGAACATGGGCCCATTGCCACATTTCATTTGCTCTCATTTGAAGTAAGTTCCTTGATTAAAAGAAATATTGTGTGGAATACCATAGTGGTGTTTAAAGCATTCTATAAATCTGTGGATTGTAGTTTAGCCAGAGGTATTCTGTGCAGAGAAGGCAAATTTGTATCCATAGTAAGTGCCTATTCCAGTTAAAAAAAAAAAAAAAAAGCACCACCCCTCCATGATGGAAGCAGTCCAGTGTAATCAGCTTGGAATGGTGCCATATCAGGTGCCCAGCATTGGTCTCTTCTGCTGGCGCATGGGGTACTCAGCAGTGTCTGTAGTTAGATTGGTCTGGTGAGTGGAAGTTCATGTTGCTGAGCCCATGGATAACCTCTATCACTGCCATGGCTACTTTTCATGAGCCCATGAGCTTCCCAGGGGCAGCTGAGGAAGGAAGCTGATCCATTTGCCTAATGTGTATGTTTGCTGTTTCTTGAACTCCTTTACAATCTCTTTCATTTGTTCTGTTAGTCTTTCCTTCAGACTCAAATGTTTTTACTTTACATTCTTTTCCTGGGCCATTTACCTCTACCGTGTAAGAGCTAGTCACGTTCATGTTTTTACCATAGACTGTTCCTCAAGTATTTATTGAACATCGGCTCAGTGTCAGGTGCTCTTTCAGACATTAGGATTATAGACAATGATCTCTGCCCTCATGGAACTTAGGTAAATTATTTTTAAAAATTATTAAATACTAAATAGTAAAATAATAAATTAGTATGCTAGAAATTGACAGGTGCTAATGGAAAAAAATAGGATAAGAGGGGCTGAGAATATTGAGGGATGGTATGGTTAGTTTGCATTATTATATTGTCATATTGATCAGGATAGACTTCATTGAGAAGATGACTTATGAGTGAATAATCAAAGGCAGTGAGGTGATTAGCCATGAGGAAATCTGGGAAACAGTGTTCTTCACCTGGTATGTTCCAGGATCAGCAGGGAGACTTATGTCGGGATCAGAATGAGCTTGGGGAATATGGTAGATTGGGAGGGGAAGTTAGCAAGGTAATGGAGGACAGTTTCCGAATGGCTTTGAAGGCCACTATAGGACTTTGGTGTTATTCTGAGTGAAATGGGGAGCCATTCAAGGTTTTAAGTAGATCAACAAGACCTGATCTATTTTTCAAGAAGATTGTCTGCAACGTTGTGAATAGAATGTAGACTGGAAGAATATTTAGGAGACTAATACAATAATAATAATTATTAATACAAGAGATTAGACCCAGGATGGTAGCAATGAAGGTGTGTAGATTTTGGGAATATATTAAGGGTAAAGCCAACTTAATTTCCTAATATATCAGAGATGAGTGTTAGCTTTCAGAGAAGAGGAGGAAGCAGCAACGAAACAGGAAAGGAATAACCAGTAAGACAGGAAGAAAACCAAGAACAGTATGATGGCCCAGAAGTCAAGTAAAAAGAGTATATTGAGCTCTAAGGAAAGACACCTGTGTCAAATATTTTGAAGGGTAAAATAAAATGAGGTCTGAGAATTGATCACTGATTCAGCAGTGATGATTTCCACATAACTAAATCAGTTTTAGCTTGGCCGAAAGTCATCATCTTCAAATGTTACAGGGATTGGTGTAACCCATCTGTTTGCCAAACATTAGAATCCTTGTATCTCTGGCTCCAAATTTTGTGCATTTTCAAGTCTTCTGGTGAATGAAAATGAACCTAAAAAGTATGGTAAGACTGTTAAGTGCAATTTTGCAAGACTATTTTAAGTTGTACTCAGCGGTTTGGGTGTTATTCTATGAATTCTCGAAGGTTACAGGTAACATAATAAGGTTGGTGTTTAGAAAGGTAACTCTGGGTTAGAAATGCCTCTAGAAAGAAAAAGGACATTTGATAAAATGATAAGAAAAGTCTCTTGAACTTGCCTACCTTAGTAATTTTTAGAGTCACTGTTTATTCCTTATTCATTTCCCTTGGTTATTCAGTACTACAAGTTAAAAGATGAAGTCTATTTACTTAATATTTAAATTCTATCTATAGTGGCATTTTCATTTTAAAATAGGGATAAAATCTTTCCAGGTATTAAATAAACCTGCTGTTTCAGCAATGATTTTAATGTTTGAATAAACCTCACTCAGGTTCATGGTTCTTCATTCTTTGAGGTGTTTAAGAATATTTCTAAAGTCGTTTTTGATCAGATGTTTTCTTTATGACCTAAAAAGTACTTAATACTTTGTTGAAAAATGGTTAAAAATCTAAGCAGCTATTTCATGATTTGTTGGAATATAGATCTCATTATGTCCAATTTCCACAGGTATCTTCTCTTAATGGATCTTCAAGATAGAAATGAAAAACTCTTTTACAGAGTGCTAATGTCTGACATTGAGAAATTCATGCCTATTGTCTATACCCCCACTGTGGGTCTGGCTTGCCAGCAATATAGTTTAGCATTTCGGAAGCCAAGGTATGTAAACTTTCACTTTAAAAACACTTGAGTCTTTATTTTTTTGTAAAGGTTTTATAATAATTAAGAAATTATTGAATGGAAGTTAATTTTGGAAAAATTGAAATCAAATTTCATTTAAAAGAACTTCAGATATAAATATGTGTAAACATTAAAAAATATAGTATTATTTTTCTAGATTTAAGATCATGGGAAAGCATTATAAGCCAATTTAGGTTTCCTTTTATAGACAATAAATGAACTTGTTTTTTATTTGGGAAGAAAGTAATTGACCATAATTAAGCTTGACTTTGAAATGTTAATTAACACTATTTTCTATACATATTAGAAGTTAAAACAAGGATTCCAAATTTTTCTGAAAATGAATACATTTTCTAAATTAAGAGTTGGCATTAAAGTAGCTCTTTAAAAAAAATAAATTAGCTCTTTTGTTGATTTTCCTTAAGTGAAATATTAGTCACCTTTAAAGTTGTGTAAAATATAGAATATAATTTTTCTAAATCCAGAGCTTTATTTTATTAATTATATTACTTTAAATACTTTGAAGCAGGATGCATTTGAAATAAATAATAAATAATACTTTTAACAGCAGCAAAATCAAAAGCTCAAGTTGAATATATTTATGCTTCAGAACTTATAGTTCTGAATTTAAAGATAAAAAATGTTTGTGAGTTTATACCACAAGTAAAAAAGCTTATTAAAAGAACTGCCAATGGGGCGCCTGGGTGGCTCAGTCGGTTAAGCGTCGACTTCAGCTCAGGTCACGATCTCGCGGTCCGTGAGTTCGAGCCCCGCGTCGGGCTCTGGGCTGATGGCTCAGAGCCTGGAGCCTGCTTCCGATTCTATGTCTCCCTCTCTCTCTGCCCCTCCCCCGTTCATGCTCTGTCTCTCTCTGTCTCAAAAATAAGTAAAAAACGTTAAAAAAAAAAAAAAAAAGAACTGCCATTGAAAGGAGTGTTCCAAAGGTAATATCTGAAACTTAGATTGAATATGTGGATTTCCCATAGATAATATTGGTAATATTTAACACACTTGTGTCATGTTATTCTTTGTATAAAGAAAAGAATTGACCCCATCATCCCTTGTATAAAGAAAATAATTAGATAAATATCTGTAGATGGTCTGTTAAGTTACATTAATAGCATATATCTATATTGCATTTATAAAATAGCTGTATTAACAGTGGATACATATTTTATTAATAGAGCAAGAGTTAGAATTTAGCTGGTAATTGTATTGTGAAGAATAATTTTGGGGGGTATAGAAGTATATTTATTTTTTAATCATACAAACAATATATCTTCATTATTGAAAAAATGAGAAAATACAAATATGTAGAAGGGAGAAATGCTTTGGAAATACCTAATGTCATTATACCAGAAAACCTTTAAATTCACACAAATATATAGTGTTTTCCTTACACAAAGATCATACTATATAAGCTCTTCCTTATCTGTCTTCTCTCAATGACATGAACATCTCTCCATGTCTATAAAGTGTGTTTCTAAAAATAGTCTTCATAAAAGCATAAGTGTGTAACACTCGGCTGTTTTAAAATGTAATTTAAGCATATTTTTTGAAATTGTAACTGTTTGGGATATACTGAGAAATGCTAACTATAAGAGATGTAGAGGAGCATAACTCAAAGGATTTGGGTTGAAGTTGACATAGAAGTCCCAATAGCAACAATTACTTTTTGTGCATTTAGTATACATTAGATGATTTTCTAAGGGCTGAGCATACATTGGTACACCTATAAATCTAAGAGCAGAAAAGATAGGGAGATAAAAAATAAGTGAACTGTCTAGGATGTTGGAAGGTAATAAATATTAGACAAACTAGGGCAGGAAAAGGGCATTTGGAGCGTCCATCGCTCAGTGGGGGGGTAGTTGCACCTTTAAATAAAGTGGACAGTGTAGGGCCTCATTGGAAAATGATACCATAGTAGTGAGGGGGGCAGTCATGTAGATATAAAAGGAAACATGTGCCAGGCCCTAAGTGGGAACATGCCTGGGGACAAGGAGGCCAGTGCGCTGGTGATGTGAGAGAGAGGAGAGTGGTAGGTGAAGTCACTGGTATAACATAAATGAGCACAGAACCTGTAGTTTCTTGGAGGCTAAAGAACATTAGCTTTTACTAGTAGTCGAATGGATAGAAGAACCAGATGGCCTGGGTAGCAGGCTATTGTAAACCAAGTGAGAGAGGATGGTGTCCAGATTAGGCCAGCATTACAGTTAGGGGTGATGGAATTATTCTGCATAGATCAAGAAAGTCATGAGGGTTTCCTGTTGGATTGGAGGCTTCCTAGAGCAGTGGTTAGAAGTGGGCTCTGGAGTAGATTGCCTATATTTTCGTACTTGGTTTTGCTACTTGTTTTAGTCTTGAATACATTATTTATCCTTTGTGTGTCTTAGTTTCCACCTCTGTGACATGGGGATTAAGCTGCAGCCCACCATCCTTTATCTACATTTAAAAAATTTAAATTTGGGATAAAACCTGATGTGTCTGAACCCATT
This sequence comes from Lynx canadensis, assembly GCF_007474595.2. Lineage (NCBI taxonomy): Eukaryota > Metazoa > Chordata > Mammalia > Carnivora > Felidae > Lynx > Lynx canadensis. The sequence continues at coordinate 75,444,115 of NC_044307.1, read as the reverse complement.
TGGTGGCAAGTGGAACTGAATTTATATAAGGGTATTTATAGTATTTATCTGACAGTGTTATCTGTTTTTCTTTAGAGGTATTAATATATTGATTATAGGGTGCTTGCCAGAAATAAATAAATTGATAGATTGAAGGAAGGGGAAGAGGAAGAGATGGGGCAGGAGGTAGCAGAGCATTTGTAACAAAATGCTCACAAACGTTGAATCTTGGTGGAGATATTCATCTTATTATTCTTCCAACTTACGTACAGTATTTGAAATTTAGGTAAAGGAATGCTTTACTAACAGAGAAAGTAAAGTTCCTAAAACTATTTATATATGATATTTATATATGATCTATATATTTACATAAATAAATATATATATAATCATATTTATATATGGTTGCTTTATGGCAGTTTCCTTTCATGTTAATTTTAATGTGTAGATCTTGCTAAACTTTTGATGATTTTGAAGTTCTTTAATGGAATCATTCTCCTGGCTTCTCTTAGGACTGTAAAGAAAGGAACCTGTTTGAAAATGTGTTATGTGGGATATATTTAGACATTGTATTTAATTGGACAGGAAACTGTTATTGTGTTTGAATAATAATGGATCTTTCAGGCCTCATTTAGCATATAGATTATTTTTTAACGTTTTTTTTTTTTTATTTATTTTTGGGACAGAGAGAGACAAAGCATGAACGGGGGAGGGGCAGAGAGAGAGGGAGACACAGAATCGGAAACAGGCTCCAGGCTCTGAGCCATCAGCCCAGAGCCTGACGCGGGGCTCGAACTCACGGACCGCGAGATCGTGACCTGGCTGAAGTCGGACGCTTAACCGACTGCGCCACCCAGGCGCCCCTAGATTATTTTTTAAAGCCAAAATTGACAAATGTCTATTTAATCTTTCTTACTGCAACAGCAAGTATTGTAAGACATTCAGAAAATGAACAGGAGGATTCCTCTTGTTATATTTACTTTGTATAATTGGGGGTAGCAATTAGGAACATAATAAGTGAAAGTTAAGAGATAATAGTATAAGTACTGAGCTTAATACAATTGCAAACAGGTATATCTTTGATCTCATACTTTCTAATATATCTTAACCATATTGATGCAGGCTGGCTGGGTCCAAGGACCCAGAGGGAGGTCCCGTAGGACCAGCCAGGAGGGTTCTTGGCTTCCTGCAGGATAAAAATCAAACTTTCCAAGAGGAAGTAAAAGAGAGTTTTTTAAGGTATGCAGAGTGTGTAGATATGGACAGAGTGTCTGGGAGACTGAGGAAGGAAGAGTGAACCTCGTCTTTGCTTGGGGCCTGGAGTTTTTTTTTTTTTTCAACGTTTATTTATTTTGAGGACAGAGAGAGACAGAGCATGAACGGGGGAGGGGCAGAGAGAGAGGGAGACACAGAATAGGAAACAGGCTCCAGGCTCTGAGCCATCAGCCCAGAGCCTGACGCGGGGCTCGAACTCACGGACCGCGAGATCGTGACCTGGCTGAAGTCGGACGCTTAACCGACTGCGCCACCCAGGCGCCCCGGGGCCTGGAGTTTTTATTGAGGATGGTGGTCTGGTGCCCAGATCTTGTCAGTAATCCAAGAATGAAGAATATTTAGGTATTCTCCATAAGTCACTTGTGCCCTGCAGCCAGGGGTCTTGAGTCAGTGGTCTTGGAAAACATTCGTGATGACCCTGCCCGGTCACTCCTTCAGTGTTATCTATTGTGCTCAAAGTCTCCAAAGAAATCATTAAATCCTTGACCTTTGCAAGGAAGACATACATTATGTGTTCTATGAGGTGTGTGTAGGGGGGTGGGGCATAGGTCCTAGCAAGAGTAGAAGCAGAAAAAAAGAGAAAAAAGTCAAGAGTGAATAAAGCAGTTTTTCATGGGCCCTTTGAGTTTCCCTGTCTCAATATGATACTTTTCTATGACTAGATATTTTTCATTTTAAATATGGCATTAAAATCTGGCTAGGTATCCAAAAATAAGTTCTTATATGAATAATTCTGCCAACATATTTTTTCCTAAGGTATGATGCTGGATTATCCATTTATTGGTCTTCTGTGGAATTTCTTTTTTCTTTGGCATAGATACTTTGGGTTTTTCAAAATGTTGTGGATAATGATTTTTAAAAATGTCGAGTTTGTTTGGATTATCTTGTTCCCATGTACCCATAACATTTTAATTCTTGCAGAATTTTCAGTATTTGGTATTACAATATGCTTATGTCAGCATATACAATTGTGGCTAATTTGTAGATAGAGGTGATTTTTGGAGCTAGACATGATTCTTTTTGTATTTTTGCAGAATGCTGAGCCTACTGTGTTACTTGAATTACTTGTATTCTGTAAAACTTTTTTTTAAAAGAAAAATTTAATGCAAATTGATAATGCAGGTATACATAAAGAATCGCTAAAGCAGATTTATGTAATTTCTTTGGAAATATTTTTACCTGTTTTATTTTACACTGCATTTTCCAAGAATCCTCTCTTTCTCTTCTGAGCTCTTATTAGCTACATATCATTTTACCATGCCTTTGGCAATTAATCATGTGTCTTCTTTTGATATTTCTAATGTTCTATCAAAGTACTCTTGGTCTGTTTTTATTTTACTTTTTAATTTATTTTTTATTGACATATAATTGACATAACATTATATTAATTTCAGGTGCACAACATAATGATTTGATATTTGTGTATTGTGAAATGATCACCACAATAGTTTTAGTTAAAATCCATCACCATACATGGTTATAAAAAAATTTTTTTTCTTGTGATGAGAACTTTTTTTTTTTTTAACATTTATTCATTTTTGAGACAGAGAGAGACAGAGCATGAATGGGGGAGGGTCAGAGAGAGGGAGACACAGAATCTGAAACAGGCTCCAGGCTCTGAGCTGTCAGCACAGAGCCCGACGCGGGGCTCGAACTCACAGACCATGAGATCATGACCTGAGCCGAAGTCGGCCGCTTAACTGACTGAGCCACCCAGGCACCCCTGATGAGAACTTTTAAGATCTATTCTCTTAGTAGCTTTCAAATGTGCATTTTTATTATATGCAGTATTATTAACTGTAGTCACCATGCTGTACATTACATCCCGTGACTTATTTATTTTATAACTAGAAATTTGTACCTTTTCAACCTTTTTACCCACTTCACCTACTTCCTGTCCCCCATGTTTGGCAATCACAATCTGCTCGATCTGTGAGCTCAGTTTTTTTTTCTCTTCTTGGTCTTTCTTGTTGGTTTTTTACTATTTATTTGTTCCCAACTAGATTGTAAGCATCTAGAGAGAAGGGATCATATTGTATAAATTATTCCTCTATTTCCCACGCTTTTAAGCTTAGTGCCTGGGTAGTGCTGAATATGTTATTTGGTACCTCCTAGAAATAGCAACTTAATATTACTCGATTCATTCATTCTCATAACAAAGCATAAAATACTGGTATGTTCTTTATTTCTCCTACTCTTTAAACATATTATTCTAACAGGTAAATTTTCATAAAGAATTGATTTGAAAGAAATTGGACTTACTCTGAGCAATCAGGCTATGAGGAAGTAAAATTTTGTTTACATACAGACAATACAACTGTAAACTTCTATAATCTTCCTTTCAGCTACTCATTTTTATCTAGTAGATCACTGATACGATTTTGGTAAAAAGGATGAGCTAACAAAAAGGTTTGATGATGGTTTTTTGTTTTGTTTTGTTTTGTTTTTTAAAAAGGCATTTCCAAAGTTTGATCTGACTAGTACCGTTGCTTGGTTTGCCAGAAATTATGGTGAAAAAAGCATTCAGTGCTCAAATTAATTGAAGAAAACCTGAATTGGCTGAAATTAAACAGGATTCTTTAAGATTTTTGGAGTGATACCTATTTTGCAAGTTTTGGAGGGTGGTATTAGATTTAACATAGTTAATATACCTTGCATAATTCTTGGCACAAAGTAGTGTCCCCAGGTAGTGGTTGTTACAACTGATATTATTATAACTCCCAGGATGATGATGATGATGATGATGATGATGATGATTTTGATGATGATGATTTTTTTTAACGTTTATTTATTTTTGAGAAACAAAGAGTATGAGCAGGGAAGGCGCAGAGAGAGAGGAAACACAGAATCTGAAGCAGGCTCCAGGCTCCGAGCTGTCAGCACAGAGGCCGATGCAAGGCTCAAACTCACGAACTGTGAGATCATGACCTGAGTCAAAGTTGGATACTTAATCAACTGAGCCACTCAGGTGCCCCGTAACTCCCAGGTTTCTTGATAACTCAGTGGATGGTGGTATCATTCACCAAGTTTCAGAGTAATGGAATATGTTTGTAAGGGAGATAGTTCTTTTCAGGACATGGTGAATTTAAATGTCTGTGGGACTTCCAAGTAGAGAAGTCTAGTTGGCAATTAAATGTATGGACCTGGAACTTAGTAGATAGTATAGTTAAAGCTCCTTGTATTTTAACTCCCACATTATGTATGCTACATAGATGGTACCTGTTTTGATTTTGACAATGGCAAAGGTTATCAACAAGACTAATTGTCAGAGATTCAGTCAATAAGATGTTCTATTTTTTTTTACTTTATATTTCCCCAGAATATTCTTAAAGAAATGCACGAAAGGAAATATTAAGATGAACCAAAACAAAATACTAAAATAGTTTTTCAACACTTATAGTTTGTTTGTATATATATTTCCTTCACAATTCCAAAAAGGACTTGTAGTGTTTGTTATTTAAAATACGAGGACTAAGCTTTTATTACCCCAAGTTCAATTTTATATGAAGACAAATACCTAGTAATATAGAAACAGTTAAAACCATGACCATAATTAGACCGTGATTAGAAATGGAGATTGTTGGAGGCGCAGGAAGATGGCGGCGTAGGAGGACGCTGGGCTCACCGCGCGTCCTGCTGATCACTTAGATTCCACCTACACCTGCCTAAATAACCCAGAAAACCGCCAGAGGATTAGCAGAACGGAGTCACCGGACCCAAGTGCAGACCAGAGGCCCACGGAAGAGGGTAGGAAGGGCGGCGAGGCGGTGCGCGCTCCACGGACTGGCGGGAGGGAGCCGGGGCGGAGGGGCGGCTCGCCAGCCAAGCAGAGCCCTCGAGTCCGGCTTGCAAAAGCGGAGGGGCCTGACGGACTGTGTTCCAACAGCAAGCGCGACTTAGCGTCTGGGAGGTCATAAGTTAACAGCTCTGCTCGGAAAGCGGGAAGGCTGGAGGACAAAGGGAGGGTGAGCTGCGGAGCCCCCGGACGACAGAGCTCAGTTTGGCGGGGAACAAAGGCGCTCGCCAGCGCCATCTCCCCCGCCCATCCCCCAGCCAAAATCCCAAAGGGAACCGGTTCCGGCCAGGGAAATTGCTCGCTCCTCGCAAACACCCAACTCTGTGCTTCTGCGGAGCCAAACCTCCAGCAGCGGATCTGACTCCCTCCGGCTGCCACAGGGCCCCTCCTGAAGTGGATCACCTAAGGAGAAGCGAGCTAAGCCTGCCCCCCCTCCCGCCGTGCACCTTGCCTTCCCACCCCAGCTAATACGCCAGATCCCCAGCATCACAAGCCTGGCAGTGTGCAAGTAGCCCAGACGGGCCACGCCACCCCACAGTGAATCCCACCCCTAGGAGAGGGGAAGAGAAGGCACACACCAGTCTGACTGTGGCCCCAGCGGTGGGCTGGGGGCAGACATCAGGACTGACTGCAGCCCCGCCCACCAACTCCAGTTATACACCACAGCACAGGGGAAGTGCCCTGCAGGTCCTCACCACACCAGGGACTATCCAAAATGACCAAGCGGAATAATTCCCCTCAGAAGAATCTCCAGGAAATAACAACAGCTAATGAGCTGATCAAAAAGGATTTAAATAATATAACAGAAAGTGAATTTAGAATAATAGTCATAAAATTAATCGCTGGGCTGGAAAACAGTATACAGGACAGCAGAGAATCTCTTGCTACAGAGATCAAGGGACTAAGGAACAGTCACGAGGAGCTGAAAAACGCTTTAAAGGAAATGCAAAACAAAATGCAAACCACCACGGCTCGGATGGAAGAGGCAGAGGAGAGAATAGGTGAACTAGAAGATAAAGTTATGGAAAAAGAGGAAGCTGAGAAAAAGAGAGATAAAAAAATCCAGGAGTATGAGGGGAAAATTAGAGAACTAAGTGATACACTAAAAAGAAATAATATACGCATAATTGGTATTCCAGAGGAGGAAGAGAGAGGGAAAGGTGCTGAAGGGGTACTTGAAGAAATAATAGCTGAGAACTTCCCTGAACTGGGGAAGGAAAAAGGCATTGAAATCCAAGAGGCACAGAGAACTCCCTTCAGACGTCACTTGAATCGATCTTCTGCACGACATATCATAGTGAAACTGGCAAAATACAAGGATAAAGAGAAAATTCTGAAAGCAGCAAGGGGTAAACGTGCCCTCACATATAAAGGGAGACCTATAAGACTCGTGACTGATCTCTCTTTTGAAACTTGGCAGGCCAGAAAGAATGGGCACGAGATTTTCAGGGTGCTAGACAGCAAAAATATGCAGCCGAGAATCCTTTATCCAGCAAGTCTGTCATTTAGAATAGAAGGAGAGATAAAGGTCTTCCCAAACAAACAAAAACTGAAGGAATTTGTCACCACTAAACCAGCCCTACAAGAGATCCTAAGGGGGACCCTGTGAGACAAAGTACCAGAGACATCACTACAAGCATAAAACATACAGACATCACAATGACTCTAAACCCGTATCTTTCTATAATAACACTGAATGTAAACGGATTAAATGCGCCAACCAAAAGACATAGGGTATCAGAATGGATAAAAAAACAAGACCCATCTATTTGCTGTCTACAAGAGACTCATTTTAGACCTGAGGACACCTTTAGATTCAGAGTGAGGGGATGGAGAACTATTTATCATGCTACTGGAAGCCAAAAGAAAGCTGGAGTAGCCATACTTATATCAGACAAACTAGACTTTAAATTAAAGGCTGTAACAAGAGATGAAGAAGGACATTATATAATAGTTACAGGGTCTATCCATCAGGAAGAGCTAACAATTATAAATGTCTATGCGCCGAATACCGGAGCCCCCAAGTATATAAAACAATTACTCATAAACAGAAGCAACCTTATTGATAAGAATGTGGTAATTGCAGGGGACTTTAACACCCCACTTACAGAAATGGATAGATCATCTAGACACACAGTCAATAAAGAAACAAGGGCCCTGAATGAGACATTGGATCAGATGGACTTGACAGATATATTTAGAACTCTGCATCCCAAAGCAACAGAATATGCTTTCTTCTCGAGTGCACATGGAACATTCTCCAAGATAGATCATATACTGGGTCACAAAACAGCCCTTCATAAGTTTACAAGAATTGAAATTATACCATGCATACTTTCAGACCACAATGCTATGAAGCTTGAAATCAACCACAGGAAAAAGTCTGGAAAACCTCCAAAAGCGTGGAGGTTAAAGAACACCCTACTAACGAATGAGTGGGTCAACCAGGCAATTAGAGAAGAAATCAAAAAATATATGGAAACAAACGAAAATGAAAATACAACAATCCAAACGCTTTGGGACGCAGCGAAGGCAGTCCTGAGAGGAAAATACATTGCAATCCAGGCCTATCTCAAGAAACAAGAAAAATCCCAAATACAAAATCTAACAGCACACCTAAAGGAAATAGAAGCAGAACAGCAAAGGCAGCCTAAACCCAGCAGAAGAAGAGAAATAATAAAGATCAGAGCAGAAATAAACAATATAGAATCTAAAAAAACTGTAGAGCAGATCAACGAAACCAAGAGTTGGTTTTTTGAAAAAATAAACAAAATTGACAAACCTCTAGCCAGGCTTCTCAAAAAGAAAACGGAGATGACCCAAATAGATAAAATCATGAATGAAAATGGAATTATTACAACCAATCCCTCAGAGATACAAACAATTATCAGGGAATACTATGAAAAATTATATGCCAACAAACTGGACAACCTGGAAGAAATGGACACATTCCTGAACACCCACACTCTTCCAAAACTCAATCAGGAGGAAATAGAAAGCTTGAACAGACCCATAACCAGCGAAGAAATTGAATCGGTTATCAAAAATCTCCCAACAAATGAGTCCAGGACCAGATGGCTTCCCAGGGGAGTTCTACCAGACATTTAAAGCAGAGATAATACCTATCCTTCTCAAGCTATTCCAAGAAATAGAAAGGGAAGGAAAACTTCCAGACTCATTCTATGAAGCCAGTATTACTTTGATTCCTAAACCAGACAGAGACCCAGTAAAAAAAGAGAACTACAGGCCAATATCCCTGATGAATATGGATGCAAAAATTCTCAATAAGATACTAGCAAATCGAATTCAACGGCATATAAAAAGAATTATTCCCCATGATCAAGTGGGATTCATTCCTGGGATGCAGGGCTGGTTCAACATTCACAAATCAATCAACGTGATCCATCACATTAACAAAAAAAAAGAGAAGAACCATATGATCCTGTCAATCGATGCAGAAAAGGCCTTTGACAAAATCCAGCACCCTTTCTTAATAAAAACCCTTGAGAAAGTCGGGATAGAAGGAACATACTTAAAGATCATAAAAGCCATTTATGAAAAGCCCACAGCTAACATCATCCTCAACGGGGAAAACCTGAGAGCTTTTTCCCTGAGATCAGGAACACGACAGGGATGCCCACTCTCACCGCTGTTGTTTAACATAGTGCTGGAAGTTCTAGCATCAGCAATCAGACAACAAAAGGAAATGAAAGGCATCAAAATTGGCAAAGATGAAGTCAAGCTTTCGCTTTTTGCAGATGACATGATATTATACATGGAAAATCCGATAGACTCCACCAAAAGTCTGCTAGAACTGATACATGAATTCAGCAAAGTTGCAGGATACAAAATCAAAGTACAGAAATCAGTTGCATTCTTATACACTAACAATGAAGCCACAGATAGACAAATAAAGAAACTGATCCCATTCACAATTGCACCAAGAAGCATAAAATACCTAGGAATAAATCTAACCAAAGATGTAAAGGATCTGTATGCTGAAAACTATAGAAAGCTTATGAAGGTAATTGAAGAAGACTTAAAGAAATGGAAAGACATTCCCTGCTCATGGATTGGAAAAATAAATATTGTCAAAATGTCAATACTACCCAAAGCTATCTACACATTCAATGCAATCCCAATCAAAATTGCACCAGCATTCTTCTCGAAACTAGAACAAGCAATCCTAAAATTCATATGGAACCACAAAAGGCCCCGAATAGCCAAAGGAATTTTGAAGAAGAAGACCAAAGCAGGAGGCATCACAATCCCAGACTTTAGCCTCTACTACAAAGCTGTCATCATCAAGACAGCATGGTATTGGCACAAAAACAGACACACAGACCAATGGAATAGAATAGAAACCCCAGAACTAGACCCACAAACGTATGGCCAACTCATCTTTGACAAAGCAGGAAAGAACATCCAATGGAAAAAAGACAGCCTCTTTAACAAATGGTGCTGGGAGAACTGGACAGCAACATGCAGAAGGTTGAAACTAGACCACTTTCTCACACCATTTACAAAAATAAACTCAAAATGGATAAAGGACCTAAATGTGAGACAGGAAACCATCAAAACCTTAGAGGAGAAAGCAGGAAAAGACCTCTCTGACCTCAGCCGTAGCAATCTCTTCCTCGACACATCCCCAAAGGCAAGGGAATTAAAAGCAAAAGTGAATTACTGGGACCTTATGAAGATAAAAAGCTTCTGCACAGCAAAGGAAACAACCAACAAAACTAAAAGGCAACCAACGGAATGGGAAAAGATATTTGCAAATGACATATCGGACAAAGGGCTAGTATCTAAAATCTATAAAGAGCTCACCAAACTCCACACCCGAAAAACAAATAACCCAGTGAAGAAATGGGCAGAAAACATGAATAGACACTTCTCTAAAGAAGACATCCAGATGGCCAACAGGCACATGAAAAGATGGTCAGCGTCGCTCCTTATCAGGGAAATACAAATCAAAACCACACTCAGGTATCACCTCACGCCAGTCAGAGTGGCCAAAATGAACAAATCAGGAGACTATAGATGCTGGAGAGGATGTGGAGAAACGGGAACCCTCTTGCACTGTTGGTGGGAATGCAAATTGGTGCAGCCGCTCTGGAAAGCAGTGTGGAGGTTCCTCAGAAAATTAAAAATAGACCTACCCTATGACCCAGCAATAGCACTGCTAGGAATTTATCCAAGGGATACAGGAGTACTGATGCATAGGGGCACTTGTACCCCAATGTTCATAGCAGCACTCTCAACAATAGCCAAATTATGGAAAGAGCCTAAATGTCCATCAACTGAGGAATGGATAAAGAAATTGTGGTATATATACACAATGGAGTACTATGTGGCAATGAGAAAAAATGAAATATGGCCCTTTGTAGCAACGTGGATGGAACTGGAGAGTGTAATGCTAAGTGAAATAAGCCATACAGAGAAAGACAGATACCATATGGTTTCACTCTTATGTGGATCCTGAGAAACTTAACAGGAACCCATGGGGGAGGGGAAGGAAAAAAAAAAAAAGAGGTTAGAGTGGGAGAGAGCCAAAGCATAAGAGACTGTTAAAAACTGAGAACAAACTGAGGGTTGATGGGGGGTGGGAGGGAAGGGAGGGTGGGTGATGGGTATTGAGGAGGGCACCTTTTGGGATGAGCACTGGGTGTTGTATGGAAACCAATTTGTCAATAAATTTCATAAAAAAAAAAGACTATAACAAAGAGATCTGAAACAATCTATGCAGAAAAATAAATAAAATATAATATTAAAAAAAAAAAAGAAAAGAAATGGAGATTGTTTACTCATATGGAAACATAGTTTTTGCAGATGTGCCGGAAGTTCAGCAAGTGTTGTAGTCTTATAGGGTGAGAGTCTTGGTTTTGATGGGAATCAATGTAAAAACAAACCTTCCCAGAGCTAATACTGCTTTAACCCAATAATGTTCTTATTCTGTAGTGCAGATTATAACTATAATAACTATCATTGAACAATTTAGAATGGACGCTTTCATATTCTTTTTAAATTTTCTCATGTTAGATCTACCTGCTTTTAAAAATTTTTTTTTAAATTCTTGTTTATTTTTGAGAGAGAGAGAGAGAGAGAGTGCGAGACAGAGTGTGAGCAGGGGAGAGGCAGAGAGAGAGGGAGACCGAGAATCTGAGGCAGGCTCTAGGCTCCGTGCTGTCAGCACAGAGCCTGACACGGGGCTTGAATTCACAAAACGTGAGATCATGACCTGAGCCGAATGAAGGCAGGCACTTAGCCAAGTGAGCCACCCAGGCGCCCCTACCTGGTTTTCTTAAATGTAATCTATTTTTGTGATGTCCTAAATAGCTGTATGATGGGAATTTCACTTTATTAAGCTATAAATACTTAAGTACCTCAGTAATTTATAAATCAAGCGTTTAATTTGCTTATGGGAAAGAAATATGGTTTCACAGACAGTTTTAATAACTATTGGTGAAATGTTCAACCCTTGAAGTAAGGCTGTGGCACTTTTCAATAATTTAATGCTATCTGGTTGTTACTGAACCATTGTGATGTAAACAGCCAAGTGATCTAGGGCCCAGAGGTTAATAGATATCTCTTGCTGTCCCAGATCCCCTCAGTGTCAGCACTGTAGGGTGTCTGGGAAGGGGTGAGAGCAGGTTATACCCCTATAAGAGGTCCTGGATACAAGAGGCGCCCAGGAAGACCAGGGCTATTCTTTTTTTTTATTATTTTTTTATTTTTTTAACGTTTATTTATTTTTGGGACAGAGAGAGACAGAGCATGAACGGGGGAGGGGCAGAGAGAGAGGGAGACACAGAATCGGAAACAGGCTCCAGGCTCTGAGCCATCAGCCCAGAGCCTGTGACGCGGGGCTCGAACTCACGGGCCGCGAGATCGTGACCTGGCTGAAGTCGGACGCCTAACCGACTGCGCCACCCAGGCGCCCCAAGACCAGGGCTATTCTTGATTGGATTTGGCTTTCTTCAGTTAAGCGACTTCAGAATCTTTAAAAAAATGTAGTCAACTTTTGAGAATCAGGGAATATTTTTGCCTTTAAACTCTGGTTTAGTTTGTAATTTTTATCTTTTACTGTATTAGGATTTTCTGTATCTCTAGAGACTCAAATAGTTGATGTTTAAGAGAGTAACTCATTTTTTAATGTTTCTACAAATCATTTTAATGTTTGATGTTAATAAACTTTTCCACCATTTACCTACAATAATAAACCTTTGATTTTGATTTATACTTATTTCAGAATATTCTTTTATTAATTGATCTCCTTTCCCTTGAAATAGGCCTAATATTTGCATCTATTCCACTTTAAAGTATGAGAAAAAGCACTGTATATTGGAATTTTTTTTTCAAAGATTTGAAACAAGTTAGATGGAATGTCTGGACTAGTTCAAATCTCTTACCTGTTAATTCAGCTGATTTTTTAGAGATAATTATTTGCAAAATTATGATATTCTTGAACTAGTAATTCAAATTAACTTTTGTTTCTGAGCAGACTAAATGCGATATTTAAGAAAATGTGTTTGTGACTTGTGCTAAACAGGAGTTGAGGTAGAGAATCCTATATCTTAAGTGCTGGAAATTCAGTGTGTGCCCAGAGGTGGTTTAAGATTCCAGACTTTCTTTTTTCCTAAGTATTGCCATAATTAGGAAAAATTTAGAGAATGGAAAAAATGTAGGCATGATTCAACATTAATTCTTCCTATCAAGATCTAAGGATTGTCTAAGTGTATGCAAAGACATATAAATCTCTTCAGCAAGGCAGTGAAACTTATCTTTTACTGTAAAAGACCCTTAAAAGTGTAAAGTAACAGTTCATCAAGTCTCCATATTCATGTAGAGATTTTAAATGTGGAAAACTTGAATGGAAATGTAAGTTTAGGATCCAAAAATAACTCTGCTACAATCCGTGTGGTACATCCAGGTGTTTTGATTTAAATTTATACACAGCATACAGAGAATTAAGAAAATTGCCAAGTTTTATGTCCAGCAGTATTTATGAAAATATATTAATTAGGGCATCATTATGTATTTTTAAGAAGGGTTATAAATCAGTGTTGTTATTACTAAGAATAAAGTTTTTTTTTTTTTCAAATGCAGGCAATAGTTCTTTATATAACATCATGTCAAGAATATTGCATTTAGTTTGGATGCCATTCTTTTCAGGGTCGTTGGCAAACAGACACGAGTGACCAAAGCAATAAGAGTTATAACTTGTCATATTAGAAAGGGCTGGTGAAAATAGAAATATTTAAACTAAAAGAGGAAACTTGAAAGGGATATAGCTAACTCTTCAATTATTTGAAAGATTTTCATGTGGAAAAGAAGTATAAACTTGCATGGTCTAGCCCCCAAGTGTAGAGCTAAAATCAGAGGATGGACATTATATTACAGGGATATAGATTTAATTTCAATGTAAAGGAAGATTTTTCTGATAATTGAACTGTCATTAGAATAAACTTCCTTACTCTCCATCATTGGAAATACTTACATGGTTTGGATAATCTGTTGGTGATATATTATAAATCAGATTTTTGCATTGAGTGTGATTATAAAGTAGTTGAATTCTAAGGTCACTTTTAACTAGAAAATTCAATGAACTTTTAAAAGAGCAGCCTACAAATGAATAATTCCTAGGTGCTTGGAACATCTCACAATTAACTCACACCTCATTTCAAAAAACCCTTTCTAATTCAGAAAGTTTTTTCGTGACCACTTTAATCATAATTTTAGGAATTATTTAAAATAGTATGTTTTGAAGCAAGGATTTTAAACAGATTTACAGTGATTTGATGACACATCTCATCAAAATTCCTACTCCTTCACCCAAACACACAAACACATGTCAGTTTACACAGCTGTATCCTGGCTACAATGTTTTGATTTCAAAATTTCTCCAGTTTTAATGGATAAAAAGTTTAATGTTGACATTTTCTTACTTGAAGTAATTACATCTTCTGATCTAATCTTTTCTGTAGTTTTTTTTTTTTTTTCAGACTATTTGTTTTTCTGTATATGCTTTCAAAGTCTTGGATATATATATTTAAACTTAGTTATAGTTTAGCTAGTAGAGGCATTATTAGGAAGAATTTTCTTTAAGGTGATGTTTCTACCTCCCCTACTGGCCCCCTCTGCCCAAATCAGTAATTGAGGAGAATCGCCAGGTTAGAGTTTGCCCTTTCCAAAGTTTTCTACATGCCTCTCAGGTATGCTTCTGAAATTTGGAGATTTGTTTCTATCAGTTTTCTTTTTTGTTGTTGTTTTAAGTTTTTATTTATTTTTATTTTTGAGAGAGAGAACACAACTGGAGGAGTGTCAAAGGGAGAGGGGGACAGAGGATCCAAAGTAGGCTCTGTGTGGCCAGCAGAGAGCCCAATGCTGGGATGGAACTCATGAACCATGAGATCATGAGCTGAGCCAAAGGCAGATGGCTGAGCCACCCTGGGGCCCCTGTTTTCATCAGTTTTCTTGACAAAATAATCTATAATTATCATCTAAGAATGCTTTTATATACCTTTAAAAATGTTGGTTATTTTATACATAAGTAATTTTATAGTATAAAGTTTAACTATTTTAAAGGCAAAATCGAAATGGTCAATTTTAGCTTCATATATGTGATATGTTCACAGTAGTAAAATTTATAAAATATTTGATAGCATTCCAAATTATATAATTATCTATGAAAGTTACTGAATTTCACTTTTTTCTAAGCAAATAAATTTCTCATTTAGCAATATACATCCTAGTCTTAATATGATTGTCTAGTGGCTGAATGAATGGCATTCATAATAATTTGGAGGCTATCATATTTTACCTATTTTACAAAAATAGTGTTGCCTTGTGAAATAAAACATTTTCACTATGAAATGAGGTAATTTATTTTAAAAGCTGAAAATGTTGTAAGAATATTATTTCCCTAATGGAAGAAGTTAATTTTTATTGACAATATGCCAAATAAATGCCATCTGTCTGTTGAATTCAGTGTTACATTAGGATTCTTTCCAGTATTTTCTACTATGGAAGGTCCTTTGGATTTTAACTATAAGAACATCGGTTACTTTGTAGTTAATTGGTATGCTCATACTAATTAAATTTTTTTAATGTTTATTTATTTTTGAGAGAGAGAGAGACAGAGCACGAGAGAGGGAGGGGCAGAGAGAGAGGGAGACAGAATCTAAAGCAGGCTTCAGGCTCTGAGCTATCAGCACAGAGCACAGCATGGGGCTCGAACCCAGGAACCACAGATCATGACCTGAGCCAAAGCCGGATGCTTAACCGACTGAGCCACCCAGGTGTGCCCCTGCTCATACTAATTTTAAAATGAGTAGATGAATAAGAGCTTCCCTAAAATTATTTTTATGTACATTTTCATTTCACATTTATTTGGAAACAGTTGAGTTGTGGTATATTGGAGACAGAATCATTAACGTTTGGTAGTTGTTGATTTTTTCAGTCCACTCATTTTATAATTGAAAATAATCATTCCAAGGAAACTCAGTGATCACCCAGGTTGTAAGTACCAGAGCTAGGACTTGAATTTGTGTTTTCTACCCTTTAGACCTCTGTGTTAGAGCTCTCCAGAGAAACTACATCAGTTGTGTGTGTGTGTGTGTGTGTGTGTGTGTGTGTGTGTGTGTGTGTGTGTAGAGGTTTATTTTAAGGAATTGGCTTACACAGTTTTAGGCACTGGCAAGTCCAAAATCTGCAAGGTAGGCTGACAACCTGGAGACCCAGGGAAGAGTTGATGTAGTCAAACCCAAATGTAGTCTGCTAGAAGAATTCCTTCATCCTTGGGAGGGATCATTCTTTTCTAGTAAGGCCTTCAACTGATTAGATGAGGCCTATCTACATTATGGAGGGTAATTTGCTTTACTCAAAGTCTATAGACTTAAATGTTAATCTCACTTAAAAGTTACCTTCACACACGCACACACACACAAAATTACCTTCACAGAAACATCTAGTGTATGACCAAATGTCTAGATACCATACCTACCCAAATGGAGACAGAAAATTAACCATCACATCTTTGCATACCAGTGTTGAGTCTTTTTTATCTTACTTAGATTGATTATGTTTTCTACTGAGGTGGTCAGAGAAGCTCCACTCTTATGTAGTTTCTTGAACGTTTCCTCTAAACTATTAAGATTATTAAGATTTGTTAATTAAGATTATTTTCCCAAATACTACAGTATATGCAAAGAATTTCATATCTTGTTTTCTAGATATATCTAATAGATATTTCATAGGAATATTGCTGAAATACAGTTTTTCTTTAAAAGGTTTCTACCACTAATTGAATTAATGACATTAATTTAACTGTTTAAACCTGGTTTGAGAAATTATCAAATAATATGGTTGATCAGTCAGTTCTTCCCAAAGGTTTTTGCTTTGTTTTCTTCTTCAACTTTGCCACTTCATCAGAATCTTTTTCTTGATTCTCTATGCTCATGGTTTCTTCTCTCCTTTTCTTTAACGGAAATGTAGTAAAGTGCATGCCAGGCACTTTACTAATCTGAGTGCAAGTAAATGAAACACATATTTCCTGTCTTTGTGGAACTTACAGGTAATATTCAAGTGAACAAAGAAATACATGAGCACAGCTTGTATTATGAAGGGTATGAACATAAGGCAGTGATAAAGAATAACAAGGGAATTTCCTTTCAGAGTGTAGTCAGAGATGTATCTCTGAGGAGACAGTATTTAAGCTGACACCTGAAGGATGAGGAGTTGGCTTGTAAAAGCCAGGGGAAAAAAAGCATTTGAGGCTGAGGAAGTAGCATGTTCAAAAGGTCTGATAGTGGAGAAGGTGGTTTGAGATGAGGTTTGAATAAGACAGGAGTCACATGCAGGGCCTTGTGGATCATGGTAGAGTTTCATTGTTATTCTTAATCCATTTGGGAAACCATTGAAGTATTTGAAGCAGAGGAATGATTGCATTCTCTTAAAAGTTTTGAAAGATTATCCTAGCCGCTATGTGGATAAAAGATTGGAAACGAGAGGCTAGAATGGAAATAGGAAGACCAATAAGAAGACTGTTGTGATATTGGCCCTCCTTCCATCAATCCGAATCACTGAGCAGACTTGATCCTCTTAGGATGTGGAGCAAGGAGGTCAGGCAAGTCCCTTAATCCTGCAGTGGTGGCTGTAACTTGGTGGATATACAACACATGGTGTATTTAACTGACCCTGAAAGCATTAGCAGGAGATAAGAAGATCTGCTGTCCATAAGAATTTCTCAAGCATGCAGGCTTATGGCAGTCCATTTTATTTACAACCCAAGTCAGTACTCTTATGATCTTGTCCTTTGTCCACTGCACAAATCCATCCTGAACCAACTCTTTCTTTTCCTTCAAGGAAGAGCTAATTAGACAATGTTTATACTGCCATAAAATACTATTCATTTCATTTCTATGCACCTATTTTTTAAATTAAAATATTATTAATGTGGGGTGGATTTCTATAACTCTGCATAGTTCAGTCTCAGCTGGATCTTCTATTCCACAGAGTTTAACTCCAGCTGTGTTCTTGGCTCCTCTCACTCTTGTGGTTGTAAGAATGTAAACACTCTGCAGCTTTATCCTCCTTATCACACATATTCTTTCCCACGTCCCCTATGAATTCATTGGCTTCACATTTTATTTCCATGAACTAAACCTAATACATTTCCCCTCTTCGATATATTTCCTTCTTAATCTGTACAACTAAGTGCAGTGATCCATTCCACCCACTAAAATGTCAGTGCTCTCTAACGTTTTCTTCTTGGTTCTGTTACTCCTCATTTTAACATCCCAGTCCCCAGGTTTCTTAACACTGTAAGTTGCAACACGACCCACTCAGTCACCTAAACCAGATACCTCAGACATAGTCACGGTTTTTCCCCTTCCTTTTCCTTTTGAGCCTTGCCAATTTTACCTCTTAATTGTCCATTGAATCTCTCATCCATTCAATCCTGTTGCCAGTCTTTTAGATTAGACCCTTCTCATTTCAAAAGAGAGGGAGTTTCAAAACGGGATGCCTAATTATATCACTTTCTTGACCAAAATCTTTGACTGACTCTCTATTTCCACCATTGAAAGTCCAAGCTCCTTAGCATGGCTTTCAAGGATATTTGTAATCTGGCTCCTTTGCTTACTTCTCTGTCTTCATTGTTAACCTTTTTCTGCTCTTCATACCCAGCTCCCCACCCCAAGTCAAGTAGCACCCATACCCCTGGGTGGTTGCTTTCACACTAACATAGAGCAACTGACTCTTTTCTGTCTATCTGACTGTCTCTAGACCATTTTTTTCTTGAAGGTAGCAATTCTGTACACTTCACCTCTACCCTAGAACCAGGCAGAACTTTGCACAGTTTTTGTTGAGTGTATAAATGGGTGAGTGAATAAACATTCCCAGCCCAGAGTGTGCTTTGGACCTGAAGAGGCTCGGTGTAAATCTCTTTATTGCTTCTTATTAACAGTGTGATCTTTGGTCTGTAATGTAAATTCCCTGATCTGTAGTTTCCTCATCTGTAAAATTACTATTGTGATTATATTTAAATAAGATGATCTTTTTTTTTTTTTTAATTTTTTAATTTTTTTTTTTCAACGTTTTTATTTATTTTTGGGACAGAGAGAGACAGAGCATGAATGGGGGAGGGGCAGAGAGAGAGGGAGACACAGAATCGGAAACAGGCTCCAGGCTCTGAGCCATCAGCCCAGAGCCCGACGCGGGGCTCGAACTCACGGACCGCGAGATCGTGACCTGGCTGAAGTCGGACGCTTAACCGACTGCGCCACCCAGGCGCCCCTAAGATGATCTTTTTTAAAACTGTTGACAGGACGTATATGGCAGAAATTCTATAGTTCTCAAGTATCAAAATCTTAGGAAGCAAAATTTCTTTTTGTAAGTATTGAAACTTAGATTTAACACTGACTACATAGTTATAATTGGAACATAACTTGTTATGTTATAAAATGTATTTAGAAAAATGTAAGAAAAGTCTGGGTATCGTGTGAATCATCAACCCAAATTATTTTTAGGATTAGAAGATTTCAAAAAAAATGATATTCAAATATAAGTTATATATTATAAATATGATTAATGGAAATATTTCTAAGACACTAGCCAGTAAAGACTTATATAAAAAATTACCAGGAGCATGTTTTTTTTTAAGTATTCATAGAGCACAAAGGAAGTTTGTATGTTATTTAGCCTCATGACCAGTTTATTATATTGGATAGTTCCAAGGAAGTACAAATATTTCTGAAAACAGATGGAAAGTGTTAAGTCTAAGCAATAATTGAAACTATATAAAGCTTCTCAAGGAAACCCTCATCCAGAAAAAATCTATTTAATATTAGGAAATTCTCTTTTTTTTTTAACATAAGGTGAACTCACTAATTTTTCCAGTAATATACATGAGATCCTGATGTCACATACATTTTTTTGCAAAGATTTCTACACCAAATTTAGCTTCTAATTTATTATTTTGCAGTTATAAGACATTCCCAACATGTGACTGTTAAAGTCTTGGACGTGGCAATGTGGTTTCTTTTTCCTTTATTACTCTCCATTATTTCTCATGTCACAAATAGAGCACAAAGTTCACTAAATAATGTGGAATGTTGTACTAATAAAATTCATTTTATTAGTAACATAAATAAGGAAGTAATTTGAACTGTGTGTGTATACTAAAGTATGTAACTCACTAACATGAGGAATGCCAAATATATATATATGTATACACACACACACACACATATATATATATATATATATATATATATATATATATATATATATATATGTGACAGCTTTCTTCTTTTATTTGGAATGAGATACATTCCTCTAAAAATAAAAAATACAAAACAATCTCAAGGGATGATATTCTTCACTCTTTACCCAAAGAAAACCACCAATGACTAGGGTGGGAAGAATTCCTTGTGGTTGGAAAACAGATGAATAAGTTGCTGGAAGTCGCATTTATGTATTAAGCTACTTACAAGAAACTTTTTATATGAAGGATTTCTATTGTCCAAAGTATCTGCTAACTGTGACCTTGAATTTGTATAAAATCTACCCTCTAGTCATCCCAATCAGTAGGTAAGTATTGAGCAGAGAATATACCTCCTGGTTTGATTTTTTTTTTAATGTTTGTTTACTTTTTTGAGAGAGAGTGCGAGAGCAAGGAAGGGGCAGAGAAAAAGGGGGACAGAGGATTTGAAGGGGCTCTGCACCAACAGCAGAAAGCCCTTCGCAGAGCTCAAACTCACAAACTGTGAGATCATGATCTTAGCTGGAGTCGGACACTCAACCTACTGAGCCACCCAAGTGCCCCTCTCCTGGTTTGACATTTTAGCTGTACAACAAACTATTCTCAGTGAAGTGTATTTTTGATTTATTCAACCGGATTTGCAGGCATTCATAACTTAACATTATATTCTGTTTTGATTAGGGTCCATATGAGAAAGAAATGCCAAATAGGATAGATTCTTCTATATCTTTTATTAAAACTTCTAATGGAAACAATATCTAATATATTGTTCAATGTCCTTTATATAAAGAATATTTGATAAATTCCTCTCAAAATTGAAGAAAAGCTTTTTTTTCCCTCTTCCCAGATGCCATGGTATTACTTCCTTTAATTAGACTTGAGAACTAATTCCCTTTCACCCTTGGACTTTGGCTGTATTTTGTACTCAATCACAGTAGTTTTTTTAAAAACCATTTTCTTTTTCTTGTCTCTCCCCACTCCCCATTACATTCTCTTTAATGAGTATGTCTTGCAAACCCAGGTTTTTGGCAGTCATTAGCCCCTAAAATTTCCTCCCAAGCTAAGTGAAAAGTGCATGTCCTCCTTAAAAAGGCATCTTACTAGGATTTCATATCTGCTTTCTTCTCCAGGGTTGGGTGGCTTCCTGCAGCTCAGAGAAAACAGACTAAAGCTTGCCAGTCTTCTGGATTTCTGTCACGTTTCTGTGATTTGAATGATTTCATGATTTCCCCGAATCTGTAACTCATATTGGTTACTGCCTCAAATCTTTATAAGTGAAAGCATTTATCAATTTGTTGATTCTGTTTTCTTTTAGTTTAAAAGGCAAACAAAAGACCAGAAACTAAAACCATCATTTTAGTCTTTGTTTTAATGCCTTCTAAGCAGCAGTCTCTTTGTTTTCCCAGGTATGAATATGTGACATAGTTAATTAGCAAGGTCTTGAGCTTGATGGCTGAGATCCCAAATGTTTCATACATTTTTCTTTCAAATAATTCTTCATCAACTTATTTCCTCTCTCTTTTAAACTAATTTGTTATATATTTGGGAGCTTGAAAGATTAAATTCTTTTGATTACCAGTATACTGCCAAATTGGTATAAATTTAAAATTTCCAATAATGATACTCTCAAGCATACTTGAGAGTCACTGTGGTAATTTCACCAATGCCAAATGATTTTCTTTTCCTTTCTGAAGAGGCATGCTTGATAGAAACTTAATTGTTTCCCCTAATAATTCTGGTCATATAAATGGGCTAGAGTATAACTACACCATTGGGAGGATTCTGCAGCTATTCACAATGTATGGGAAACACAAACCCTTAGAAAGAAGAGTCTACAAATAGCAAAAAATAACTTTCAAAATTCATATGTTTCATCTTAAATACAGTGAAAACTATTTTTTGGATTCTAAATCATTGCTAATCCCTGTCGAAGTGCATGTTCTCTTGGTATGCCTCTCAACTGATTTAAGAATTTTGCTCAGGGGCACCTGGGGGGCTCATTTGTTTAAGCATTGCACTCTTGATTTCGGCTCAGGTCACGATCTCATCATGGTTGGTGAGATAGAGCCCTACATCGGGCTCTGTGCTGACAGCGTGGAGCCTACTTAGGATTCTCTATCTCCCTTTCTCTCTGCCCCTCCCCTGCCTCAAAATAAATAAACTTAAAGAGAAAGAATTTTGCTCAGTTCTTTGACCAGTCACATTTACAAATAAATTTTATTTAACACTGAACTTGTGCATCATATAGGGAACTAGTATCTGTCAACATCAGTGAAAATTCAACATCATTGAATTACTGTGTATCAGTGATCATCATACTATTTTGCTTGCACACCCCTTAAGAGAATTTTGAAAAACTATCCTTCTTGACATCTAAGGGGCATCTGGGTGGCTCAGTAGGTTAAGTGTACGACTCTTGATTTTAGCTCAGGTCAGGATCTCATGGTTTGTGAGATGGAGCCAAGTTGGGCTCTGGGCTGACAGCACAGAGTCTGCTTGGGATTCTCTCTCTCCCCCCACTCCCTTCCTGACTCCCGCATGTGTGTGCATGTGCTTTCTCTCTCTTTCTTTCAAAATAAATAAATAAACATTAAAAAAACTTGTATCATAACTGTAATTGCAAGGAATGCAGTTTCCAATATATTTAATTATTGACATATCAAAATAAAACTATTATATTTCATTTAGATGTATCCAATGAGATACAGTTTTATATAGTCATTGTGTATTTAAAATATATAAAAACAAATGTTTTTTTAACAGAAATATTATAAATATCTTTGGATTTATATTTTCATTCCACTCCTATTCATGATTTTATCCTAAATTAATACATTTTAATGCTTGAAAGTCTTATATTGATCAAGCATTATACTTCTGTGCAATGAAACTATGTGTATGAAGTGACATTAAGGTTCCAAATGTTAAAAATTTATTAGGATTATTACTAGCATATAATTGATCTAACAACAGATATGTGTGTTAAATTTTTATTATTAAAATAAAAACAATTTTATTGGAAATAAATCATTTAGTGGAATGGGAATTATTTTTCCTCCCTCCTGATTCGTGTGTATCTAGATGTATGGTAGTTGTGGGTAGACGATAATTATTAGGATTAGTTTTATTCCTGTTACTTATTCCTGTTGCACCTTTACGTGCTACAAAATCTATTCATGCAGATACATAGATAGGACTGGAGAGAATTTTGTTATAGCAATATCAGTTAATTTTTTGAACTCTTTCCAAGTTATGTCCCCAAGGTTATATAGAGATATATCATAAACATTTATTTTTAATGACTTGCCAAATGACTACTCAATTATATCTTCCTTCAAAAATGTTCAAAGAATTGGAAACCATCTGAATTGCAAAATGTTTTGTTACCCAGTTGTTATTTATTTATTTTTAATTTTTTAAAAATCTTTATTTATTTTTGAGAGAGAGACAGAGTATGAGCAGGGAAGGAGCAGAGAGACAAGGACACACGGAATCCAAAGCAGGCTCCAGGCCCTGAGCTGTCAGCACAGAGCCCGACACGGGGCTTGAACTCACAAACCGTGAGATCATGACCTGAGCCGAAGTCAGATGCTCAACCGACTGAGCCACCCCGGTGCCCCCGAGTCAGAACTTTTTTAATTTCTGAGAGGTATCCCAGAATCTTTACCAAGACTTTGCAAATAGCTGCTAATGTCTGTTATTCTTCACTTGTTAGCAATTTTGTTTAACCTGATATACTCAGAAAGGATTGGGAAAATTGAAACATTAATTTCAGCACATCTCTTACAGTACAGACTTTTAAAATATCAAATATGTTTATCTTAAGCTTTTGTCAAAACTTAGAAGTTGTAGATTTAGCTCATTCACTTAAAGTACTTGCCATATACCTTTATTGGCCTAATAGTCCTTTTTATCAAGTCTTTCAGCCAAAAGACTTTCTGCCAGTTCAAAAATGCATTAATATTTCTTTTTTGAATATTATGAACACCAATGAGAAGTAATTTGTAGCACACATCTTGTATGGTTGATTATTGAAAGTCATTACATCAAGATTAAGATGGTATAGTACAAAATAACTATAAAACAAGTGTATTTCATTCATTTATTATATAGCAGTGGAATATATAGCTGAGATTATCAGTTTTTATGAAGTAAGGAGTATGAAAGAAGGCATATTACTTTGGTAAGAATGTATGTATGCATGTATTAAGTTCTGGTGTTGGGCTTTTAGAAATAATTAGATAAATATATGTAAATAATAAATACATTAATTTTGTCAGACATAATGATCAAACTTTTGACATAGTGAAAGATAAAAATACATATTGCTAAAAATAAATTGGTTTGGTGGCTAATAATTTTTCCCTTGATACTAAGATATAGAAAATATCCATTTTATAAAATATAATAATAGGATTAAGTATAACAGGAATAAATGTATTATAAATTTGATAAAATTATATAGTACCTTATTAAAAGATAGACCCTTTAGGGGCGCCTAGGTGGGTCAGTCGATTAAGCGTCCAACTTTGGCTCAGATTATGATGTCTCAGTTCGTGGGTTTGAGCCCTGCGTTGGGCTCTGTGCTGATAGGTCAGAGCCTGGAGCCTGCTTTAGATTCTGTGTCTCCCTCTCTCTCTGCCCCTCCCCTGCTCATGCTCTGTCTCTCTCTCCCTCAAAAATAAATGAACATTAAAAAAAAATTAAACCCCTTGAGACTAAGATATAGAAAATATCCATTTTATAAAATATAATTGTAGGATTAACTATAATAGGAATAAATGTATTATAAGTTTTATAAAATTATATAATAACTTATTAAAAGATAGATCGTTTAGGGGCGCCTGGGTGGTTCAGTTGGTTAAGCGTCCCACTTTGGCTCGGGTTATGATCTCACAATTTGTGGGTTCGAGCCCTACGTTGGTCTCTGTGCTGACAGGTCAGAGCCTGGAGCCTGCTTTAAATTCTGTGTCTCCCTCTCTCTCTGCCCCTCCTCTGCTTGAGTTCTTTCTCTCAAAAATAAATGAACATTTAAAAAAATTAAAAGATAGACCTTTTATTTGATTGAAAATCATGTTAAATTTTTACATGTGTGCTTTATCCAGCATATCCAGAAATATTTAGTCATTTGGGGAAGTACTCAGTTATATTTAAAACAATCAGTATCATTAACTGTTTTCTGCTTCCAGCTGTTTGAAGATTGCTTTCTTTCTAGTAGACATTCTGACTATTGAGGGTAACTGAAAAGATAGATTTCTCATTAAATATGTGAGGGAGAAAATCCATTTTCAGTGCGTGGTTCTTTTGCCTTTTGGTGGTGTCTCCCTCAAGACTGAGGCCAGCTCCCACTGATTCACTCTCTCCTGTGTCTGAATTCAGAGCCCAAATACCCTCATTCTGGTGCCTCTACACTTTACTTGTAAGAAGATTATGTGAAAGATAGGGCAAGGTAAGCCTTGCCAAATCCAATAAAATCCCAAAGGTTTTGTACTTTGGGACAATGCATTATAGTAAAATTCAGGATAGGTGATATGATGTCTTGCTTTTATAAAATAGGTCTTGTGAAAAAGGAGATAGAGAATCAATCTGCATGAGTGGATTAGTCTTTGGAGAACCACACCAGGTCATAGTAGATCAATTTTAGGAAACAGAGAAATGGAAGGTAAATATAGGGAAATTGATTCCCTTAAAACTGTAAATGCATTTGTATTCCTTGTACAAATATGTCTCAACTGTATCTGTCAGTCATAGGGCTCTAAGAGCAAGTGTTCTAAGAGACCGGAAATGGAGTTGCTAGTCTCTCGAGAACTAGTTAGAAATTAGCAGTTACTAATTAGTAGTTAGTGTTAACTGCCATACTGTGTTGAATGAAGAGCAGAATCAAGGAGGGGACATAGACCCCACATTTCTATGGGAGGAGTATCAAAGAATCTGTGGCTAACTTTAATCCGACTCGCCTGCTATGTGCCAAACATTGTTAGGTCGTTGTAGTAAAATCATGCACAAAACAGACATAACAGTTTGCCTAATGAAGCATATGGTCTAATGGAGGAGGTAAACCTTAAACAAGTAATAACACTGTGTGATAAGCACTGTGATAGAGTACAAGGGAATGATAGGAGGGGTCCCTAACCTAGACAGAACTGGAGTAAAGCACAACTCCCAAAGAAAGTAGCCTGAGAACTCTATTATGTTGAGTTAATGCTGTTTAACTTTGTCCTTTAATTTTCTAGGAGTCTTCTTACATGGTGATAATACAGCTTTGATTTTTGAAAGCATATTTCTCACTTATGCTTGACTTAAAGCAAACCAGCGACAGATTTCCAGTGATTGTAAATTTGAATTTGTGGGAGGATGGTCTAAATCTGAGGGAAAATGGACATTATTTGGTTCTTGGAATAAGACTGAGGAGAACCAGTTTCTAGGACCCAGCAGTGGCAACCTCCCCTGGAAAACCCTTTGGAAAAGTGGCCTCATATTAAAGGAATTTGCTTGAACTGTATTTGGCAGTATCCCAAGTCTGCCCATGTGGCTTATATTTTTCTGTTGATGAATTTTCTTTCTCTGAAAAGGAAGGGGGAAAAAAAAAGACTACCTAGGGACAATGCCTGTCTGTACACAGCAGTATTTTTCTTTTAGGTTAATAAAAACTATTCCTGTATTTCTTAGCATATGCATATGGGGTCTCTCAGTTTTCTTTAATATTAGAAAAGGAAATGGGATTAATTGGTTAAATGCTTTGATCACTAATTTTGGGCTTAGATAAAATAGTCTGCAAGAATACTTCCAAAGAAAGTAAAGATTAGCAAAAGGAAAGACTTCTGGATAAAGGCCCAGAGTTAAGACTGTGGGATTTACTTTATTAGCGATTTGAAAGGAACCCGAAAACAAAGCTTCAACTAAGAACTGTTTGCTATCCAAGAATGCTGTTTATCAGAGAAACAAGAATGAGGAATTATATGTTAGTCCATTTATAGCAACAACAATGGATTAATAGAGGTTGTTACATTAATGCAGAGATTCCCCAAAGACTTTGGATATGGGATGGTGAGCTCAAGTGTAACATGTAACATTGGAGCAAATCTTAAAGGCCTGAACAAAGTGTTACATGTGTAGAAGCAGTTGAATTCTTCTGTATCGGTTTTTCATTGCTGCTGCTTGTTCTTAGTGCTTTGACTTCTTGCATCAAAAGCAGTGGCATGAATCTAAGTGCACTTCCATCACTGAGTGTCTCTATTATTTCCGTTCTTGGATCCTACTGCAATTGTCAGTTTATACTGGCTCTGGATAGGCCTCTCATTCCATAGACATCAAGTAACTGAAGGATTTTTTTCCCTTGCCTTGCCAATAAATGTCTGATAGGATAATATGTATTTTCCCTTAAAAAGTGAGAAGAAAAGTGCTTTTTCCCCTTTACTGTTTTGCTATTTATAATTTTGGAAGGAAACTTGAGATACCAGCCTCAATGTGAGACTAGGTAGTTATTCTATTCTGATAGACTTTGCTAATTCAAACAGGGTAAATAAGATGGATGCTTGGCAAGTAATTGGTGCTAGTTTGTTTTTATGAATAGCAGTTTACTCTTCTATGGCCATTTCTCCATTTCTCCTCATTTTAACTTCTGCTTCTTAGCTCTGGGAGTTTTTAATTTTCCTCCCGATAATATCCTATTCAAAGAATTTTAGTGCATCCAGTAGATATTTCTGGTGTCTTTGGTACTGCTGTCTTTACTGCAAGGGAGTTTAGAGGAAGCAAATATTTTCTAAGGGACTGAACCCAAGGTAGATAAGGGTGACTGGTTTTTTCCCTTGCGGAGTTAAATTGTAAAATTTGTTGTGTCTTTTCTGTTCACCATATAGTATATTGGAATAATAGTAGTACAGACTAAGAAAAGACCTGGCTATACTAACTACTTTATTTCCTTAACTTCCATTATCAGAGAAAACCTTTCATATCTTCTACAATCTTCCTAAAATTATTCACTTGAATATTGAAGAGCTTTACAAATGCAAGCATGGGTCACTTGTGTTTTTTCTAAGACTTGATTCTTTTTTTAAACTATGTATGTATGTATGTATGTATTTAGAGCAAGCACAAGAGGGGGAGCAGCAGAGAGAGGGAGAGAATCCCAAGCAGGCTCCACACTGTTAGCACGGAGACTAATGTGGGGCCTGAACCCATGAACTGTGAGATCATGACCTGAGACAAAATCAAGAGTCAGACACTCAACCAACTGAGCCACATAGGCGCCCCATCTAAAATTTTATTCTTGATAGAAGTTTTATAAATAATGATTTTTATACTTTTTGTAATAGTCCTATAAATATTTAAAAATGGTTATATTTTTCTCTTTGTGCTTCCTCTACTGCATTCTTTTAAAACTTATCCTTTAATGGTTTCCCTTTAAAACATTAAATCCTGTTTGATGTTCTTTTAAGACTCTTTTTTTTTAATGTTTATTTATTTTGAGAGAGAGCCTGTGGGCAAGCCAGGGAGGGCCACAGAGAGAGGGAGAGAGAGAGAGTGCCTGAAGGTTCATCAATCCCATGAACCTGTGAGGTCATGACCTGAGCTGAAATTAAGAGTCAGATGCCTAACTGGCTGAGCTACTGAGGTGCCCCTGTTCTTTTATGACCCTTTAAAAACCTCTGTATAATCAGTTTAAATGTTATTATACCAAAGTTAATTTGATTGAAAATATATGGGACTTTACTATAATAACTGCCAGATTTTGACCTGAGCAAAAGCATATTCCGTCCTCTGACATAACCTAATTAGAGAAAAATCCATCATGTGCATGGTAGTGGGAATGTGAACACCAGCAGCTGGGAGATCTTGGGGCCCATCTTAGAAATCTGCCCGCCACACATTTTCCCTCCTCAGGAGAATTGACTAGAAATAGAACTTTAAGTATTATCTACAATAAACAAAGCAAATTCGCAAGAGTATCATCGCAGAACAAAATCAGCTAGTTACACCAAGAAAAATATTACTCATGTTAGTAATATTAGGATATTATGTGATAATAAAAAAGAAAAACCTTACTTTTGGAAGTAGCTGACTAGAGGAAATAGGAAATCTACCTTGTTCTTCTGGCCTCAATTAAAAAGTTTTTTTTACTTCTATATTAGAATTGGTAATCAGTCACAAGGATGCCACTTTTCCTTTGGCCCTTGCACCTTCCACCGAGTCCTTCTCATCTACAGGCTCTGTCTCATTGTAGTTTTATTTCTGAGTAAGACAGACTGAAGCCCTTAAACCACTTTATTTTCTTTTCTCTTAAAGCTAGTGTATTCTTTTTTTTTTTAATTTTTAATGTTTATTTATTTTTGAGAGAGACACACAGAGTGTGAGCAGGAGAAGGTCAGAGAGAAAGGGAGACACAGAATCTGAAGCAGGCTCCAGTCTCTAAACTATCAGCACAGAGCCCTATGTGGGGCTTGAACTCCCCAACGGTGAGATCAGACCTGAGCTGAAGTTGGACACTCAACCGACTGAGCCACCTAGGTGCCCCAAAGCTAGTGTATTCTTAACAATCATGGTTCTTCCTCAGACCTAGTGGCTCTGGTTCCCCCCTTATTTCTCAAATCCTTTGCTGTCATTAAGATCTGTGGCTCCCATATTAACACTGAGATCTCACACTGCTCATATCTTGGGCCCCCAGTATTCCACGTCCTTGAACGAGGCATTGGCTCTGATTCTTGCAGTACTTTCCCAGGGACTTTTCCCCTAAATTTTGATTTCTTCTATTTGTTCCTTGGTCTTGTCATTTTCAGAAGAACCCCCCACCCCCCACCAAAGTGTGTACATGGGCCACATAGCTCCTGAGTGTTCTCCAGTCCAGTTTTTGGCACTAGCATGTTAGCCACCGTTGGGTCAGCTGGTGCCATAGTCCTATCCGAACTACCTTCTTTTCTCCTTACCTACATTCTCTCTAAAAACTCCCTATTTCCTTCTTTTCTTTCTGTAAGAAAAGCAGGATTCCTGATTTTAAGAATTCATAATCTGGTAGGACAGACATAAGAAAGTGAAAAACTATATGACAAATATGATAAGTGTTATGATAGAGAAAAATGGCCAGGTTCTATGGGATTGCAGAGAGGTTCCAACTCAGCTTGAATGTGGGTCAGGAAATAGTTTCAAGAGAAGGTAACACTTGAACTGCCTCTGATAAGCAATTAGAAGCTAGCCTGGCCATGAAGAGGAGCTGGAGGGATTGGAGGGATGCCTAAATGAATTCCTAAAAGACCATCCAGAGTTGAAAACTGGATAGTTCTCAGGCTGAATTAGTTGATCAAATGCCAGAAGCAAAGATGGGACTAAAAAGGGAGATAGATCAGACATTCAGCTGAAGCTAAGGCAAAGGGAACCTCAACAATTACTCCAAGGTGGGGAACAAAGCAGAATCCCTCAGCCTTCACTGTGTCTTAGAGTGAAAAAAACTTTTTTTTTGAACCCTGGAGAATGCCAGCATTTAATGAAGAGGACTGAGTGGCCAGAAGGTGACAGCATGGGGGTAAACTAGACCACAAGACAGTGATACTGACACTTTACTCACTAATGAATAACAGAAGGCAGTTTATAGGTGGATAACTAGGAGCTGAAAGTTTCTTCGGAGTGAAGAAAAAAAGTGTGCTCATCTGATAATAGTGTAGAGGGGTGGGAATGGGAGACAGGAGAAATATGAAGTAGCTTTAATGAGTAATCTAAGAATAGCCAATAGAAGACACTTAAGGAAGTCATGTTGAGTTGTGAGGACCTAGCTGACACTGGAGAGACTGTGAGTTCTTTTTTTATTATTCGTTTTGTATCGTTTTGTATCTTTTTGTATTATTCGTTATGTATCAGGTGTACAATATAGTGATTTAACAATTCTGTATATTACTCTTACTGTGCTTATTGTGATGTATACTCTTAATCCCTGTCAACTATTTCACACCCGCCCCCCTTCCCTCTGGTAACTATCAGTTTGTTCTCTATAGTCAAGTGTGTTTCTTGGTTTGTCTCTCTTGTTTTTTCCCTTTGCTCATTTTTTTTTAGTTTGTTTCTTAAATTCCACGTGTGAGTAAAGTCATATGGTATTTGTCTTTCTCTGACTAACTTCACTTAGCATTATACTCTCTAGCTCCATCCATCTCATTGCAAATGACAAGATTTCATTCTTTTTTATGTCTGAATAATATTTCATCATATATATGTGCCACGTCTTTTTTATCAATTTATCGATTGATGGGAAACCTGAAGTTTTAATGGATCTAACACACCTGATTGAATGCCCTTTTCAAACATTATTCAAACATGCCTATTGACAGGTAGTAGGGCCTGAGGAAAAGAAAGGCAAATGGATTGATTTAGATTTGAAGGTTTTCAGAAATGGTGTGATGGAAAGAGAAGAAAGCATGAGAGTTAAGACTAGTTGGTGGAATGGATAAAACCTAGCTGCATTAAGAAGGAAATTCAGTCACGGAGCACCTGGGTGGCTCAGCCGGTTAAGCGGTTAAGCGTCTGGCTTGGGTTCAGGTAATGATCTTGTAGTTCATGAGTTTGAGATCTGCATCGGGCTTTGTGCTGACAGCTTGGAGCCTGGAACCTGCTTTGGATTCTGTGTCTCCCTCTCTCTCTGCACAACCCCCCCCTCAAAAATAAACAAGCATTAAAAAAAAAGAAGGAAATTCAGTCAGGATCGACTGATAATTTGAAGGGAAAAAAAAGCAGGTGTCAAAAGACAGGAGACCTTAACAAGGTCAAAGTGTAGTAACAGCAAAAGTGTGATATTGGGAAAAGTATGAAGTGAGATTTTAAATCCTCATATCACAAAGTATACTGAAATTTTAGATAGATTTTTTTTAGAAAAAAGGGTAACAGAAAAGTAATTGATAAGACAGGATTTTGTATGCTTAAAACAAATGTTAAGAAATCTGAAAGGAGAAAAATCCACTTGTTTCACCACATACAAATGGGAAACTACAACAAACAAAAGTCTAAAATAAACAATTAGGAAAATAATTTCCACAAGTACTATGAACAGAGGACATGAAAATGAAAATACTTCCAAGGTAAAATTCCTTAAAGATGTACTCGAGGTTGGTATTCCTCCAGCAGCCGAGAATAATTATAGCTTCTTTCTACATATCCAGTGTCAGTTTTGTCATGTTCCTCAGAGGTGACAGCAGCAGTCTGGCTGCGTCCTGTCTCTACTTCATGGTGCTTCAGTCTCCAATTAAAAGGGTTGGGACTACATTTAAAAAAAGGGGAGGCACCTGGTGGCTCAATAGGTTAAGCATCCGACTTCAGCTCAGGTCATGATCTCATGGTCTGTGAGTTTGAGCCCCATGTCAGGCTGTGTGCTGACAGCTCAGAGCCTGGAGCCTGCTTCAGATTCTATGTCTCCCTCTCTGTCTCTGCCCCTCCCCTGCTCTCTCTCTCTCTCTCTCAAAAATAAACATTAAAAAAATAAATAAAAGGGTGGGGACCCAGCATGGAGTGTTGGAGCCTGGGCAGGGTTAAGAACACCCACATAGAAGGGCAGCCTGAGTCAGGGTGTGAGAGCCAAGCAAGGTGAAGGGAGAGTCCTTGTAGGAGGGTGGTCCAGTGCTGGGTGTCAGAGCTCCAGTGGATGGAGAGGGCACCTGTGTAGGAGGGCTGCCTACTTCAGATATTGGAGCTTTAGTGAAGTGAGCAGGGTGTCTGCATGGGAAGGGAGACAGGATTGGTTTCATACAAGAGGACTGGTCAAATAAGTAAATAAATTAAGCATAATGGGAGCTAGGTTTTTCACTATAGGAGAAAGTTGTTATAAGTGTGAAAACTGAAGGGAGAACACTAGAATGAGCCCTTAGGTGTTGAATTGGAATTGAGGGTATTAGTGTGACCATATCGTTTACAGTGTATAGATAGATGAGATGGATAGGTTTAGAAATGTATATATTATGTATGTATTATATATACACATAGGTATAGAAATATATATGTGTATAATACTCATACACATGTGTATACACATACATGTATGAAGTATACATGTACATACATATATTCTTTTCTGTCCATTGAGTTGTCCTAGGAGCAGCAATACCCCAGTAACAATGAGCACATCTAGCACTCAGATCTGAGTACTGTTTCCATCAAAAGGAACCAGAGTTCCTTAGAGAAATTACTGATTCCACGGCTGTGCCAGTATAATTAAAAGATGAGCTGAGGACATCTGTACCAGGAAGTAAGGAAGTGCTCAAAGAATGTCCTTGTGGCAAAAGGACAAAGCAGCTAGCTTGAAGGGGTTCCCTCTGGCTAAATCTGGGACATTTTGAGCATCAAATAAATATTTGCTACCGATTAAAACCTATTGAGTAAAGTAATGAACAGGAGCCCACATTGATATCAATAAATAAATGAATAAATTGAAAATTGGACAGAGAAATGGGGAGTTTTGAAGAATCATCCCATAAAATGCTTGTTAATTACAAAGGGAAGAAAGAGTAACTTTGCAGTGAAGAAGCCTGGAAGATATCACCTTAATCAAGTGATCAGAGTGAACATCACCGATAATGGGACAGACCAGGAACAGTGCCACCTGATAGGATGCAGTGAGAAGAAGCCAATGTCACTTCTGTGATATTCTTGCAGTATATGTATAATCTGAATCTAGTCATGAGGAAATGCCACACAAACCCAAATTGAGGGACATTCCACAAAAATACTGACTTGTAACTTTAAAAGTATTAAGGTCATGACAGTCATGGAAAGACTGAAGAAATGTTCCACATCGAGGAGGACCAAAGAATCATGACAACTAAGTACAACATAGGACTTTGAACTGGACTTTTGTTACGCAGGACATCATTGGGACAAATGGTATAATATGAATGGTGTCTGAGAATCAGATGGTAGTTATGTGTTAGTTTTTTTATTATACTTATGTAGGAGAATATTTTGTTTGTAGGAAATGCACTAAATTATTGATAGTGATGAGACATCATGTTGGCTACTTGACTCTCAAATAGTTAAATTTTTAATATACTTAGAATTCCTCTAAGCATTTACTGCAGGAAATCAATATTAATCCATGCCTTCTTAACACTGCCCTCCCTTGAATTCCCTTGGCTTTAGAAACACTGGTGGTCTTTTAAATTGTTTTCTTTTCTTTTCTTTACTCTTTCTTTCTTTCTTTCTTTCTTTCTTTCTTTCTTTCTTTCTTTCTCTTTCTCTCTTTATTTTCTTTCATTTCCTTTTCTTCCTTTTCTTTCATTTCCTTTTCTTCCTTTCCTTTACTTTTTTCTTTTCTTCCCTCTCTCCCTCCCTTCCTTCCTCTCTCCCTTGCCTTCCCCCTTCCCTTTCTTCCCTCCTTCCTTCCAGGA
The DNA here is from genome assembly GCF_007474595.2 of Lynx canadensis. Taxonomy (NCBI): domain Eukaryota; kingdom Metazoa; phylum Chordata; class Mammalia; order Carnivora; family Felidae; genus Lynx; species Lynx canadensis. The sequence goes on along the minus strand of NC_044307.1, from coordinate 75,409,950 downwards.
CTCTTAGTCATCCTATTCTTTCATTGTGGGTACTAACTTGGAATGCTTTCCCCTTGGCCTTCACTTCTTTCTTCTTTAGCAAGCTATTCTCTTTTTCTTTTCTTTTTCAAATTGATCTAGTTTTTTTTCTTTTTTTTATTATAATTTTATTTATTTTTTAATTTACATCCAAATTAGTCAGCATATAGTGCAATAATGATTTCAGGAGTAGATTCCAGTGATTCATCCCCTACATATAACATCCAGTGCTCATCCCATATTCTACTCTTTTCAACTGTAGGCATATGACTCCTAACTCTGTACCTTTATCCTAGGTATTTCTTGATTAGACCTACATTTTACCTGAACTTAGGTTTCTTAAGCACTTTGTTTTCCCATTAGCTCCGATCTGCTGATATGACTCCACTTTGGGCTGACTTCCAGGACTCACTAGTGCATATCACAATTTGTGAAAAATATGGGGTCTAATTTTCTTATTTCAAAAGATATTAAAATGAGCTTCTGTAACGGAAGAGAGGATTCCTATAGAAAATAGTAGAGTGTTTGCCTCCTCCACTGGGTCAGGAGCAGGGTCATGAACTAATTTCCAAAAGAAAATTGAAGCCTAGTTATAATAGAGGGTTGCATGTTAGAATATGAATTCTATTTTGATATGAAATAAACTTCATTAGGGATTTATCTGAGGCAACATGAAGAATTAAGAATATTATCTCATAAATCTCTTTTGAGAGTGCAGTATATACAATGTTAGAGGTTATGAGAAAAGTTTGAAGTATGTACATGAGAAAATGACCCACATTTTGAAATTATCTTAGTTCTTACATGAACTAGACACAAAAGCATGAGTATTTTTAGTTTCCATATTTAATATACTTTGGATAAAAATGAAATATTCTAAATAAACTGATCAACAAAAACATGGGTGGAGAAGTGTTTATTGAAATTCCATTTATTTAAAAATATCATTGATAAATAACCTTCTGGTCTAAAGTTTTCATTTGTATATATGTCACTACATGTATATGTTGAGGATTAATGTTTTATATTCAACTCTATCCCAGCAAGTATGAGTCATGTCCTGCTGATTTTTGGGTATCTCATTAGTTTTCTGATCAAGGAGATATTACATGAAGTTTTGCAAATTATTCTCCCAAAATGCTTGATTTGGTGGGACATTACAGATGCTTCATTTATTGAGCTCTCTGTAAGAGTAAGGACTTTAGCCACTAATGAATCTCTGCTCAGTACAAGAGATTACAGGTGGTTAAATGAATCTCCCAGTGAAATCGTGCTCATATCTTTGTATAATAAACCTTGGCATTTAATTTATGTAAATTTTAGTATCATTCGTTGTCCCTCTTCTTTTTGTTTTTGTTTTTTTTTTAAGATACTATTTCCTGAGACTAGTGGTGCTTGGAAAACCTTGGATAACTAACAAGTTCCCAAGAAATATTACTTAATGATATATTGCCAAAAACATTTTAGATAATTCAACAATTTGGACTTCTTTAAAAAGTCCAAAAATATTTCATTTTAATTTTAGAATAATTCATTGAGATCTTGTTGATTGCATAGTTGGATATGACAGGGATCCAAAAAAAATATGTTACTAATACAGAGCTTATTCTTATTTTGGAGAAACAAAATAAATTCATGTGAAATAGCAAAAAAAAAGAAAAGAAAAAAAAAGAAAACCCAGGAAAGGATATAATTTAGTGCCAACTTGGCAAATTAATGTTTTTGTTGAGTCAGACAATCATCAGTAATCTGCCTTTAGCACTTACTATCATACTATAACTTTTGGTTATTTAATAAGTCAGTGTAAATCTGGGCTTATTTCATGTTTTCTGTACTTTAAGAATTTTGGTTATAGAAGACTTATTTTTTCAGTATTATCATCAGCACGTATTGTTGGACACATACTATGTGCCAGCGTAAAGACATTGGAGTTACTAATGTGAGAAAAATAGAGTTTGTACTTAAGGAACTCATTGCATTGTGTGTATATGTATACTGGGGGTGGTGGTGGCAAGGAGGAGACAGATAGTAAATGTGAAAAAATAAGATCGTTTCAGATACTTGGAAGTATTGTGAAGATGATCAAAATGTTAGCGTGGAGGTACTTTAATTGCTGTTATCAGAAAAGACCTGTTTGAGGAACTCAGCTGAGAGTTGAGGCCTGAATGATTAGAGGAGTTAAGTAGTTGGCTAAATACATAGTTTGGAGCTCAAGGAAGTGGTCTAGGTTGAAGACAGAAGTCTGAGAGTCATCATTATGAACATACTATTTAATGTCACGTCAAACACAGTTGAGAAGTCAAGTAAGATGAGAATTGAGCATTGACCTTTGCCTGCAGTCAGATGTGAGTTGTTAGTGACTTTGGTAAGAGTTGTTTTGGTGGAGAAGTGAGGGAAAAAAAGGCTTATTAGTAGATTGAAGACAGAATGGGAGGTAAGAAAATAGAGACAGTAAGAATACATCAGTCTTGGAAGATGGCGGCGTAGGAGGACGCTGGGCTCACCACGCATCCTGCTGATCACTTAGATTCCACCTACACCTGCCTAAATAACCCAGAAAACCACCAGAACACTAGCAGAACGGAGTCTCTGGAGCCAAGCACAGACGAGAGGCCCACCGAAGAGGGGTAGGAAGGGCGGCGAGGCGGCGCCCTACACAGACTTGCGGGAGGGAGCCGGGGCGGAGGGGCGGCCCACCGGCCAAGCAGAGCCCCCGAGTCTGGCTGGCAAAAGCGGAGGGGCCGGACGGAGTGTGTTCTGACAGCAAGAGGGACTTAACATCTGGAAGGTTATAAGCTAACAGCTCTGCTCGGAGAACGGGAGGGCTGGAGGACAACGGGAGGGAGAGTTGTTGAGCCCCGGACAACAGAGCCCAGATTGGTGGGGAATAAAGGCGCTCGACAGCGCCATCTCCCTCGCCCATCCCCCAGCCAAAATCCCAAAGGGAACCAGTTCCTGCCAGGGAACTTGCTTGCACCCCGCAAACACCCAACGCTGTGCTTCTGCTGATCCATCCCTCAGGCGGTCTGACTCCCTCCCGGTGCCGCAGGGCCCCTCCCGAAGCCGATCTCCGAAGGAAAAGCCAGCTGAGCCTGCCCCTCCCACCCCTGTGCACCTTGCCGATCCATCCCAGCTAATACGCCAGATCCCCAGCACCACAAGTCTGGCAGTGTGCAAGTAGCCCAGATGAGCCACTCCACCCCACAGTGAATCCCGCCCCTAGGAGAGGGGAAGAGAAGGCACACACCAGTGTGACTGTGGCCCCAGCGGTGGGGTGGGCGGGGGGCAGACATCAGGTCTGACTGTGGCCCCGCCCACCAACGCAAGTTATTCAAGACAGCACAGGGGAAGTGCCCCGCAGTCCTGCACCACTCCAGGGACTATCCAAAATGACGAAACGGAAGAATTCCCCTCAAAAAACCGTCCAGGAAATAACAACAGCTAACGAACTGATCGAAAACGATTTAAACAATATAACAGAAAGTGAATTTAGAATAATAGTCATAAAATTAATCGCTGGGCTTGAAAACAGTATAAAGGACAGCAGAGAATCTATTGCTACAGAGATCAAGGGACTAAGGAGCAGCCAGGAGGAGCTAAAAAATCCTATCAATGAGCTGCAAAATAAAATGGAGACAACCACGGCTCGGATTGAAGAGGCAGAGGAGAGAATAGGTGAACTAGAAGATAAAATTATGGAAAAAGAAGAAGCTGGGAAAAAGAGAGATAAAAAAATCCAGGAGTATGAGGGGAAAATTAGAGAACTAAGTGATGCACTAAAGAGAAATAATATACACATAATTGGTATTCCAGAGGAGGAAGAGAGAGGGAATTGCTGAAGGTGTACTTGAAGAAATAATAGCTGAGAACTTCCCGGATCTGGGGAAGGAAAAAGGCATTGAAATCCAAGAGGCACAGAGAACTCCCTTCAGACGTCACTTGAATCGATCTTCTGCACAACATATCATAGTGAAACTGGCAAAATACAAGGATAAAGAGAAAATTCTGAAAGTAGCTAGAGATAAACGTGCTCTAACATATAAAGGGAGACCTATAAGACTCCTGACCCATCTCTCTACTGAAACTTGGCAGGCCAGAAAGGAATGGCAGGAGATCTTCCATGTGATGAACAGAAAAAATATGCAGCCGAGAATCCTTTATCCAGCAAGTCTGTCATTTAGAATAGAAGGAGAGATAAAGGTCTTCCCAAACAAACAAAAACTGAAGGAATTTGTCACCACTAAACCAGCCCTACAAGAGATCCTAAGGGGGACCCTGTGAGACAAAGTACCAGAGACATCACTACAAGCATAAAACATATAGACATCACAATGACTCTAAACCCGTATCTTTCTATAATAACACTGAATGTAAACGGATTAAATGCGCCAACCAAAAGACATAGGGTATTAGAATGGATAAAAAAAACAAGACCCATCTATTTGCTGTCTACAAGAGACTCATTTTAGACCTAAGGACACCTTCAGATTGAGAGTGAGGGGATGGAGAACTATTTATCATGCCATTGGAAGTCAAAAGAAAGCTGAAGTAGCCATACTTACATCAGACAGACTAGACTTTAAATTAAAGGCTGTAACAAGAGATGAGGAAGGGCATTATATAATAATCACACGGTCTATCCATCAGGAAGAGCTAACAATTATAAATGTCTATGCGCTGAATACAGGAGCCCCCAAATACATAAAACAATTACTCACAAACATAAGCAACCTTATTGATAAGAATGTGGTAATTGCAGGGGACTTTAACACTCCCCTTACAGAAGTAGATAGATCATCTAGACACACGGTCAATAAAGAAACAAGGGCCCTGAATGATACATTGGATCAGATGGACTTGACAGATATATTTAGAACTCTGCATCCCAAAGCAACAGAATATACTTTCTTCTCGAGTGCACATGGAACATTCTCCAAGATAGATCATATACTGGGTCACAAAAGAGCCCTTCATAAGTATACAAGAATTGAAATCATACCATGCATACTTTCAGACCACAATGCTATGAAGCTTGAAATCAACCACAAGAAAAAGTCTGGAAAACCGCCAAAAGCATGGAGGTTAAAGAACACCCTACTAAAGAATGAGTGGGTCAACCAGGCAATTAGAGAAGAAATTAAAAAATATATGGAAACAAATGAAAATGAAAATACAACAATCCATACGCTTTGGGATGCAGTGAAGGCAGTCCTGAGAGGAAAATTCATTGCAATCCAGGCCTATCTCAAGAAACAAGAAAAATCCCAAATACAAAATCTAACAGCACACCTAAAGGAAATAGAAGCAGAACAGCAAAGACACCCCAAACCCAGCAGAAGAAGAGAAATAATAAAGATCAGAGCAGAAATAAACAATATAGAATCTAAAAAAACTGTAGAGCAGATCAACAAAGGAAGAGTTGGTTTTTTGAAAAAATAAACAAAATTGATAAACCTCTAGCCAGGCTTCTCAAAAAGAAAAGGGAGATGACCCAAATAGATAAAATCATGAATGAAAATGGAATTATTACGACCAATCCCTCAGAGATACAAGCAATTATCAGGGAATACTATGAAAAATTATATGCCAACAAGCTGGACAACCTGGAAGAAATGGACAAATTCCCAAACACCCACACTTTTCCAAAACTCAATCAGGAGGAAATAGAAAGCTTGAACAGACCCATAACCAGCGAAGAAATTGAATCAGTCATCAAAAATCTCCCAACAAATAAGAGTCCAGGACCAGATGGCTTCCCAGGAGAGTTCTACCAGACGTTTAAAGCAGAGATAATACCTATTCTTCTCAGGCTATTCCAAAAAATAGAAAGGGAAGGAAAACTTCCAGACTCATTCTATGAAGCCAGTATTACTTTGATTCCTAAACCAGACAGAGACCCAGTAAAAAAAGAGAACTCCAGGCCAATATCCCTGATGAATATGGATGTAAAAATTCTCAATAAGATACTAGCAAATCGAATTCAACAGCATATAAAAAGAATTATTCACCATGATCAAGTGGGATTCATTCCTGGGATGCAGGGCTGGTTCAACATTCGCAAATCAATAAATGTGATACATCACATTAATAAAAGAAAAGATAAGAACCATATGATCCTGTCAATCGATGCAGAAAAGGCCTTTGACAAAATTCAGCACCCTTTCTTAATAAAAACCCTCGAGAAAGTCAGGATAGAAGGAACATACTTAAAGATCATTAAAGCCACTTATGAAAAGCCCACAGCTAACATCATCCTCAGTGGGGAAAAACTGAGAGCTTTCTCCCTGAGATCAGGAACACGACAGGGATGTCCACTCTCACCACTGTTGTTTAAGTGTTGGAAGTTCTAGCATCGGCAGACAACAAAAGGAAATCAAAGGCATCAAAATTGGCAAAGATGAAGTTAAGCTTTCACTTTTTGCAGATGACATGATATTATACATGGAAAATCCGATAGATTCCACCAAAACTCTGCTAGAACTGATACATGAATTTAGCAAAGTTGCAGGATACAAAGTCAATGTACAGAAATCAGTTGCATTCTTATACACTAATAATGAAGCAACAGAAAGACAAATAAAGAAACTGATCCCATTCACAATTGCACCAAGAAGTATAAAATACCTAGGAATAAATCTAACCAAAGATGTAAAAGATCTGTATGCTGAAAACTATAGAAAGCTTATGAAGGAAATTGAAGAAGATATAAAGAAATGGAAAAACATTCCGTGCTCATGGATTGGAAGAATAAATATTGTCAAAATGTCAATACTACCCAAAGCTATCTACACATTCAATGCAATCCCAATCAAAATTGCACCAGCATTCTTCTCGAAACTACAACAAACAATCCGAAAATTCATATGGAACCACAAAAGGCCCCAAATAGCCAAAGTAATTTTGAAGAAGAAGACCAAAGCAGGAGGCATCACAATCCCAGACTTTAGCCTCTACTACAAAGCTGTCATCATCAAGACAGCGTGGTATTGGCACAAAAACAGACACATAGACCAATGGAATAGAATAGAAACCCCAGAACTAGACCCACAAACGTATGGCCAACTAATCTTTGACAAAGCAGGAAAGAACATCCAATGGAAAAAAGACAGTCTCTTTAACAAATGGTGCTGGGAGAACTGGCAGCAACATGCAGAAGATTGAAACTAGACCACTTTCTCACACCATTCAGAAAAGTAAACTCAAAATGGATAAAGGACCTGAATGTGAGACAGGAAACCATCAAAACCCTAGAGGAGAAAGCAGGAAAAGACCTCTCTGACCTCAGCTTTAGCAATTTCTTACTTGACACATCCCCAAAGGCAAGGCAATTAAAAGCAAAAATGAACTACTGGGACCTTATGAAGATAACTTCTGCACAGCAAAGGAAACGATCAACAAAACTAAAAGGCAACCAACGGAATGGGAAAATATATTTGCAAATGACATATCGGACAAAGGGCTAGTATCCAAAATCTACAAAGAGGTCACCAAACTCCACACCCGAAAAACAAATAACCCAGTGAAGAAATGGGCAGAAAACATGAATAGAACTTCTCTAAAGAAGACATCCAGATGGCCAACAGGCACATGAAAAGATGTTCAACGTCGCTCCTCATCAGGGAAATACAAATCAAGACCACACTGAGATATCACCTCACACCAGTCAGAGTGGCCAAAATGAACAAATCAGGAGACTATAGATGCTGGAGAGGATGTGGAGAAACGGGAACCCTCTTGCACTGTTGGTGGGAATGCAAATTGGTGCAGCCGCTCTGGAAAACAGTGTGGAGCTTCCTCAAAAAATTAAAAATAGACCTACCCTATGACCCAGCAGTAGCACTGCTAGGAATTTATCCAAGGGATACAGGAGTACTGATGCATAGAGGCACTTGTACCCCAATGTTTATAGCAGCACTCTCAACAATAGCCAAATTATGGAAAGAGCCTAAATGTCCATCAACTGATGAATGGATAAAGAAATTGTGGTTTATATACACAATGGAGTACTATGTGGCAATGAGAAAGAATTTGTAGCAACATGGATGGAACTGGAGAGTGTTATGCTAAGTGAAATAAGCCATACAGAGAAAGACAGATACCATATGTTTTCATTCTTAGGTGGATCCTGAGAAACTTCACAGAAACCCATGCGGGAGGGGAAGGGAAATAAAAAGGAGGTTAGAGGGGGAGAGCGCCAAAGCATAAGAGACTCTTAAAAACTGAGAACAAACTGAGGGTTGATGGGGGGTGGGAGGCAGTGGGGGGTGGGTGATGGGTATTGAGGAGGGCACCTTTTGGGATGAGCACTGGGTGTTGTATGGAAATCAATTTAACAATAAACTTCATATATTGAAAAAATTTAAAAAAATAAAAATAAAAAAATAAAGACAATTAGCTCTAAAAAAAAATAAAAAAGAATACATCAATCTTTGAAGGGTTTTGCTCTGAAGAGAGGAGAGTAGAGGACAAAACCCAGTTTTTTCAGAAGATAGATAGTATTAAGGCAGGTTGTTATGCCAGTAAGAATGATCCAGTAGAGAAAGTGATGGTATAGCATAGAGATGGGATAATTGTAGGAATGAAGCCCTTGAAAAGCTGTGATGGAGTAGAATCTAGAGTGCATGTGAGAGGTTGGCCTTGGCAATAGGAAATTTCTTCCACTGTAACAGGAGGGAAGGCAGAAATTCAGAGCAACACAATGGATAAAATGTAGTCTTTTCAATAAATGGTGCTGGAACAACTGGACATCCACGTGCAAAAAGATGAATCTAGGCAGACTTTATATCTCTCACAAAGATTAACTTAAAATGGATCACAAACCTAAATGTAAAACATAAAACTATAAAACTCCTAGAAGATAACATAGGAGAAAATCTAGGTGACCTCAGTTATGGCAATGACTTTTTAGATACAACACCACAGGCACAATCCACTGAAAGAAATAATGGATGAGCTGTACTTCATTAAAATTTAAAATTTCTGCTTTCTTTTGCTTAAAAATTTTTTTAAAATGTTTATTCAATTTTGAGAGACAGAGTGCGAGCAGGGGAGGGGCAGAGAGAGAGAGGGAGACACAGAATCTGAAGCAGGCTCCAGGCTCTGAGCTGTCAACACAGAGATTGACATGGGGCTTGAGCTCATGGACCGCGAGATCATGACCTGAGCTGAAGTCGGACGCTCAACTGACTGAGCCACCCAAGCACCCCATAAAATTTCTGCTTGCTGAAAGATACTGTTGGGGTGACTGACTGGCTCAGTTGGTAGACTATGCAACTCTTGATCTTTGGGTGTGATTTTGAGCCCCACATTGGCAGTGAGTTTACTTAAAAAAAGACACTGTGATGAGAATGAAAAGACAAGCCACATATTTGGAAAAAATATTTGCAAGAGATATATCTGACAAAGGACATTATCCCAAAGATACAAATAACTCTTAAAAAATCAACCATAAGGAAACAACCCAATTTAATAATGGGCCAAAGACTTGACCGTCACCTCACCAAAGAAGATATATTAATGGCAAATAAGCATGTTAAGAGATACTCCACATTTCACATCATCAGGGAAATACAAACTAAAACAATAGTGAGCTACCACTACACGTTTATTAGAATGACAAAATCCGGAACACTGACAACACCCAAGTACTGGTCAGGATATAGAGCAATAGGAACTCTCATTCATTTCCGGTGGGAAGGCAAAACAATACAGCTACTTTGGAAGACAGTTTGTGAGTTCTTAAAACCTCCTCTTATCATACAATCCAGTAATTGCATTCCTGATATTTACCCAAAGGAATTAAAAACTTATGTCTGCACAAAAACCTGCACACAAAAGTTTTTAATAGCTTTATCATAATTGCCAGAACTTGGGAGCAACCAATATGTCCTTCAGTAGGTGGATGGGTAAACAAACTGTGGTATATTCAGACAATGGAATATTACTCAGTGTTAAAAAGAAATGAGCTATGAAGCCATGAAAAGACATGGAGGAACTTTTTACTAAGTGAAAGAAGCCGATCTGAAAAGACTATAAACTGTATGATTTCAGCTATATGACATTTTAGACAAGGGAAAACTTTGGAAACAGTAAAAAGATTAGTGGTGGCTGGGGGCTTGAGAGGGAAGGATAAATAGGTAGAACAGAGAGGACATTCAGAGCCGTGAATCTACTCTGTATGATACTACAATTGTGGCTACATATCACTGTAAATATGTCCAAACCCACAGAATGTACAACACTAAGAGTGAACCCTAATGGAAACTATGTACTCTGGGTGGCAATGATGTGTTAGTGTCCACTGTGGTGTGAAGGATGTTGTCGGTGGGGGGGTGGGGGTGAGGAGGCCGGTAGTCATGTGGAGGGGAGGCAGGAAGTTTATGAGAAATCTCTATAACTTCTGCCTAATTTTGCTGTGAACCTAAAACTGCTAAAAAAAAAAAATCTACTTTAAAAGATGCAGATGGGTTAGTGGAGTTTATATTAGAGAGATGAGGTAGTTTTCACCTTGTTGGATCTAAGAAGATTTGCTCATCAGCTGAGAGAGGGAGATGGGTGTAGGAGGTGAGGGGAAAAGAGAAAGTGTGAAATGGCCCTCTCAGAGACTGCTAAGTTGAATTTGCTAGGAAATCATAGTGGTAAATTTTGCAAAAGAAGAGTGCCAATTTGGGGCACCTGGCTGATTTAGTTGGATGAATGTACGGCTCTTGATCATGTGGTTGTGAGTTCAAGTCCCGTATTGCGTGTAGATATTACTCAAATAAATAAACTTAAAAAAAGTGCCAAATTGAGATTTCTGGCCATAAGTAGGAAGTGAATCTTAACAATGTTTTTAATTTTTATAACAGTACTTTAACCAACCAATAGCAGGAGGGATGTCTGTTACCTGGATTGTGGTCTTGAAATATCATTTTCTACCAGAAGAAAACAGGGATTCTTAAAGAAATGGCTCATGGGCCTTGGGCAGACCTTTTAGAGACAAAAAGGAACATTTTGTCATAACCAAGATCAAGGAAGCTGTCCAAAACTATAGTTATGTCAAAAGGACTCAGGCCAACATGAAGAGTCTTCCACTGACTAAGTATGGGACAATTTTAGTATCAATAAAGAAAGTAACTGTGATGGATTAAAACACATCAAATATGTTTAAATCCATGAGTTTATTTTGATCACACACACACACACACACACACACACACACACACACTTTAGTGGAAATTCTTGAAGGATTCTAGCAAATGGCCTCTTTATTTCAAAAACTGGTAAATAAAGGGGTGCGTAGGTGGCTCAGTCAGTTAAGCATCCAACTCATTTATTTTTTTATTATTTTTTTTTAATGTTTATTTTTGAGAGAGACAGAGCGTGAGCAGGGGAGGGGCAGAGAGGGAGAGAGAAACACAGAATCTGAAGCAGGTTCTAGGCTCCAAGCTATCAGCACAGAGCCCGGTGTGGGGCTTGAACTTCCAAAAGAGAGCTCGTGACCTGAGCCAAAGGTGGATGCTTGACCAACTGAGCCACTCAGGCACCCCTAAGCATCCAACTCTTGATCTTGATCTTGCTCAGGTCATGATCTGACGGTTTGTGAGATTGAGCCCCGCATTGGGCTTGGCACTGACAGTGCAGAATCTACTTGGGGTTCTCTTTCCCTCACCCTCTGCCCCTTGTCCACTAGTGCACGCATGCACGTGCGCGCGCGCACACACACACACGCACACTCTCTCTCTCTCTCAAAATAAATAAACATTAAAATAAAACTGGTAAGTAAAGAGGAAGAATCCAGCTTCTTTATCAGCTTTACCATTGGGTAACCAAACAATAGGTGTGGTGAAATTTCTCTTTAAAGAAGAGTTTCAGCAAATGAGGAATGATTGACAGAATTGGAATATTCCATTGTAATCCCTAATGAATTAATGAATTTAGATATTAAGCATTAGCAGCTGTGGCAATCACACAAAACACTGCAAGATACTGTAACTGAACCAATGTGAGTTTGCTCGTTTGTGCATCAGAAACTGCACTGGGTTAGGTTATCTCACAAAGTACTTTATTTGCAGCAAATAAGGAGATCATGGGGAATGGCTTCCAAAGCCATGACTCCTGAGCAAGGGTGGTTGGGTTTCTTTTGTTTAGAGTTAGGATGAGTATTTAGACAGGGCTCCCTTGTCATCATTGTATGTAGAGGCAAGCATAAGGTCATGCATGTGCCTTAAGGAAACATGTCTATACATACATTGTGTGTTATGTAAATGGAGCTTGTGCCTCCTCCCTGGGCAGAGATTCTAGTATTAGAACAAGATAAAGGTAGTTGTTGGTCACTCTGGAGGTCATTCCAGGATCCATCTGCTCAGGTGTGAGTCGGGTTAAATCCACACTAGTCTGGGTAGTCTGGGCCGGCTGGTCAGGATAGGCTCTGTTGCTCAAGAGAAAGTTTTACTTCCCATTTGCCTCAGTTAAGAGATAAGCGGGAAAGAAGAGGTAAGGAAAAATAGAGGACAAATGTCAGTGAGTACAAGCAGGTGGACAGGAAGGATCAAGTCTTAAGGTCTAGCTGGTGATAATACTATGCATCTTCTGATAACACCCAACTATGAAGTGTCTTATAAAAAATGGACACGAATCTCATTAAGCCTTTAAATTCAATTACCAATTTCTCAAGAAATACAGAAGAAAGAGTAATTTGTTAATCTATACCATAGGAATTTAATCAGCAAAATTCAGATTATGGGAAACTTTAGAAGACAAATTGTGTCTAGAGATGGCTTTTCATTTGGATGATAGGACTATAAGTTAAAGAAAAGAGACCATAAAAGTTGGGACAGTTGGTACTCTTAGGAGGGGAGGAGGGTTTTGATTGGGAGAAACATGTGGAGGGTTTCTGGGATGCCTGCAAGGCTCTCTCTGCTTAAATGCTATTATGTACAAGGGTGGTTGCCTTATAAAAATTCACTAAGCTGTACATTGGTTGTATCTGGCTCTCTGTATTTGAGTTACATTTAACAATACTAAAGTAAAGCTTTTAAATGAGATTAAGATATTGAAGTTCATTTTTAATTTTAATTTTCAGTTAGTTGTTAGGTTTTCATAGGAAATGGGAGGCAGGAGAGGCAGTGTTAAAGACTTCAATTGAGTCTTAACAGAGTTGAAAACAGCAACTAAGACTGCAAATCAAAGAATTGTAACTTGGGTATTTGAACTTAAAAAAAAAAAATCAAGTAAGTTTCACACAAAAGGAGTGCCCAGCATTCGTCAGTCACTCCAGCCAGTCAGTGACACCAGTCATTCCAATACAGGCTTTCATCTTCACACTGTGACTATGTAATCAAGTGGCGTGTATACTGAAAATGCCTGTTTACATATACTTCATCTTTTTCTAAGTGCTTTTATGTATATTATTTAATGAAAGCCTAAATAAATCTATGAGTGGAATTGATAATGCTATTTAATTCTCTGTATACAAAAGAGTGAATGCTTCTTTAATTACAAAATCTTAAAGAATATGTAATAAGAATGAACCTTTATTATTATAATCTACCTTTAATGTCAATACATTATTTAAGGTAATTTCTCCCTAATTTATAAGATTCCTAGCTTTTAAATGTGTAAGGAAATAATTTTCACTAGTTTGATAAAAATGGAGGTGTATCAAACAAATTTGAAAAAAATTTTAAATATTCATGGTAGTTTCACAAGTCTGAAGTAAATTAAAACTACCTTTTTTTTTTTTTCTGTCAGGGGTCTCTTTATTAGTATCCATGACCAAGGGCATATTGCTTCAGTTCTTAATGCGTGGCCAGAAGATGTCATCAAGGTAAGTTATCCAATTTTTCTACTATGGCAAATTTGTTCTTTTTTCTATCCTGTAACATGCTGACAATTTTCATGATATCAGATAGCATTCACTAGCTTTTCTAGTGAATGTCACCTAATTTATATTCCTTTAATTTTTGCATACTGGATTAATTTTATCCTGATACCATTTAGAGACTAAGTTTCCCCATTATTTTTATCTAAGTTCCTAGTATTTCTTTGTTTATTATAAATGATAAGTGTTGAATAAATGTTGAAGTTGCCTCTGAATTTCTTTAAGCAAAATCCTTTTTCACATTTGTTGGGTTTAATCATCCACTAAGAGGAACACAGGTACACAAAAAATCCATTTCCTTTACCATTTCCTTTACCATTGTGACCTTAAGTAGCTCATCTGACTTTCCTCTGTGAGTGAGCTAATGAAAATAAAATAAGAATAGTATCCAGCATTTAGTAGCTTTCAGTGCGAGACACTACCTGGATTAACTCTTACAATTATCACAATAATTCAGTGAGGAAAGGAAAGGGGAGTGTGCTCCACAGTAGTGCAGGGTGGCAGTTGGAAGGTGCATGCAGGCCTCAGAGCCCTTGCTCTTGGACATGGACCCTGTCACCTTCCTTGTCTCAGGAATGTGAGAAGTACTTGTCCCTGCCTTGGCTCTTGTTCGTCCGTCCTTCCTTCCTTCCTTCCTTCCTTCCTTCCTTCCTTCCTTCCTTCCTTCCACGTGCCAAGCACTTTGTGCTATGTTTTTGGAGTAAGAATGAACAAACTGATACTTTTTAGGGGTGCCAGAGGCACTTCAGCTGTGACTTCTTTTTTTAAAATTAATTAATTAATTATTTTTATTATCATTTAAAATAATCCAAGTTAGTTAGCATATAGTGCAACAATAATTTCAGGGGTAGATTCCTTGATGCCTCTTACCCATTTAGCCCATCCCCCCTCCCACAACCCCTCCAGTAACCCTCTGTTTGTTCTCCATATTTAAGAGTCTCTTATGTTTTGTCCCCCTCCCTGTTTTTATATTATTTTTGCTTCCCTTCCCTTGTGTTCATCTGTTCTGTGTCTTAAAGTCCTCATATGAGTGAAGTCATATGATTTTTGTCTTTCTCTGACTAATTTCACTTAGCATAATACCTTCCAGTTCCATCCACGTAGTTGCAAATGGCAAGATTTCATTCTTTCTGATTGCCGAGTGATACTCTGTTGTATATATAAATACCACATCTTCTTTATCCATTCATCCATCGTTGGACATTTGGGTTCTTTCCATACTTTGGCTATTGTCGATAATGCAGCTATGACTTCTGAAGCATCACCCCCTTACTGATCTTTCTTTTGAGCAGTCATGGCTAAAATTGATTCACTTTGCTCTTTGAGGTTTATACCAGGCAAACTTGTAAAGCAGAATGTTTTTCATGATTTCCAGTCTTCCCAATTTTTTTCACTTTTTTTTTTTTTAACCTAAGTTGCTTCCTTAGCTTTTCTCCCACAAGGTAAACTGCACTGTCCACAGATCCTGTCCTTAGGAACTACCCCCAAAATGTGTTAATTCTGTGAAGTATAAAATGTCTAAGAAGGACACTTACAATTTAACTGGAATCTAGAGAGAATTTTAAGAATGAGTCAATATAGAAAATAGTTCTAGGGTAGAGAGGGCTAATTAATATGGCTATTAATATTAATAATTAATATCCATATAATCATAACAGCTAGGCAATACAGTCACCTTTATGTTTTTCCTAGCTCATCTCTGAATATTCATCTTCATTAGTAGCCTACCTTTAGTCTTTCAACTCTTAATATTATATTAGGCCCTCACTGACATTCTTGATCTTAACTACACCTACTATTATTTTAAAAGTCTAGCATAGTATCTGACACAGAATAGGCACTTAAATGGCAGCTGTTTATATGTAATAGAATATTGAAGAATAAGATGTCGTCTCTACTGTATAGTTGAAGGCACACATAAAACAAAGGCAATCAATTATTAGACAATATGTACGTAAACTGGTATAAATTGTAAATTCCATATTCATTCAGAGGATAATGTCATTCAGAGAAGGCTGAAACAGTCAAATTGTTTTAGCAAAATTGGAACTTAGATTTAGCTTTGGATAATTACAAAGGGAAGAAGATCCTATCTTAGGAAGGGAAGAGATGCATGTAAATATCTGGTTCAGGAAGAGAATGGTGTATTTTTGTGCAGTAAGTGATTTGGATGCCCTGAACAAAGCTAAGTGTTAATGTTGAAATGTAGTGGAATTCAGATTTCAAATTATTATGAAAGTTCTTGAAATTCAGAAAGAGGTGTTTAGACTTGAAATAATAGAATGTCATATTTAAAGAAGGGGACTGGCTTTATGTAAGTAGTGCTTGAGGAAGGTGCATCAGAGAAGGAAGAAGAGGCAAGAGTGTTGCACCCAGGGTGACCATAGTAGAAAGGCCCTGGGGAAGGAAAAGAAGGAATGAAGACAAGACATATGGTGAGGGTGTCTGTGTGTGTGCCGGAGAACCCCCGCATGTTTCATACAGAGTTACTAGTCAGGTAATGCCCAGATAAAAATTGACAGAGTGGGATGAAGGTTGAATTTGTGAAATGCAGACATCACTGAGAGAATTGCAGTTGTCTTACTGAGATAATCCTGCTGTTGTGACTTCACTGTTGTATAGAAGACATCCAGCTGCTTGATTTTCCTTACGTGGGAGATAGAGTAGGTAAAAACAAAAGCCAAGGGAAGGTCAATATAATGATAAGCTGTGTAGATGGCAATTTTTTGTATTTCAGAGGGTTCCTTCACTATTAAGATC
Source organism: Lynx canadensis (assembly GCF_007474595.2). Classification (NCBI taxonomy): domain Eukaryota; kingdom Metazoa; phylum Chordata; class Mammalia; order Carnivora; family Felidae; genus Lynx; species Lynx canadensis. The sequence goes on along the minus strand of NC_044307.1, from coordinate 75,393,311 downwards.
TACCTTTCAATGTTGAAATGTTTGCGAATTAATGCTCCAAATGTACATTTGTAACAAGGCACGTAAGCAGCTAAAATAGCAAATGCCTCAAAACATTTTAAAAATTACTCAAATAGCTATCACCTTTATAAATGTCCATGGCATATTTATATAATAAAATTAATAGCTCAGGATGAGAGAAGAGCTTAGGGAATAAAATTTATGAAGAAAAAGAACATTTTTCTTTGACTTTATATGTAAGACATAGATTTAGTTTAATTTAGATGTGCTGTAAAAAATAAATGGAAATACTATGTTATTTTCAACCTCTTCTTTTCTTTCGAGAGAGAGGGTGCAAGTGAGCAAGGGGTAGAGAGAGAGGGAGAGAAGTGGGACTCATGCTCACCCAAAGTGAGGCTCGAGCTCACCCACAGCAGGCCTCCAGCTCACCGGAAGCGGGACTCAGCTCATCCAATGCAGGGCTCAAACTCACAAACCGTGATTTCATGACTAAGGCAAAGTCAGATGCTTAACTGACTGAGCCACCCACGCATCTCTGGATGAAAATCACAAGTAGCAACTCCCTGGGTCTAAATATCTTTAATGAAACCTGGAAAGCATTATATACATTATTATTCAGATCATATCTAAGTTATATGACTATGTTGCTGTCCTAAAATATCTTCTGAAAATATGTAATTAAAAAAATTTTTTTAATCTTTATTTTGGGAGAGAGTGTGTGAGCAGGGGAGGAGCAGAGAGAGAGGGAGACAAGAATTTGAAGCAGGCTCCAGGCTCCGAGCTGTCAGCACAGAGCCGGATGTGGGGCTCGAACTCATGAACTGTGAGATCATAACCTGAGTCGAAGTCGGATGCTTGAAGAACTGAGCCATCCAGGCGCCCCATATTCTGAAAATATTTTTAAAATATATGCAGGCCAACTGGCTTTACCTGTTTAAAGGACACATTTATAAAAATATACATTATCAGCGATAGATAAAAGTACCTCTGTTTATGATAGTATGATAAATAGAACAATCTCAAATATGTGTTTGAAGTATTTGGACTTTGGAAATTTGGTTTTAATTTAAAAAGCAAAGTTACCATTTTCTGCAGTATTTGTTTATCTTTCTTATCTTAAATCAGAGCCAGCTAACCCAGTGATATCAAGTTGCCTTCTTCAAAACAGCATAACCTATTGACCCTTTGCGATTAGACATGGAAAATTTGACAAAGATCATGTCTTTATGGGATATGCAAAAATAATTTTCACCCACTTCTCAAATGTATTTATTTTTAGGGCAGTTCTTTAAGAGCTGCATAATATAGGTGAACAGAAATGTAAAAAGATCTCAAAAGTATATTTAAAATTTTTTTTCAGTTTATTTATTTATTTTGAGAGCACAAGTAGGGGAAGGGCAGAGAAAGGGGGAGAGTCTCAAGCAGACACTGTGCTGTCAGCATAGAGTCCTGTGTGGGGCTCGAACTCACAAAACTGGGATCATGATCTGAGCAGAGAAATCAGTCAGATGTTCAACTGATTGAGCCACCCAGGTGCCCCTCAAAAGTATATTTTAAAATATGTTCTGCACTATAGCATAGTGGAAAAACATTGTACTAGAGGTTAACATACCTGGTTTCTGGCTCTTTGGTATTAACCAGGTAAATACCTCAGGCAGATGATTTCAGTTCTCTGATCTTAATTTCCTAATCTATAATATAAGAGGGATGGACTAAATATATTCTAAATTCCCCTTCAAAAATACTATGACTCTGTAAAACTCTTGATGATAATAGTATTGATAGCTACAATTTGTTGAGGATTTGTAATATACTAGGAACTATGGTTAAGTACTTTGCATATCATTTTATTGAATCATAGATTTATTCAATTAACTAATGTTTATTCATTGTATACTATGTGCCAAATGCTGTGCTTGGTGCTGGTGCACAGTAGTGAACAAAACAGTGGGATCCTATTTTTATGCACCTCTTCTGTAAAGTATCTTTATTCTTCCCATTTTACAAATAAGAAACAGAAAATTTAATTTGTCCATTTATTTAAGGTCAAATGACTGACATTTTCCCAAGGCTCCATGGAAATAATGAGTATAGCAGTTTATAGAAAATCTAATAAATTGTGTCTCATGAGATTGGTTTTGCTTAAATTCATATAATGGCCATGAGTCACAGAACAAGGATGTTAGATGTGTTAATTTCACACAGATTTCAAATAAATTAGAAATAAAATCTCCTCATGATTAAAATGTATGACTCCTAGATATTCAAGGTGATTGGAAAGAAATACACAAAATTCATTGAGTCTAGTGGAAGATTACCAGGTAAAAGAAGTAGCAGACTGGACTTGGCATATTTCAAAAATGGTAGAACAATATCCAGTGGTTAGGTTGCTAATGAGGATAGTTCAACATTGCTCTGAAAGTAGGATGTGTGAAAATTGCTGTGAAAATGGTGCCAAGATGCATAAAGTAAACATCAAAGCATTTGGAGGATACTTAGCAGTCATGCATTATTTAACTAGGGCACTCCCAAAATCATGCTCAAAGTGGATGGTACTGGTTTCAAAGCTTCTCTCAGTTTCACTTTGAGCTCCTAATTCCCTGTGTCTTCCCACTCACCACAAAAGTTATTTGACTCTTTATGTGCATATCGTCTCTTCTCTCTTCACTAACCAATTAATCGTATATATGTATTTTTTAAAAAATAGTTTAAAAATACATATCAACTTTATTTCTTCCCTCCACTCTTCCACACTTAAGATCATATAAAATCTCTTACATGTATATTCAATTTATGGTTTTTGATAGCTTAATATTTCATTACATAAGTAGAGACTTCTACTTCAGAAGTAGCGACCAGGAACTGTGCCCCTGGATTTTCAAACATCTATTAATAGATACTTTTTTTTTTCTTTTCTAGGCTATTGTGGTGACTGATGGAGAGCGTATTCTTGGCTTGGGAGACCTTGGCTGTAATGGAATGGGCATCCCTGTGGGCAAGCTGGCACTGTATACAGCCTGTGGAGGGATGAATCCTCAAGAATGTCTGCCTGTTATTCTGGATGTGGGAACAGAAAATGAGGTAAACAATTTAAGTCTATAAGACAGATGAATACCTTAAAATATAGCACCAATTCTTGCGTTTTGAGCTTTTTTCAAGAACTTCATGAAATTCATTCTTTTCTGTCTAGTTCTCCCTCCCTCCTCAAACTCTTCCCCTAAGTCTTATAAGAAAATTATTCTTTCTCTTTTCCCTTTTTCTTCCCCTTCTCTATAACAAGATTAATCCTTTACTAGCTCTTTAGTGTTTAGTATCCTTTGATGAACATTCACACCACTATTCTACAGAGTATATGTTTTACTTTAGGAGATCATAGTTACTTTTTAAAATTATTGATTCCATACTATGCAGGAACTAATCCCAAAGGATTTACTAAGTTTAATCAGTGTGAAATGTAGTTTTAAAAGTCTGTTTAAACCTGTAGTAGATGATTTGGAATTTAGTGTTTCTCATTCCTGGATCAGTATTTTAGAATCTTAAAGTTGTATATCAGTACACATTTTTGTTCATCCTTTGTTGCTAATAGTTAGATTCATTTATAGTGATACATACTAGAAATTAAAGGTAGAATATGTACAGTTTTTATAGTTGTTTTCTTCCCTTCTAAAGCAATTGACCCATTAGTAATATATTAGCTTGAACAGTTTTTATATTCATGAATAGAGAAAGTTATAATTTTTAACTTCCTATATATGTGAATGTTCATTTAACCTTTTATAAAGGAAATATTTTTGTTTTAAGTTTTATTTATTTATTTTGAGAGAGAGAGAAAGAGAGAGAGCACAAGCAGGAGAAGGGCAGAAAGAGAGAGGGAGAGAGAGAATCCCAAGCAGGCTCTGTGCTGTCAGTGTGGGAGATTGCCCAAAGCTGACTTTCAGGCTTGATAGTTCACTAAAAGGACTCAGATCTCACTGAAAGCTATTATAGTCACAATATAATGTATTATAGAGACAGGATATAGATTAAAATCAGTGAAAGGAAGAGATGCATAAGACAGAGTCTCAGGGTTCCAAATGTGAAGATTCTATTTTCCTTTCTGTGGAGTCAGGACAAGTTACCCTGTGGTATTAATGTGTGAGATTGATATGTAACCCCCACTGTTCAGAGTTTTTATTTGGGCTCTATTACCTAGACATGATTGATTGATTGATTGCCCCTGTGAACTCGGGCACCTGTTCGATTACATTTGGACCAAAGTCGCCCACCCCAAGTCACATGGTAATTTTTTCTGGTGTGGTCAGTCTCCACCTTGTGACAGTTAGTTGGGGCTCCTAGGCTGTTAAGTAAAATGGTCAGGCTCTATCCAAAATGGTTGAATGCTTGTGAATCATGTCACAGATTTATGTAAACAATAGACAAAAATATAAGAGACAAACACACAAAAGGAAAAATAGGTCTAAATTTTAATGTTAAATTAAGTAGAATTCAGTTTTAAACTCATATAAGATTATGGATTTGATCATTCAAACTTTTAAGGAAATGTAGCTCCTGTACTCTATAAAATGTTCCAGAGTATATTAAAATTCATAGCTTCACATTTCATTTTGAAAGGAACATAACCTTGATATCCAAACCTGGTAAAAAAGAAAAATAGCACATAACAAGAAACTGATAATTTGGCTCATGTTTACCCATGTTCCTACCTTTACCACTTTCTAGGTGTGTACTCTTGAAAAAGTTACTGAACTCTTCAGTGCTTCAGTTTCCTTCATAAAATGAGTACCTGCTTATAGAGTTACCACAATTTAATACTCTTAGAGTGTTTATGATTGTGATTAACATTTTGTAAGTACTTATTAAATGTTAGTTTTATGAATATAGATGCAGGAACAAAAATCTTTCATAAAATACTGGCAAACTGAATCCTGCAGAATACTTTTAATGTCAAAAATTATTCAAACTATTAGCAACATCATAATCCATGGTGCTATATTAGAGGAATTCCTTTAAAGTTATCAAGACACTTGTTATCACTGTTCTCTTTGATTATTCAGAAAGTACTAGCCTTTGCAATAAGACAAGAAAAACAAAGGTGATAGTTTCCTGGAAAAGACACAGTTTTCATTATTTATAGGTAATATGTTTATTGATGAAAACCAAGAAAATCAAGTAAAAATTATCATGACCAAATTAGAGCCATCAGAAAAGTGATTGCTTGTAAAATAAATATTTTCTTTTAATGTTTGTTTATTTTTGAGACAGAGAGAGACAGAGTATGAGTGTGGGAGGGGCAGAGGGAGAGGGAGACACAGAATCCAAAGCAGGCTACAGGCTCCAAGCTGGCAGCACAGAGCCCAATGCGAGGCTTGAACTCATGGACCATGAGATCATGACCTGAGCCAAAGTCAGACGCTTGACTGACTGAGCCCCCCAGGCGCCCCATGCTTATAAAGTAAATGTTAAAACTCAACAGCTTTTCTAAGTATCTGTAATAACTAATCAACAAAAATTGTTCCATTTGCAATAGCAACAATGTTTATTCTGCTAATGTTATATGGTATTCAAAATTTTAAGCAAAGAAATAGTGATACTTGATTTGGTTCATCAGAAGAATGATTATTTTTAAGTATACATCTGTCTTCTTTTTTTCCAAAAACTAATAGAGGTATGTTTTATTTATTAAGCAGAATATATTTTGTTTTTTAGTTAACTTTTTCATAATTTTATTCACTTTTGGGACACGTATCAACTGTATTTTGTTAACAATAAAGCACTTATATATCAGGAAGAATCGAAGCCATTTAGATTCTAGATTAACTTTTCTGTTGCTTAAAATAGATGGAAATGCTCCAACACATGATTTTATTTTTCTGTTAGCTATTGAAGTTCAAAATCTGTTAGTAACATTCTAACTTATGAGCAATATAACCTGAATTTTTATGTTTATAGCTCTTAATTAATATATATTGGAGAATAGTGAAATATTTAGATTGAGATGAGTTGCTAACTCTTAATGTTCTTATTTAATTCATTGTGACCCTTTTTTCTTTTTATTTTTACTGCTGCTTTACTGAGAAGACAAAATTCACTACGATATGACAGTGTAAAATATAATGGAGTTTTTATGTTGCTGCTTTATGTTCCACTTTCACATGTGGAAAATTGTTTGCTGTGAAAATATTCCTGTGATAAAGACTTTTTGTTTTTCCCTGTGGTAAAAGCTTTTAATCTTCTGTCTTTTGTGAATCTCTGTCCAGTTTGGCACCTCATGGTAAAAATATACAAACAATTGATAAAATAACTTACTTCCTTATCCAGAATAATGTAGGAAAGTTTGAGAACTAGATCCGTTTTTATAAATTATAAATGTTTCGTCTTTTATTATAAATGCCTATATTGAGTAGTAATGAAAACAGGAAAGAAATTAGGAGTCCATTGATAAGACATTCTTCACTTGGTATAAATCATACTCACCTGACTTCTTAAATCTCTGCAGCTTTCACCTAAAGAAGGTTTAAAGATCAAAGACAGTAATGGAGTGCCTGGCTGGTTCAGTTGGGAGAGCATGTGACTCTTGATCTTGAAGTTATAAGTTCAAGCCCCATGTTGGATGTAGAGTATTACTTAAAAATAGAATCTTAAAAAAAAAAAAAAAAAAAGAACAAAGACACTGAAACTGAGCCATAAAAGTGCTTGGCTAAAAAATACTCTTTTTCTTTAGGTTAATAAAGCAAAGCATTCATTTAGTCAAGATATATGTATATCTGTCTTATTTTTCATCCGTTACTTTATAGATCACATTTTCTTTATGTTCCTTGTGAAACAGTTGCTGTGTACAATTTACTTCAAGTAAATTTTCTTCAGTTGTCCTTTAACAGCATCCCATATTCAGTTTCTTTTTAAATCATTATTGCAAAATCTTTTTGTAGTAATCATGTTTATTATTTGTCTATTTTTCTTATATAAGTGACCACTATCAAAGTTTGCTGTTTGACTAAAGATGTGAGTAGATGTTCCTTGTGTCCCCTACATGCTGATCTAGGTTTTATTAGGTCTTGAAGACTGCTTCATGTATTATGTGGTGTATTTTCTAGGGCTGCCAAAACAGTACTACAAACTGGGTGGTTAACCAGTAGAAATCTATTTTCTCAGGGTACTGAAGGCTAGAAATCCAAGATCAAGATGTTGACAGGGTTAATTTCTTCTAAGGTCTCTCTTCTTGGCTTTTCTTCCTCTGGTTTTTCTCCAGTGTCTTCACGTGGTTTTTCCTCTGTGTGCATCTGTGTTCTAATATTTTCTTATAAGAACACTAGTTATATTGGATTATGACTCACCCTAATGACCTCATTTAACTTAATTACCTCTTTAAAAGACTCCATTTCCAAATATATTCTGAGGTGTTGGGAGTTAGGACTTCAACATACGATTTTGGTGAGGACGCAATTTGGCCCATAACATTTGGTCACTCTTAAAGAGGGCATGGGCACTTGTTTTTTGCATAGTTATTCTTTATTTATGAAATCATTGCTCTAAGTCTCAGATTTCTGATTCAGGTTTTATGTTTCGTTTGCCCTTTGGTTTATGTTTACAGTGTATCTAGATCTGGAATCCTTACTGGAACTTGAACTCACAAAGTCGAAGCCTTCTTGCATTCAGAAAATTCCCCCTTGTCTTCCAGAAACTGCTCTTCATATTTGGCATGAACCAGCTATGATGTAGAGAAACTGAAGAAAAACCTTACAGACCTTATGTCATATATAGCTACCATGTATCTTTTAGCCCTTGCACAAAAACTAGTGTTGGCGCTAAAATGTGGCTTTAATGTGTTAGTTTTCTATTGCTACCGTAAAAAGTTATTACAAACTTAATGCCTTAAACAATACAAATATATTACATTATAGTTCTATAGGTCAAAAGTCTGACACAAATCTCAAAAGGCTAAAATCATTAAAGGTGTCTACAGGGCTGTGTTTCATATCCTGTCTTTTCCAGCTTCTAAAGACTGCCTCCATTCCTTGGTTCATGGTACTCTTTTTCCATTTTCAAGCTAGCAATGTAGTGTCTTTCTGGCTTTACTTCCATTGTCACATCTCTTTCTCTGACTACAGCCAGGAAAGATTTTTCAATTTTCAAGACTCACCCTTAATCACATCTCCAGTCCTTTTTGCTACATAAGGTAACATGTTTACTGTTCTAAGAATAGGGGAACTCATTATTCTGCCTACCATTGGGTCCCAGATAGAATGTCATTTGTCCCTCTACCCTCCTTCATTTCTGTCTTCTTCCTTTCATATTATGGGATTGCTTGTCACTTCAGACAAGTGATCCTGCACTGGAATGAACACTAATCATTACAGTAAAGTCAGAGGAAAGAAGATCGCTCAGTTTCCAGGCTTTCGGTTTGTAGTGTCACGTGCTTTTTGTGGTCTCTTTTTATCTCATCCTCTCTAAATTAGATGATAATGGATGGTATCAAGAATTTCTTTATTTTTTGAGATACTAAACCAATGCCTTGGAAATGAAATGAGGTCTCTTCAGTTTGGTTTATATGCACTAAAACTATCAGGAAGTTCTTGAAGTTTGTGATCTATTTAGGAATACCCATTATATAAACTAAAATAGGACAAAATATTTACCTGAGACAGAAACCTTTGGGGAAGTAGAATACTTTTATTTTAACTTAATAATATAAATTTGAAATTGGTGGTTCTCAATATATGTTCCATGAAGCAACTACTTCAGAATTACCAGGGTGCATGTTAAGAATGCAAAATCCTGGGGTGCCTGGGTGGCTCAGTTGGTTGAGCATCTGACTTCCGCTCAGGTCACGGTCTCATGGTTCGTGGGTTTGAGCCCTGTGTTGGGCTCTGTGCTGACAGCTCGGAGCCTGGAGCCTGCTTCGGATTCTGTGTCTCCCTCTCTCTCACTGCCCTCCCCTGTTCACTCTCTGTCTCTCTCTCTCAAAATATAAATAAAACATTAAAAAAAAAAAGAATGCAGAATCCTGGGCCCTGCTTCAGATTTACTGAATCACAGTCAGATTTTAATCACTTTTACTTCTACCACTTTTTAAAATTTGTGCCAGCTCATATGCATGCTGACATTTAAATATTGCTTTTATGCAATATTTAAAATTTTATGTCTCAGACTCTTGACTGAATGTTGGCAGTTGGTTTGCTTAATTGTACTGATGATATGAGCCAGCAAAATAGCTAAAATTATATACTATTTACAGAACCTGATTTTTTAATTTGAAAATGAGTAAATAACAACAAAGAAAATGATTATCTGTATATTATAAATAAAACTTAAAAACAAATGCTAAAGTGGGGAGTGTTCATACCATTACAGATAAATATTGATAATATTCTGAATATTTAGAGAACACTTTGAAGTCAATAAGAAAATGTCAAATGTGAAATGTAAAAATTGCCTAGGGACATATGGGCATAGATAATTTACAAATGAAGAAATAAAAATGATCAATAAACTTATAAAAAAACATTTAACAGTATTAGAAGAAAAATACAAATGAATGCTACTTGACAACATTTTATATATACAAATATATGTATTTTTATATATTTAATATTTGTGTATTTAATATATATTTATATGTATATTATATATATATATACATATATATATATATATATATACACACACACACACACACACACACATATTTATGGAAAGATAATACTTTTACTTGAAGCTGCAACAAAATAGATATACAGACAGTTCCTGACTTATGATGGTTTGGCTTAGGATTTTTGGATTTCACATTGGTGCCAAAGCTATATGCATTCAGTACAAACCATACTTCACATTGTGAATTTTGATCTTTTCCCAGGCCAGTGGTATGTGGTATGATCTTCTGTCTCTCTTGTGATGCTGGGCAGAGGCAGCCATCTGCAGCTCCCAGTGAGCCACACGGTCACGAGGTTAAACAGCCAATACACTTACATTCTGTACCCAGACAGCCATTCTATTCTTCAGTGGAGTATTCAAGAAATTAAAGGAGATATCCAGCACATTATTATAAAATAGGCTTTTTGTAGATGATTGTGCCCAAGTGTAGACTAATATAAGTGTTCTGAGCACATTTAAGGGAGGCCAGACTAAGCTATGCTTTTCATAGGTTAGGTGTATTGAATGCATTTTCAAGATATTTTCAATTTATGATGGGTTTATTGGGATGTAAGTCTATCATAAGAAAGATCTGTACTTAGGTGTCATTGGGTGGAGATGTTAATTTGTTCATCCTTTCTAGGAGGCCAGAATTTGAATACAGACCACAAGTTTTTAAAGTGTTCATCTAATGACCTGAAAACTCCTCATGATATATTCTATGTGAAAAGGGGTTATAAAACAGTCTATGATATTGTCATACATTTGGAGAGATAATATTCTACATGCATAGACATAAAGAAAAGGACCTAGAAGAATATGCATCAAGATACTAGTAGTCAGTAGAGATTATTGGTATTCTTTGTTTCTAATTTTACTTTTCAGTGTTCTCAAATTTTCTGATAGGCAAACATTGCCTTTGTAATGAAAAAAGAATCCTTAAAATATTAAGAAACTTTTTTTCTGACTACCAGATTTTTGTAACTTGTTGGAAAAAATCTGAATACAGAATATTTAGGGTGTTCACAGGATAAAAATCATTAAATTTAGGATATGTCCACAGATACAGGATGCCTGGCAACCCTAAACACACACTAACGTCTATTTAGGAATGAAAAATAAATTATTTTTTTGATTCTTAAGAAAATATTTTTTAATTCTCCATCTCCATATTGGAAAGGCAGGAATGTGAGAGATCAGAACAAGGTGAAAGTTGATAATGATTTCTGTTAGCATTAAATAAATGAATACTTTGAATAAAAATTTCCAAGTTTCCAGAAATGGGATATTGTTAATGAGTAACTAGCTTCACCAGTGTATTCCCTCCTTCTCTCCTTTTTGGAACTCTCTTATATTTCCATATGTTTTGTCTTTTACTGTTTTTCCCCTACTCTTTTTCCTTCTTTCATGCTTATAAGTCGTTAGTGACACCACATGTATTGTATGTGACATCTCTTGCTAAAGAAAGTCTAACCTTTTTTAAGTGTTTGCTTGATATCAAGTCTTTCATTTATTCTCCATCAAAGATGTATTAAATGTTTACTTATGGCCATAAGAAGTTTTTAATACAATGAATTAATATCACTTGTATGCCAAGCTAGTTGGTCTATGGAGCCATTATCAAAATTGGGTAATCTTGTTAAATTGTTTTGTGTAGATACTAATTTTTTTGGTCAGAAAGCTCTCCATGAATGCACTCAAGCCTTAATTGTCATGACATTTTTTAAAAATAGTAACTTTTGACAAGGACATTATGACTGGAAGAATTTTATAACTTCCTGGTTTAATTCAAAAGCTTTATCTTGTTTATAAATCTTCATAATTGACCCTTCATTGTAGTCAGACTTCTTTATGATATATACTTTAATAATTAGCATGGGAAAGAATGAGAGAAAAGAGAAGAGGGGACGTGTAACATCTTTTCTCAATTGTGTTCTTTTTCTAATTCACATTTTCGAAGTCCAAATATATTCCACACATGGAGAAGGTATTTTAATTCTGGCAGCCATTAGTAGCTCATTGGCACTTCAACCTCAGCTTTTAAGAAGCCTGCCAGTAGATTGTTTAAAGTTTTCAGGCCTCACAAAACAGCTGGGCTTTACAATAGCACTGTTTTAGATTTTACATTTCGTCTGAAATACATTTATATGATTAAGTATGTTAACTTCCAGCTGGTTGGAAAGCCTTAACTCATTGTTGTGTAGTACATTATAAGTAGGATGACCACATAATCTATTGGCCAAACCCACTGAAAGAGGATGCTGTTAATAACTATACTAAGATAATAGGTATGAACTGGGCTGTAATTTCTGTTGACTTTTAGCAAATCCCAACTCAGATGATTCAGATGGTTAACCTTTTAATATCACAACACCTGCAAAAACATATCATTTATCCATAATAAACCACATCCAAATTTAGTGACTTCTAACAATTACTATTTTATTAATGTTATTGATTCACTGGGATTGGTAGGAAGGCCAGGATGCTTATCACAGCCTTTTTCCATCTAGATTCTCATCCTTCACAAATTGTTTACATTCTACATGTAAAATATGCACATCTCCATCCTAGGTTCCCAGAAGTTTCATCCCACAACAACAACAGGCCCAAAGTTCAGGATCCTGTCATCTAAATCAGGTCTAGATGCAAATGAAGCTTCTTGTGTTTTATTCCTTGGTGTGGCTGCTCTTAGCTATTCAGTGGTGAGGCAGGAACAGAATAACCATAATCAACACTTCGATTCAAAATGGGAGGAATAAGAATCATATTACTCTCAGTGGCTCATGGCAATTTTGAATTGCCACTGGACACATGTTGCCAGGCTGCCTACCTAGGGGGAGGGCATATTTTTTGAAGGGGGCCTAGTTGTGTTTCCTAAGAGTGGTTCTGTAGTTCATTGTTCTTTTAGGCTTTTGGATCTGAGTCTGAGCTCTTGGCGTTGTCCTTTGAGCTATCCCTCCTTTTCCATAAGAAATGGCCATGTTGCAGCTGAATAGCTTTCTCTGTCTGCTCTCTGCCTGTGGAAAGTTGGGGGCCCAGAGAAGTATTTTCATTTTGGAGTGTCTCTGTTCCAAATCGTCCAAATAGTACAGTACCCTAAAAAATTTTTTGAAGACTTTTTATATGAGACTGTCTACTTCATTAAAGAACGGACTTACTCATAATTCTTTTCAAAACAGACCTTCTCCTGACATTGGCTGCCATATCAGAATGCTGCAGAACCAGTTCTTTTTATCTAGTCAAGATGGTCTGTTAGGCTCCAATTTAAATCAGAGTTTTCCACAAAAGGTGTGCTAACTACACAGTTGAATCTTTGACTGCAAGCCTGATTTTACTTTGGAAATCTTTCACAAGCAAGTCTTGTGTCCTCTGTATTCTCTTTAAATTTTGCTCACAAGCTAAACATTTCCTTATTTACCTCATCTTTGTTTTGACTTTATCATACAGCTAAGAGAAGCCAATTTACACATTCAGCATTCTGCCCGGGTATCTCCTTAGCCAGATTCACAAGTTCTTTAGGTACATCGTCTGTGTTTCAGGTTACAGAAGATGACAGTTTTTCCATTGTTTTACTATAACATGACATAGAATGCAATTTTCTTTCTAGTCCACAAAAGCAGTTTGTCTTTTTAAATTTGTTTCAGCAGTATTTTGTAGTTTCTAGTGTATAGGGCTCACACACATTCTCCGAAATATATCCCTGTGAATTTTATGTTTTGGAATGCTATTGTAAATGAAGTTATATATTTTATTTCATTTTCAACTGTTCATTGCTAGTATATAGAGATACAGTTCATTTGTGTATGTTGATCTTAGATCTACTGTGTTAAATTCACATATTTTTTTTCTAGTGGGTTATTTTGTGTGTATAGATTTCTAAGTATTTTTCATTACGTGATCATGTATGTACAAATAAAAACAGTTTACTTTTTTCTTTCCAGCCTATATTCTTATGTTTTCTTTTTCTTGCCTTATTGTAATGGCTTGGGTCTCCAGTATAGTGTTGAATAGTGATAGTAGATATCTTTGCTTATTTCCAGTCTTAGGGGAATAGCGTCTAATCTTTCACTGTTAAATATATTATTAGCTGTGGTTTTTCCACAGATGCCCTCTATTAGCTTGAGGAAGTTCCTACCTTACTGTTCCTACTTTACTGAGAGCTTTTGTTGTGTATGCATTTTATACATTGAAAAAATTGATCTCATAAAAAACACTATTACTTATACCAAAACTTGAACAGAGTAAACTTGAGCTTTGTAAAATTTAAAAAGTTTAAGAAAACTTTAGTTAAGGCTAAAAATTTATTTTTAATATCAGCCAGTTAATATATTAAAACTGTAATTAAAATGCTTGTTGAAGATTTTACTTTCAAAAACAAAATAAATCTAAGAAAAGAATTGGTATCTTTCCATTTCCTAAACTAATGTAATACTTCAAAATTCAGTATTATTTTTCTATATGATAAACTTTGCCTGTAAAGTCTGAATTGAAGTCTTCTAATTAGCACTACTGAGAGATTTTAATTCCTTTTATTATCCCCAAAATAAGGCAGAATGTTTTAATGTCTAGTAATTACTTTTCTTATTTGACATATGAATACTGTAGATATGTAATACTAATAAAATATAATACTCTGTAGGTGAATTCTGCCTCAGTATGGAAAGATTTTATTTCCATTTCTAAGCTCAGAAAGTATGAATGATATACATATAATTATTTCTATATCTATGGTAACTTTTTTTTTTAATAGGATTTACTTAAAGATCCGTTGTACATTGGGCTACGGCAGAGAAGAGTGAGAGGTCCTGAATATGATAACTTTTTGGATGAATTCATGGAGGCAGTTTCTTCCAAGTATGTATAATCTTTATTTATCTTTATTTGAATTGAATTTCAAAAATTTAAAGATAACCTAACATAATAAACTACACAAGTATCCAAGTTTGGTGTAGTGTGTTTAGTAATTGGAAGGGATTTGTTTGAAATGCGGGCGCACGCACACACACACATACACTGTCATGGTTATTAGTGACTAAATGATAAAGTCGTGTATCTGTCTCAAAAAAGATTGTCTCTGGGGGAGCCTGGGTGGCTCAGTGGGTTAAGTGTCCCACTTCAACTCAGGTCATGATCTCGAGGTTGGCGAATTTGAGCCCTGCGTTGGGCTTCGTGCTGACAGCTCAGAGCCTGGAGCCTGCTTTGGATTCTGTGTCTCCATTTCTCTTTGCCCCTCCCCCACTTACACTCTGTCTTTCTCTCTCAAAAATAAACAAACATTAAAAAAAAATTAAAAAAAACTGTTGTCTCTGTTGCTATTCCTAAAGATACTTTTACAAAAATCTTTAGATCTTGTGGTTATTGAAATACATGATTATGGTGAAGGAGGCAGTAGTCAGTGACCAAATTACCTGAGCAAGACTTTCTGTGATTATTGGCAGTCTGTACTTCATTTCTGGCTGCTGATAAAATGTGATCTTTAGTCATCTTTGTGGGTGTATCTGACCCTTTTGTGGTAGAAGAAGCAGAGGAAGTGGGGAGCAAGTGTGAGTTAGTATAAGCCACAAGTCCAGAATGGTGTTTAAGAAACAGGACATCCAATCACAGTTCATGAGTCTCTGATTAAATCTACAGTATATGATTAAAGTGCACTACTGTATTTCACCTAGTTTCAATAGCACTTGATTGTGGGCCAAGTACTACTATAAAGTTTTCCATTTTTTTCTTTCAACAAAGAAATTTCCACCATAATTTAGTAATGTATTCTGCGATAATTTTGTCACACTAATGGACAGTCATCCCATTTGCTACTACCACAAAAACCAAGTACTATTTTAAAACATATACGTTGCCTTGGTTTTTCATAGAAATAAACTCATCATTAGAATGAGCTGTAACTAGAGACATACTTCTGGGTTTTTTTTAGTGTAAGGTTTAATTTTAAGAAGTTGTATGCAACAGCAGAAAGTGCTTTCGTCAGCTTGCACAATATTTAGAATATATTGAGTCTCCTATTGCCCAAGGTTTCAAGGAAGAGTATATTTGCCAGTTAGCATGGGCTACTTTTTAAACACACATGCCTGATTTATTTATTGTTGTTATTAACTTACTTGGTTAAGCTGTACTTATTCATAGAAATAGTTGGAAAACTGTACAGTTTAAGCTCAAGATTGCATGGTACAGTTAATTCCAGTTAGATACTTAAGGGAACACTGATTTCTGCCAATCCCCCCCACCTCACCCAATACTATGTTGTATTTTTTTCTAGTAATTTCTAGTAGTTTCTCATATATAATGTAATGTTTTGAAATTACCTATAACTTTTTAGGTAGCAACACTAATCAGGAGATTATGTTAGGGGTGCCCAGCTAGCTCAGTTGGTGAAGCATGCAACTCTTGATCTCAGGGATTGTGAGTTTGAGCCCCACGTTGGGTGTAGAGATTATGTAAAAATAAAATTCTTTTTAAAAAACCCCAGAGGAGCACCTGGGTGACTCAGTTGGTTAAGTGTCTGACTTCGGCTCAGGTCATGATCTTACAGTTTGTGGGTTTGAGCCTTGCGTTGGGCTCTGTCCTAACAGCTCAGAGCCTGGAGCCTGCTTTGGATTCTGTGTCTCCCTCTGTCTCTCTGCCCCTCCCACACTCATGCTCTGTCTCCATCTCTCTCTCAAAAAATGCACTAACATTAAAAAAAAAAAACAAAAACAGGGAGTATGTAGGGAACATTGTGCCACTATAAAAGAAGAGGAAAATGCTGTTCTTAGCATAATTGTTTTTATTATCTATTTGAGTAAGTAGAGTCTATCTTTATATACACGACTTCAGTATACTTACAAAGAAACTGCTACACAAGTTTATGAACATAGTTTGTATGTCTTATATACTTAATATACTTAATACTTAAATGCTGATGAAATAAAATAGAAATAATTCTATTAGAATCAGTGAGAAGCTTTCTGGAGAAAATGAGATATGAGCTAATTTTGAATGCTCTGTGTCAATATAGAGTCAGAAAAGCTTTTTTTAAAAAACAGTGAATTGAAGGATTACCTAAGATCTTTGATAAGGATATAGAGATTGATGAAAAGTCAATAATTTTAAATGCAGAGAGCACCTGTATATCAGGAATTCTATATGGGCTCTTCCCAGAGAAGAATCCCAAAGATTTTTCAAAAATATTTCTAGCATGTTGCTGCTTTGGTAAAAGTTTTCTAGAAGAGACACCAATTAAATTGGGAAATGGTTCTGAAGATAAGCCCAAGATTATTTAAAAAGAACATGTAACTTAAATTCAAGGTGGAAGATGACTGTTGCAAATTGACTTACTCAGGAACCAGGTTCCGAGATGGAGTTCATTAAGGAGTACCTTTGGAATGAACCCCTTTGCAAGGGAGGGGACAGAAATAGGAGTGGATAAGAGAAGTTGAGCTGCAGTGTGGAACCACCAACAGCTTTGGATAACTTCATTGGAATCATCCTTGCATTCCAGTTAGATACTTAAGGGAACACTGATTTCTGCCAATCCCCCCCTACCTCACCTAATACTATGTTGTATTTTTTACTTACTACATTCTCAGGGTTGGGTGGGTCAATTTCAAATTCTTCCTCTTGACTTTCTTCACAATTATAGCTCTTTACCTCCTAGGCCAAGGACTTTATATGGGTGTTATGGCACTTACTAAGTCTGTTCTGATTATGCATTTGGGGACTGAGGAAATCAGTCTGTAGTCGTAATGGATGGACCCATTATGAACTAGACTTTGGTCAGGGCTCCGTTTATTACTGGCTTCCAAACGCCTCTACTCTAATGAGGAGGTTGACATTATATAGATGCTTTAGGTCTTCTGATATCACTGTCAACTCTGTGCCCTTGACATGTTTGGGTATTCCCTGTCCCCAGAGCACAGTTACTGAATAAAGGGCTATAGGTTCCATTGGAGGAGGATTAAGGGAATTATTACCCTGTATTCTTGCCATGGTGTTGGAAGACCTTTCCCTCTGGATTTTTTTTAAGTTTATTTATTTATTTTGAGAGAGAGAGAGAGAGAGAGAGAGAGAGAGAGAGAGAGAATGAATCCCAAGCAGGCTCCACACTGTGAGCATGGAGCCCACCATGGGCCTCCATCTCACGAGACACGAGAACATGACCTGATCCCAAATCACGAGTCAGATGCTTAACCGACTGAGCCACCCAGGCACCATCCACCCCCCACCCACCAGGCTTCTAGATGGTTCTGAGTTAAAAAATTAGGTCAGGTTTGGAAACTGAGTGAGAGATTGTGACTTCACTGGGGCAGTTTCCCTCAGATTTGTTCATTCATCTATGATTTATTTTGATTGTACATATTGAGTAGTAGCCTTGTCAGCTGTTTTGCCTCTAGAGATGCTGTATTTTTAAACTATCTCTCTGTGGGTCAGCCCCTCACTAACCCCAGCTTTGCCACTCTAATGATAATTATGTCCACCTAGCTTCTCATGGCTTCTGACCCTTAGCTGGTCCTATCATCCCCATTGCTATCATTGACCCTAATTCTTTTAACAGCCTTTCCTTCTGTCAGTTCTGGCCTTTAGAAAAGAACCACCACAAAACTTACTAATGTGGATATCTTCTCATTGGCATATTCCTTATTGCTTTGTATATGGTGTGTTTTCTGGACCTTCAAGTGGAACATAGTAATTTGATGGGTTTTCTGTCTTAGCACGTGCATTCTAGAATTACTCTCAGACACTCATGATCCCCCTTCTGCCATCTACCACAGCATTCCTGGCATTTCAACAATATTTAATATGAGCCTTTACCTGCTCTGTTTCCAGGAACCATCCTAGTAGTGAATTTATACCATCTCCTGAGATTCTTACTGGTTGTAAATCCTGCATCTCAGGATAGTGCCTTCTAATCGCTGAACTCTTATCTAATACTTAAATTCCAGCCCCTTTGAGCAGAATTTAATCTCATATGTACTCTTCTGACTAATATAAAGTAGCTAGATCTTGCAGTTTCTTTGTGGAATATTCCCTTTCTTCCTTTGTTAGGCCTAGTATGTCTTAGGTGGGTTATATTGTGACATAACCCTGGCTATAGGCCCAAGGGTCTGGAGAGGAGGTGAAGGTGGATGGAGGTTAGGAAGGCACATGTTGTCTTAGGAGGGGGAAGCTTCTGTGTATGTGATTCCCAAGAAGGAAAGGGCAGACCATTTTTGTGGCTTCAGAATGTTTTAGGGAATCTGGAAATTCAAGATTTTGGGAGGCATCAAACCAGACATCTCATCTCATGTGTCAGGATCCAATCAGGAACCTGACTTAGCAGATCTACCTTGTTAAAGTTTTGGAGTGTTTGACCACTCTGATGATTAATGCCTTATTCCTGGTGATTAACTTTCTCTGCTCAGGAGCTGTAGGATCTGAGAGCATTTTTGTATCTATTAGAGAGGTCCTCTGGCTTTTACATTACTCAGTACCCTGTCACAGCATTCAGTATAATGACATTTAGATAAAGATAAAAATTAAGCAGAAAAAAAGTTTCAAGGTAGCTGTAATTAAGGCATATCTTAGAATCTGTTCAATAGACTATTTCTGATATTCTGTTATCAAGTCATATGACAGACAAATGCTGGCTCCTGCAAAATATTTTTGGTTTAGAAAAATTGGCTACTAGGGGCACCTGGGTGGCTCAGTCGATTAAATGTCTGATTTTGGCTCAGGTCATGATCTCACTTTTTGTGAGTTTGAGCCCCCACATCAAGCTGTTCTGGCAGCTTGGAGCCTGGAGCCTGCTTCAGATTCTGTGTCTCCTTCTTTCTCGACCCCTCCCCTGTCTCTTTCTCTCTCAAAAATAAATAAATATAAAAAAATTAAAAAGAAAAAGAAAGAGGGGCGCCTGGATGGTTCAGTCAGTTGAGCATACGACTTCGGCTCAGGTCGTGATCTCACAGTTTGTGAGTTCGCGCCTCACATCAGGCTCTGTGCTGACAGCTTGGAGCCTGGATCCTGCTTTGGATTCTGTGTCTCCCCATCTCTCTGCTTCTAACCCACTTGCATTCTGTCTCTGTCTCTCTCAAAAATAAATAGATATTAAATTTTTTTGTAATAAGTAAAAAAAGAAAAGAAAAGAAAAGAAAAATTGGCTTTTGGAGCAGGCCATTGAATTCCCCCAACTACCTGTGCCCTAACAGGAGCTAGATCTCTGTGGTAAAAGTGTCTTGTCAAACTACCTAGTTTTTCTTCCTTATTGTTTTGATTCATTTTTCATTTGTTGAAAGTCAGGCACTGTGTTTGGTGCTGGGGATACAGGGATGAATAAAACAAAAATAATCCCTGTCTTTCATATAGCTTATTCTTTACTAGAGAATACAGATAATAAACAAGTAAACCAGCAAATAATCAGATGAAACAATGAAATCGTAATAAATGTAACAAAGGAAACAAATTGCTGTCTAAGAATAATAGGTGACTTAATTTATGTAAATCAGATGAATGTTATAGATGTAGTTATCTCTTTTTGAGCATAGGTTTTACTTTTATTATGTTTACTTTATTAATAGATACAGGTAATTTCTGTTATGAAGTCTATTGCTAAAGTCGTGATACTCTTTCAGTTATACTTTTGTTGAAAATTAGGTGAGCTCTTTGATTACAGTTAGGTAAATTAATAAACAACAGAAAAACTGAATTCAGAAGTACTGATAAATTAGTCTGGGTTAATTAGCCTGGTTGTTAATCAGCATCTCCAGGTCTGTTTTCCTGGTACTTGCCTTTTCAACAGTTTCATCAATTGGGCCTAGTAATTCTACATCTGAGAGTATAGTTAAGAAAATAATACCAAATAAAGAATGAATTTGATGCCCAAATATATTCACTGAGCATTTTCATTTTATGATTTTCTTCCCTTTGTTTCCAGCACACTCTCTTTGGCTTCCTTCTACCTCAGTGATGACCCCTACACACTTTGCTTGTCTTGTTTATTCTCATCCCCCTAACCTCTATACTTTAGCGTGCTTCAGGGTTGGAGCTTAAAACTCTTCTCTTTACTATTATCCTCACTTCCTTGGTGACCTCATCTAGTCATTCATCTTTTTGGCAAGAGGGAGTTTTTTTCATGTTTATTAAAAATTGTTATTGAAATATAGTGACATACAATGTTATATTGGCTTCATTTTTTAAAGTAATTTTTAATTTTAATTCCAGTATCATTAACATACAGTGTTCTATTAGTTTCAGGGGCACAATATCGTGATTCAACAATTCTATACATTACTCAGTACTCATGTGATAAGTGTGCCCTGTGCATCCCCATCACCTATTTCGCCCATCCCCCTACCTCCCCATCTGGTAACCACCTGTTTGTTCTCCATAGTTGAGAGTCTGTTTCTTGGTTTCTCTCTCTCTCTCTCTCTCTCTCTCTCTCTTTTTATTCCCTGTGCTCATTTGTTTTGTTTCTTAAATTCCACATGAACGAAATTGTATGGTATTTGTCTTTCTCTAATTTATTTTACTGAGCATAATAATCTCTAGCTCCATCCATATGGTTGCAAATGGCAAGAATTAATTCTTTTTTATGACTGAATAACATTCTGTTTTGTATACATATGCCACATCTTCTTTATCCATTTGTCACTTGGTGGACACTTGAGCTGCTTCGATAGTTTGTTGCAAATAATGCTGCAATACATATAGGGGTGCATATGTACTTTCAAACTAGTGTTTTTGTATTTTGGGGGTAAATAGGCAGTAGTATGATTACTGGATTATAAGGTAGTTCTATTTTTAACTTATTTCACTTTCAGGTGTACTATAGAGTGATGCAACAATTCTATACATCACACAGTTCTTACCACGGTAAGGGTAGTTACCATCTGTCACCATATGTTATCATAATATTGACTATATTCCCAAATGCTGTACTTTTCATCCCTGTGATTTATTTATTGTACAACCGGAAGTTTGTAACTCTTAATCTCCTTTACCTATTTCACCTATCCCCTACCCCTCTCTCGTCGGGCAACCACCAGTTTGTTCTCTATATTTGTGAGCTCTTTTTGTTGTTGTTGTTTTGTTATTTTGGTTGTTTGTTCAATTTTTAAAAATTGAAGTATAGTTGACACACAAAGTTACATTAGTTTCAAGTGTACAACATAGTGATTCAACAACTCTATAAATTATGCTACACTTACTGCCAGTGTAGTTACCATCTGTCACCATACACTATTAAAATACCATCAACTGTATTGCTTTTATCTTTTATCTCTGTGACTTATTCATTCCATAACTGGAAGCCTGTACCTCTCATTCTCCTTGCCTCATTTTACCCATCTGTCTTGCCTCTTCCCTCTGGCAGCCACCAATTTGTTCGCTGTATGTATAGGTTTCTTTCTGTCTTTTTTGTGTGTTTTGTTTTTTAGGTTTCACATGTAAGTGAAATCAAATGGTATTTGTCTTTCTCTGACTTATTTCACTTAGCCTAATACTCTTTAGGTCCATCCATGTTCTCACAAATGGCAAGATATTATTTTTTTTTATGGTTGAGTAATATTTCATTGTGTACATACACCACATATTCTTTATCCATTCATCTATTGATGGACACATGGGTTGCTTCCATATCTTGAGTATTATATGTATAACGCTTCATATTTACATATTGTGTACAAATATGTAAATATATAAATAATTGCATATTTATTGTAAATAAGGATGCATATATCTTTTAGAATTAGTGTTTTTTGTTTTCCTTGGATAAATAGCCAATAGTGGAACTACTGGATCATATGACATTTTTGTTTTTAAGTTTTTGAGGAACCTCCATAGTCTTTTTCACAGTGATTACACCCATTTACATTCCCACCAGCAATGCACGAGGCTTCCCTTTTCTCTACATCCTTGCCAACGCTTGTCACTTCTTGTGTACAAGTATACCAGGAAGAAGTCTCGTATTTCAAAGAATTCCTTCTTCTCATGTAATTTAATTTTAGGAAATACTGTGTTAAGGTTCTTATAATCCTTGCATATTGTCAAGCATATATTAAAATCACCAAGTGTATGAATTCCTTACATATTTATATTTGTTTTTCTGTTTACACTTTTCATAGTAGTATTTTTTTAAATTATGGTATAATTGGTATATAACATGTAAGTTTCAGGTATACAGCATTAATATGACATTTGTATACACTACAAAGTGATCACAACCAAAAGTCTGGTTACCGTCTGTCACCAACAGATAACCCTCTTTAAAACCATTTGCCCACTCCAACTTTCTTCTTGCTAACCATCAATCTGTGCTCTATGAGGGTTTTTATTTTTTTGTATTTTTTGTCTGTTTCTCTTTTTTAGATTCCACACATCAGTGAAATCAGTGTTTGTCTTTCTAACTTTGACTTACTTTACTTTGCAAATTCCCACAAGGTCCATCTATTTTGTCACAAATGGCAAGATTTTAATTTTTTATGACTAAGTAGTATTCCATTGTGTGTGTGTGTGTGTGTGTGTGTGTATCTTATCCTCTATCTATTCATCTATCAATGGACACTTCAGGCCAATTCCATACATTAGCTACTGTAAATAATGCCTCAGTGAACATAGGGATGAATATACCTTTTCATATTAGTGTTTTCATATTCTTTAGATCAATATGCAAAAGTGGAATAGCTGGATCATATGCTGAATGTATTCTTAAATTTTTGGGAAATCTATACTCTTTTGCATAGTTCTGCAGCAGTTTAAATTCCCTTTTTTCCACATCCTCTCCAAGACTTGTCATTTCTTCTCTTTTTGATGATAGTCATTCTAACGGGTATGAGTGATATCTCATTGAGGTTTTGATTTGCATTTCCCAAATGAGTAGTGGCTTTTGAACATGTTTTCATGTGTCTTTTTGCCATCTTTATGTCTTCTTTGGAAAAATGTTCAGATCTACTGCCCATTTTTTAATTAGATTGTTTGATTTTTTTTTATTGTTGACTGAATTCTTTGTATATTTCGGATACTAATCTCTTATCAGATTTATGATTTGCAGATATCTTCTCTCATTCAATAGGTTCACTTTTTGTTTTTATGATGGCTCTTTTCACTGTACAGAAGCGTTTTAGTTTGATATAGTCCTAATTGTTTATTTTGGCTTTTGTTTCCCTTGCCTTTGGAGTCAGATCCAGAAATAGATTGCTAAGACCATTGTCAAGGAGTTTACCACCTATGTTTTCTTCTAGGAATTTTATGATTTCAGGTCTTACAGTCAAGTCTATTCCATTTTAATTTTTATGTACAGTGTAATATAATGTTCTGGTTTCATTCTTTGTTTTTTGTTTGTTTTTTTCCTTTTTTGCATGTGGCTGTCCAGTCTTCCCAGCACCACTTATTGAAGAGACTATCCTTTATTTTATGCTCTTGGTTCCTTTGCCATAAATTAATTGTCTGTATATGCGTGCATTTATTTCTTGGCTCTCAATTCAGTTCTGTTGATCTGTATGTCAGTTTTTATGCAAATACTACATTGTAGTATAGTTTGAATTCAGGGAGTGTGATACCTCCAGCATTGTTATTATTTCTCAAGATTGGCTATTTGCGATTTCTTTTGGTTCTCTACAAATTTTAGAATTATTTGTTTTAGTTCTATGACAGATGCCATTGGAATTTTCATAGGGATTGCACTGAATCTGTAAATTGCTTTGGGTATTACGGACATTTTAACAATATTATTTATTCCCATTCATGAGCATGGAGTATCGTTCCATTTATTTCTGTCTTTTTTAGTTTCTTTCATCAATGTCTTACAGCCTCCAATGTACAGGTCTTTCGTTTCTGTGGTTAAATTTATTACTAGATATTTTTGGATGCATTTTTTTTAATGTTTATTTTTAAGAGAGAGAGAGAGAGACAGAGTATGAGTGGGAGAGGGGCAGAGAGGGAGACACAGAATTCGAAGCAGGCTTCAGGCTCTGAGCTGTCAGCACAGAGCCCGATGCGGGGCTTGAACCCACGAACCGTGAGATCTTGACCTGAGCCAAAGTTGACGCTTAACCGACTGAGCCACCCAGGCACCCCTTGGATGCATTGTTAAATGAGATTTTTTTCTTAATTTGTCCTTCTGGTGTTTTGTTATTATTGTATACAAACCCCATAGATTTATGTATATCAGTTTTGTATCCTGTAACTTTACTGAATTTGTTTATTAGTTCTGACAGGTTTTTTTTTTGTTTTTTGTTTTTTGTTTTTTTGCGGAGACTTTACGGTTTTTTGTATATGGTATCATGTCATCTACAAATAGAAATGGTTTTACTTCTTCTTTTCCAGTTTGGATGACTTTTATTTTTTTCTTGTCTGATTGCTGTAGCTAAAACCTTCTAATACTGTGCTGAAGGTAAGTGGCGAGGGTAGGCATCCTCATCTTGTTTCTGAACTTAAAGGAAAAGCTTTCAGTTTTTCACTATTGAATATGATATTGATGGTAGGTTTGTCATGTATAGCTTTTGTTATGTTGAGATAAGTTCTCTCAGTACCTATTTTGTTGAGAGTTTTTATCATAAATGATACTGAATTTTGCCAAATATTTTTCTGCATCTGTTGAGATGATCATATGATTTTTATTCTTCATTTTGTTAGTGTGGTATGTCACATTGATTGATTTGTAGATGTTGTACCATTTGTGCCTCCCTGGAATAAATCCCACTTGATCATGGTATATGATCCTTTTAATGTATTGTTGAATTTTGTTTGATGATATTTGTTGACAATTTCTGTCTCTATGTTCATCAAGGATCTTGGCCTATAATTTCCCCCCTTTTTTGTGTGTGGTGTTCTTACCTGAGTTTGGTTTCAAGGTAATGCTGGCCTTGTAAAATGAGTTTTGAAGTATTTACTTTTCTTCAGTTTTTTTGGAACAGTTTGAGAAGGATAGGTGTTAATCTTTTTTGAATATTTGGAAGAATTAGCCTGTGAAATTGGCTGATCCTGGGCTTTTGTTTGTTGGGAGGTTTCTGATTACTGATTCAATCTTCTTACAAGAAATTAATCTATTCAGATTTTATATTTTTCATGATTCAGTCATGGAAAATTATGTATTTCTAGAAATTTAACCATTTCTTCTAGGTTGTCCAATTTGTTGTATAATTCTTTGTAATATTCTGTTATAATCCTTTGTATTTTTGTGGTTACAGTTGTAATTGCTTTTTCATTTCTGGTTTTATATCTTTGAGCCCCCCTTTTTTTTCTTGGTTTGCCTCGCTTTGTAACTATGACTTATCTTCTCAGAGAATCAGCCCTTAGTTTCATTGATCTTTTTTATTGTCTTTTTCATCTCTATTTCATTTACTCCTGTTCTGATATTGATTATTTTCTTCCCTCTCCTAACTTTATTTAGGCTTCATTTGTTCTTTTCCTAGTTCCTTTAGATGTGAAGTTAATTATTTATTTGAGAGTTTTCTTGTTTCTTGAGGTAGACCTCTATTACTATGAACTTCCCTCTTATAATCGCTTTTGCTGCGTCCCATAGATTTGAATGTTGCGTTTCTGTTTTTGTCTCTAGCTATTCTCTGATTTCTCCTTTGATTATTGATGGCCCATTGTTTTTTCAGCAGCATGTTGTTTAATCTTTGTGTATTTGTAGTTTTAACAGTTTTCTCTTTGTAATGATTTCTAGTTTCATACAATTGTGGTCAGAAAAGCTGCTTGATATGTCTTCTTGAATTTATTGAGATTTGTTTTGTGATCTTACATACGATTAGCACTGGAGAATGTTCCATGAGCACTTGAGAAGAATATGTATTCTGCTTTTTTAAATGGGTATATCTATGAAATTCATTTGGTCTAGCATGTCATTTAAGGTCAGTGTTTCCTTATTGACTTTCTGTCTGGATGATCTCTCTAGTGATGTAAGTGTGATGTTAAAGTGCTCTACTACTATTATATTGCTGTCAATTTCTTCCTTTAGGTCTGTTAGTATTTGCTGTATATATTTTGGTGCTCATATGTTGGATGCATATGTATTTATAAATGTTATATCTTCTTGCTGGATTGACCCCTTTATCATTATGTAATGTTCTTCTTTGTCTTTTATTACATTGTTAAGTCTATTCTGTATGATGTGAATACAGCTACACGAGCTTTATTTTCATTTCCATTTGCATGGAATATCTTTCTCTGTCCTTTCCCTTTTAGTCTCTGTGTGTCCTTACTTCTGAAGTTAGTCCCTTATAGTCAGCATATAGATACCTCTTGTTTTATCATCCATTGGAGCACTCTGTCTTTTGATTGGATAATTTAGTTCATATACATTTAAAGTAATTATTGATAGGTATTTACTTATTTCCAATTTATTGTTTTCTGCATGTTTTTGTTGTTCTCTCTATGAATTCTCTTTCTCTTTCCTTCTTTGATCGCTTTCTTTTATGTTCAGATTTCTTTGTCATTATCTCTTGTGTATTTTTAATAAGTTTTTGCTTTGTGATTACTGTGAGGTTTGCATACAACATCCTGTGTGTATAATGGTTGGTTTTAAGTTGATAAAAAAATTAAATTTGAACACATACCAAAACTACATTTTTACACCTCCCCATTTTACATCCCCAACTGATTCTTTTTCCTGAATCAGTTGCCCCTGAAATGGAATGACTGCTTCAGTTTTGCTACCAAAAATTCTCTATATCAGAACTCCATTGATAATTATTAACTAAATGGAAAAAAAAGCTATACCTTAAGTGAGTTTTTAAAAGCTAGTATTACATTTTTTAATGAAAGAAATAAAAACTCCAGCAAGGACTGTATTTTTAATTTTTTTTCCTTTTTTCCTTTAAATGATTAAAATTAAAAGTCAATTGGAATCACCAGGAATGACCACAAAGATGATTATTATAATATTTAGAGACTTTCTCCAACCTTGGTGCCATCACAAATTTTATTATGATCTCTCACATAGTATTTAAGAAAAATAATCTTAGTCTGAAGCCATACCGCCTGCCATATGCTGCAAGGTGTGATGATGGTGCTTTCATAAAGTGATGCTTTTTTTTTTCACCCATTCAGTATTGAATGTGTGTCTCAGACCAGACTTTTCAGAGAAGCTATTAATTTGGTCAAAGTTCTTGAAGGTCATATATCAGATTTCAAAGGAATAAGATATATAGCCCCTGATTATCACGGCCAGATTTACTAAATTTATTTTTATTATTATTTATAATGGTCTCTCTTGGAGACTGTTAAAATCTGAGAACAAACTGAGGGTTGATGGGGGGTGGGAGGGAGGGGAGGGTGGGTGATGGGTATTGAGGAGGGCACCTTTTGGGATGAGCACTGGGTGTTGTATGGAAACCAATTTGTCAATAAATTTCATAAAAAAAAAAATTGAATCCACTTGCTAAAATACATTCTTTAATAAGACTAAAAAAAAAAAAAATAAAGAAGTCACCAAAAATGTAAGTTAATGTGGTCTTCACCCTTACTCAAGGTTGCAATTTAATGGTTTCTTCACCATTCTACCAAATATTTGGCCTTAACATACTTTCCTGTTGTTTGTCTTTCTACCATTTCTGCTGCAGTTAATTGCATGGCTGACTTTTTCTGCTGCCTTATTCCACCTGTTCCAATCATTGCCTTTTCTACCTCATCCTTTTTTTTTCCTTTAGTTGAATGGATATATTTATAACTTTGATGATTTTATCTATAAATCTGTGAGACCTTTTGGACTCCACCCATCATTATAATCAGCATAATTTACTTTGGTTTTCATGAGAAATTTAATGAAAACATATGACTGTGTGGGACACCATCTGCTATTCTTCTCTGTGGTCCAAAGGTGATGTAAACTATTTGAAAAAAAAGTCAGATGGAAAGAATGTCTGTCAATATGAGAAAAGTCAGCAACGATGTCACTTACCAAGGAACATGACTCAAATCAAATTTATGACTCAGAATTTTTTTCCACTTGCCCATACAAAGAAAGATCAGATTGACAATTTAACTATAGCCATGTTTTTCTTAAAAATTCTATCTTTCTCTCTACTTTTTTTTCAAGTGAATGAAAAAGGGAGGTCATAGAACAATTAGAAATCTGTAGGCATGCCTTAGGTATATGTATTTAAGAATACATATATATATTTCTTCAAAGATTAAAGGTGAATTCTCAAATATTTTGTTAGTTTTACATCTTTGCCTATATCCTGACCCAGCCTTCATCTCTTGCTGAACATGGTTTACAACTTTTTCCTTTCAGATGCTTTCCTTGCCTAATACTATTTTATTCAAGTCATTGATTCTAATTGCATTAATTCCAGCATTCCTTTAATAGGGGTGTAAATGTTTTCCATTGGTTTTATTCTATTTGTTTGAGTCTTGTGAATTTAATATTCCCTATTATGCCCTATTTTCCTTACTAGAATATGAATCGTGCCAGAAAATGAACTTTAGGGATGTTTGGGTGGCTTGATCGGTTGAATGTCTGACTCTTGATTTTGGCTCAGGTCATGATCTCACAGTGCTGAGATCAAGCCCTCTGTCAGGCTCTGCACTGAGCATGGAGTCTGCTTAGGATTTTATCTCTCCCTCTCTTTGCCCCTCCCCCACCTTGTGCTTTCTTGCTCTCTCCAAATAAATAAATAAACACACAAAAAAGAACTTTATTATCAAGGGGTGACTATTCTCACTACCCCACAATATACCCTACCACATAGTGGGTATAAAATAACTTCTTTTGAAAAAGTATTACTTAAACATTAAATCCAACCTTCACAAAACTATGGTGACATATATGTAAAGGAAAGGTGGTCCACTAATATAAACTAGAGAAACACACAGTTTTCCAAATAAAGTGGTTCTGCCTGTGTAAACTAAAGATTTGAGTTTTCATTACATAGGTACATTTATGTTTTAGATTTTGAAGTTTCTCTAAAGAAATATTTTAATAAATTACTGTTGTATCCATCATTACTTTTTCTCTAAGTTTTTACTTAAATTACAGTGTAACATACAGTGTAATATTAGTTTCAGGTGTAGAATTTAGTAATTCGTCACTTACGTTGCAACACCCAGTGCTCATTACGACAGGTTCACTCCTAATTCCCATCACGTATTTAATCCACATACCCCCTCCTGCCCACCTCCTCTCCAGTAACCCTCAGTTTGTTTTCTATAGTTAAGTGTATGTAATAGTGTCTATATAGTGTCTATAAGTGTCTATATAGTTAAGTGTCTATTCCACATATAAGTGAAATCATAGGGTATTTGTCTTTCTCTGATTGACTTATTTTGCTTAGCATTACATTCTGTAGCTCCATCCACATTGTTGCAGATGGCAAGATTTCATCCTTTTTGATGGCTGAGTAATATTCTATGGTGTGTGTATATATATATATATGTATATATGTATATATACATTCATGTATGTATATATATGTATGTACACACACACGCATATATACACACACACCACATCTTCTTTATCCATTGATCATTCAGTGGACATTTGGGTTTTTCCCATAATTTGGCTATTGCTGATAGTGCTGCTATAAACTTTGGGTGCATGTGTCCCTTTAAATCAGTACTTTTGTATTCTTTGAGTAAATACCTAATAGTGCAATTCCTGGATCATAGGGTAATTTTGTTTTGAACTTCTGAGGAACCTCCAGCTTCTGCTCATTGAAAGAAACAATCAACAAAACTAAAAGGCAGCCTACAGAATGGGAGATGACATTTGCAAATAACATATCTGATAAAGGGTTAGTATCCAAAATATGTAAAGAACGTATAAAACTGAACACTGAAAAAACAAATAATCCAGTTAAAATATGGGCAGAAAACATGACTAGACATTTTTCCAAAGAAGACATACAGATGGCTAACAGACACCTTACTTGTTCTCTTTGAATTGATACCAAGGTCTATATAGAGGAATCCCTAAATATTTTATCTGAGCTTATTAAAAGTAAATTATTATATCTATTAAAGATACTAAGGTTTGACAAAAATCTATATCATGCTTCCGCTATCTCTCTTCTTTACTTATTCTCTTAGCTTATTTAGCAAGGTAAAGCAGCCTGGTTTCTTAAAAGCTTGTTTTTCTTAGGTTTCCATCTGTATTACCATGTGTAATAAATTGGAAAATAAGAATGAATATATCTACTCATTGGTAACATTTAAAAAGGAGATTCAATATAGATTTCCTTAATTGTGCTCATAGAAACAAAAGCAAAAAACCCCATCAGTGGCAATCCCTTATGTGTCGAAACAAGATTCTTTGTTGTAATCTTCTTTTCTTGCTCTCCTTAATTTAAATGTATTTATAACCAAAAATAAAACAGGTATGCACTTATGAAAGCAGTTTAGTTTTTATTTTTAAGACTATGTATGTGGTCAGTTTGGGGAAATAGTACAACAATATTTGAACAAAATGTAGTTTCATTAATGGGGATTAAAGATGCTGAAAGGAAAAGAATCATTATGGAAGCAAAGTTAAAAAGTTGGTTTGGGGTAAAGTAGGAAGTTGAGGGGACTTTTTGTTCAGTAGGAAATGTGAAAATAACTTACAGTTAATATTCTATCTTGACCTAACCTTATTATTGATGACCAGTGCATTTCAGTTAGTAAAAGCTGGTCCTTCTCGCGGCCCCTCCTGACATCTCTGATGCACTGTGCTGCAGCCACACTGTCTGCACTGCCTTTGGAGTCATTGAACTCTCAAGTCATGTTCCCCACTCAGAATATTTATTCTTGCTCTGCCCTCTGACTGAAATATTCTTCCCCCAGAAATCAACTTGTTAACAACCTCATCTTTTTCAGTATTTGTGGAAATCTTACCCTCTTCTAGACTTATCCTGATTACCCCAATGGTACTGAACTCTGCCCCACCTTCCGCCCATCCCTGGCCCTCCTGATACTCTTGCTTTGCTCTACTTTTTCTTGTATAATTTTATATAATTTATCCACTTATTACATTTATTGCTTATTGTGTGTCTCACCTGCTAGAATGTATGTACCCTAAGTACAGGGATCTAGTTCTTCTTTTTAGGAACAAGTTCTTACATCAATGCCTGGCACAGAATAGGTATGTAATAAATATTTGTTGATTGAATTGAACCCCTCAAAGAGAGGCCACACAGGAGAATGTGAGTGGATTGGCACAAATCTTTCACCATTACTAGAAAATTACATTTTAAACATGCTTTACTTTTGATGAGTTACCAGCATCATTTTTATGTGGAAAGGAGAACCATAGGACATGGTGAGGGATGAATACTTCATTTTCTCAGGCCTCACAAACATCAAGGGTTATCTATCCCTTGATGGGTGGAGATAAGTACTGTGATTGGTATGTTACATAAAGTTAAATACTTTTAATGTAAGTTGGTGGTGAATATTTTTTGAGCTGATATATTTCAAAGTTCTAACATTGAAAGCTGTAATGAAATTTGTATAAAATTTGCTATAATCAAGAGTTTAAACAAAATAATCATTCATATTGCCAAGATGATCACATTTTGGCTAACTCAGTTTTCCATCATTGACGGTTGTTTTTATTTCACTAACTGTAAAACAAGCCAGAATTAACACAGCATGCCATGATTTTGATTTAACCATGATGTAGTGCTTAATTCATAAGACTGTTTTTCTTTTTGGCATCCCCAGATGGTGACTCATTTTTTTTTTCACATCTTCAGCCAAAATAATACCATAACCTGTAGTATTCATGATAAAGATCACCATATTGGTAAACAGAAAACAAAACAAGCAACTGTTAAATTTATTGTTAACCAATATGGTTAGGTTGGGATATGTAGAAATTTGAATGGAAAAAAGGTTGAGTCATACTGAGCACATGTTGGAGTGGTGTTGCCTGGGATAGGTTCACAGTCCATTTCTTTAGCCTCAGAGAATGACTTTTTTGCTTCAGTGGTTTGAGATCTGACTCAGCTCAGGAAGTGTAGACAGCTGGTTTTGCCAGCCTACAAAGGCCATGTCTCAGGGGCAAGTGGGAAGTAAAACCTGGGCTTTCAAATTAATCCTCATCTCCATCAAAGGGAAAGGTATTTGCCTTCCCTAAGGCTTAGTTCTTTCTCTTGAAAAATGTGAAAAATCATAACAGTACCTACTTTACAGGATTGTTGTGATGACTGAGATAAAATTTAAAAAAAGAAAATTACTTTTTTAACTGCCATAAGTAGTAATTCTAATTTTTTCTGTAGAAAGCATGATTAGGGCCAATAATTTAAAAGTTATAAGCTGGCAAATTTGGTTTAGTAGTAGATGGAATATGTAATAGTTAGAATTATCCCAAAATAATGTATGTAAAAGTACTTACTATAATGCTTGCACATAAAAATCACTAATTGTTTTTCTTGGTTATTTTTATTGTTAGTATTCTTTGTGATGTGTCTGTCACTCTATGTGGGGAGATACGCCTAGTATATAAAGATTTCTGCCTTAAGTAGAGGAGGATGGATTAGAACTAAATATTTTCTAGGGCGCTTGGGTGGCTCAGTCAGTTAAGTGTCTGACTCTTAATTTTGGCTCAGGTCGTGAATCTCACTGTCATGAGATCCAGCCCTGTGTCAGGCCCCATGCTGGGTGTGGAGCCTGCTTGGGATTCTCTCTCTTCCTCTCCCTCTGCCCTTCCCCCGCTTGCCTGTGTGTACTCTTTTTCTAAAAACAAACAAAAACCAAAAAAAAAACAAAAAAACAAAAAAAACCCAAAAAACCCAATTAAGTATTTTCGGAAATATTCAAACTTTAAGATGCTGTAAAGTATTAAAGAAGCTGTGTTTTGTTTCATCATTCAGGGTTGATCTATATCATAAAATTCAGCAGTTCACTGATAATTGTTACCATTATGAGTCAGGTGAAAACGTTTGATCATCTCATTATATAATTATACTTGACCCCAAGGAATAAGCTTCTCATTCAGCATTTTAAACTATTTTGTTTTACATAAACGTTAGCTTTCCCTTGCTATCCAAAGTTTATTTCATTAGTAGCTCAAGAGACAGATGGCAAGGTGATTAATTCATTAGAAAATATTTCACAAAAAGTTTTTGTTTGCCTTGCTTTATATTCCCTGTGCTACATATTAATTGTATAGTCAGCTGCAAAATAAGTTCATAATAAAAAATAAAAGTAAATACAATAAAAGTGATACAAAGATACTAAAAATACTGAATTAACTTTGCAAAGGTTAAAATGAGACTTACGCATAGATAAGCCATTCATGCCAATCAACTAGACCAGTCCTTTCTCTCTCTCTCTCTGTCAGTCTTTTTCATATATATCTATGTCTGTATCTTCTGATTGTATCCCAAAGCAAATTGAAATAATTGCTTCCTCTTGAGTATCTTCTATGACCCTCCCAATGTTTTCCTGTGCATTTGTCTCAAGAACAGATTCATTACTAAAGCCATCCAGACCGTTTCTCTATTATGTCCTTGATCCATGCCTTGATTCCATTTCCATGGCCATACCCAACTTCCCTAGACCTTGATTTTGAGTTCAGAAACCTTATAAATTCAGCTTTTGGTATAATGGAGAAAATAGAAATGACAATAACTGTAAGCTTGGGGCTGAATTTTGAATACGTAGCTGTGAAGATAAGCAGTACCCTAACGACTGTGGTAAAACAGTTATGGAAAACTAGGTAATTTGGTTCAACTATGAGTTTTTTTCTTTCCCTCAATGTTATAATTCCCTAAACAAAACAGTGTGACGATATTTTGTGTTATTTGAGTTAGAAACAAATAGGAAATATATGTGCATTCAATAGAAGCTTCATTCAATGGCCATTCCAAATCTTGCTGTTTCTGGTGCACTTCACGTGTACTCCCACCTCAGGGTCTTTGACCTTGCTGTTCTCTTGAACCTGTAAGCCTTTGTCTCTTTCCCTTCCCTCCTTCAGGGCTTTCCTCATTTGTCACTTCAGTGAAGACTTCCCTGTACCAGTCTGTCTTAAATTGCACTTCTCATGCTGGCTGGCTTTCTTTGTCTCCCTTCTCTGTTTTATTTTTCTCTGTCCTAATTATTACCTCAGAGCATGTTGTATAATTTACTTATTATTTATTGTCTGTCTCCTACAAATGCAATATAAATTCTATGAGGGCAAGGATTTCCATCTATTTTGTTCAGTCCTCTTTCCGCAGAGCCTGACTCCTAGGAAGCACTTAGGAAATATTTGTTGAATATATTCATTTTATCTCTGGTTTCAAAATATTTCACCTTAAGATTTTTCTGGTAGTTAACTAGAATTAAAACATTCATGCTTTTTGTTGTAAGTAAAAGAACAAAAGTGAGAAAACCAGTCCCACTTGGTTTTGAATAGTCCCTATCACATGGTAAGTTTTCAGTAACTGTTAAAATATCTATTATGTGGGGCACCTGGTTGGCTCACTTTAAGTGTCTGACTTCGGCTCAGGTCATGATCTCACGGTTCGAGAGTTCAAGCCCCGTGTTGGGCTCTGTGCTGTTAGTTTGGAGCCTGGAGCCTGTTTCGGATTCTGTGTCTCCCTCTCTCTGCCCCTCCACTGCTCACACTCTGTCTCTCTCTTCTTCAAAAATAAATAAACATTTAAAAAAATTAAATATAAAATATCTATTATGCTATCATGGTTAAAGTTGTGTTAGTTTTATAATCTATTCTACACGCATTCCCCTTTTTTCATTCTGATGTCAAGAAAAGATAAAATATATACCCCATAATTATGCATATTAAATTATAAACACAGAATAGATTTCTTCTGAAATTGTATTCTGCTTTACAAGCAGACTTCATTCAGCTAAAGCGCTGGAAGTCATCACATTTCTTTTTTTTGCCTTTGTTCCTAAATTTAATTTAGGTTGATGTTTATAGGTCACTTTGATAAGAACTCATATGTTATTTTTGCAAAAACTGAAAAAGAATGGAAGTTGTGTTTTTTCTTAGAATCACCTTATACCTCTAATATGCATTAGTTGTCATTAAATGTCGATTTACAGCTCTGTATTATTTTTCAATGAGGAAGAATCATTGGGTGAAAATTTAAATGCTGGCCTACAGAGATTACAAAAAAAATTCCCCAGACATCTTTTTGAATAGAAAGATAGCATTTTAATTTGCTAGTTTGGGTGATTTTAGCAATACAGTGCTGTGTGTAGGAAAAGTACATGCTATAGCCAAACAGGACTTAATATGAATGTTTATTTCAGCATGGGTTCACAGTCATACCACTGATTTTTATAGCTGTCTAAGTTATACTTTTCCTATGGGTATGCTATATTGATTTAGTGGAAAACAAAATTTCCATTTTAGTGGAAAACAAATAGAGTAAAGGTAAAAACAAAACCAAAAACATTATTGACCAGTAAACAGGGGAATTAGCCTAGTCTTCTAGAGTTCTTCCCCAATCATGCCAATAATTTCTATAAACTTAGTTGAAGAAAGTTTTCAGGGTACCTTGAATTATATATTCATTGAACAAACACATTGGGCATCTTTATGTGCCAAGCATTCATTTTGCGAAATGCTCTTAAGGAACTCAGTGTAATTGGGGAGAGATATAAATAAATAGACATTTTTAATAAGCTTCTAGTGGAAATGAGTTTAGGGTACTATAAGAGAATATGGAAAATAATGTACCTAATAAATAATGTGGGGGAGATGAGTTGTCAGAGAGGACCTATTTCACTTGTCTCTTCTGGCTTTTATAGAAAGAATAGTTTAGTATTAACTGTTCTTTTTCCTAAGTGCCAAACCATATGAAATTAAAATTAGGGCAGATTTTGCTTACTTTGTACATTTTGATTCACCATCATCCCTAGATATTTTGAAAAGTTATATTAAATTTCCAAGAAATTGGCTTTAATCATGGGTAAGACTGCTTAAATGTGCAAACATATCTGGAATGCTTTCAAAATATTTTTTCACAAGTGAGTGTTTTATGTTTAAACACTTAGACACCTGGTCTCACCACCTTTTAATGTGCCAGATGTAAGATCTTTCCCAGATCTGAAATACTTGTGTTTTTAAGAGTAAGTAGACTTAAGAAATAAAAAACCAATATAGGAGACTTCATTTTATTTGTAAGATGGGTGTTAAAGCAAGTTGACAAATAACATTAAAAAAATTTTTTTTGTTGCCCCTCAGCAGGTATCAAATCTTCATTTCTTCATTCAATAAATATTGGGTATTTTTGCTATATGCCAGGTGGTGTTCTAGGCATTGGAACTATAGATCTATTTTTACTACTAGCATTATTTGAGACTCATCTGTACAGGGTTCTGTTATAATCAACAAATACCCAATTATATGTTCATGGTGAGGCAAGGTTTATAGAATTCTGTCATACTTCCATATGTTTTATTCAGTGTGGTTGTTGGATCAGTTCTTTATTATTGTGAACAGCTTTTTTGTTTGTTTGTTTTCTTAACCTAACAGCAAAAAGATAGAGCAGTTGGAGGAATCAAAACTTGAAATACACAGAGCTCCAAAGACATATGTAACAGAATCCTTAAGGAAAGGAAGGCCAAGGAGTTAATTAGTATAAGAAGAAGCAAGTTCTGACCCTGGATTCATTTTTCTTCTGCATTAGTGTATCACTTATACTTTAAAAAAAAAATGTTAGTGGTTGCCTCAGAGTTTGTAATACACATTTACAACTAATACAAGTCCACTTTCAAATAACACTAGATAGCCGCACAACAGTCATAATAGACATACATAATAGTATGTCATAATAGAATATTCCAAATTCCTTACTGCCGTCTCTTATGACATTGCTGTTATTCATCTCACTTGTCCGTATAAACCGTAATCACCAAATA
Source organism: Lynx canadensis (assembly GCF_007474595.2). NCBI lineage: Eukaryota > Metazoa > Chordata > Mammalia > Carnivora > Felidae > Lynx > Lynx canadensis. The sequence continues at coordinate 75,355,922 of NC_044307.1, read as the reverse complement.
CATTATTACCATAATTATTTTGAACAAACTGTTATCTGTTAGATCAGTTAAGATAAAAAAAGGTAATGTTCTTCCTTTCTTTGTGTAGCCCTGAGTTTCTGACCTACATCATTTTCCTTCTCTCCAAGGAACTTCTTTTAATATTGCTCGCAAGGCAGGTCTGCTGGCCCCAAATTCTTCAATTTTAATTTGTCTGAGAGAGTCTTTATTTCTCCTTTGCTTTTTGAAGGATAATTTTGCTGGATACAGAATTCTAGATGGTGGTTTTTTTTCTTTCAACATTTGAAATATTTCGCTCTACTTTCTTCTTGTTTACATGGCTTCTGAAGTGAAGTCTGATGTATCTTTAACTTTCTTCTTCTGTAGGTAAGGTGTTTTTTTTTTTTCCCTTCAGGTTTATTTCAAAGTTTCTGTTTATCTTTGATTTCCTGCAGTTTGAGTATGTTATATCTAATTATAGATTTTGGGGTGGGGCTGGGGGTGGTAGGGTATTTATCCTGCTTGATATTCTCTGAGTTTCCTGGATCTGTGGTTTGGCATGTGTCATTAATTTTGCAAAATTCTTAGCATTATTACTTCAAATTTTCTTCTGTTCCTTTCTTTCTTCTCTTGGTATACCCATTATGCATATATTATACCTTTTGTCCCACAGTTCTTGACCGACCATTCTATTCTTTTTTCTGTTAGCATTTGAGTTTTAGAAGTTTCTAGGGGTGCCTGGATCGCTCAGTCAATTGGGCCTCTGACTTCGGCTCAGGTCATGATCTTACGGTTTGTGAGTTAGAGCCCCGCATTGGGCTCTGTGCTGACAGTTCACAGCCTGGGGCCTGCTTCAGAAATGTGTTTTCCTCTCTTCCCCGCCTCCCCCCCCCCCCCCATTCACACTCTGTCTCTCTCTCTCAAAAATAAATGAAGATTAAAAAAATTTAAAAAAAGTTTCTATTGACATATCTTTGAGATTACTAATCTTTTCCTCTTAT